>NW_012267358.1:4039150-4047371 GCF_000151885.1 Dipodomys ordii | reverse complement strand
CAAGGCGAGCGCTCTACCACTTGAGCTACAGCGCCACTTCTGGTTTTCTGGTGGTTTATTGGAGATAGGAGTCTCACGGTCTCTGCTGCCCGGGCTGGCTTTGAACCGCGATCCTCAGATCTCAGCCTCCTGAGTAGCTAGGATTATAGGCGTGAGCCACCAGCGCCTGGCTAATTTGCTTTTCTTATAAAGCCATTTCCTACCCTAAGTAGTGCTGGTTTTAGAGGGATAAGAAAACAGAAAGAGCGAGTAATTTTGTGATCACTGATATGACAGTCCTTCTACCTATTAGAATGTAAGTTAATTCAGCTTTCTCTGCTATCTACTTTTTACATATGTTATACATTAACTAAGTCTACTTTTTTACTACACAGTATGTAAGCTCACAAACACAGGATAGAAGCAAAAATTTTTTATTTTAATGTAAATCAGGATGAATTATATCTAAGAAAGTTGAAAATCCGAAATAATGGTGCTGCCTGACAATACTGGACTCCATGTTCCCAAAATGTAGTAAATCAAAACCTACACGGGCAAAATTTCAAAAAAGTGATTTTTAAAGTCTTAAATAAACTTGTAAAAATTATAATTTATATATACTTTTAATGATTAGTTATGCATAAAATTTATAAAATATTAAGAATTATGTTAACAAGATCTTGTTATTAACCAAAAACCAAAAGTTCAATTTGCAACAATATGCCTAATAAAAAAAAATATTCTGAGCTGGGTGCTGGTGGCTGAGGCTTGCAATCCTAGCTACTCAGGAGGCTGATATCTGAGGATCATAGTTTGAAACCAGCCCAGGCAGAAAAGTCTATTATCTTCAGTTAGCCAGCAAAAAGCCAGAAGTGGAGGTGAATCTCAAGTGGCAAAGCACCTGCCGGGAAAATCTAAAGGAGAGAATGAGGCCCAGAGTTCAAGTCCCAATATTTGAATACATACACACACAATTATGGTTCTGTTTTTATTCTAACATTTATATTACAAGAGGATGATTATTCAGAATGTTTGCATTATTACATCACTGATTATCTGCATCAGAATTATACGTGTGTGTATTATAAATGCTCACTCCAAACCAGAAACTAAAATTTCCAATAAGCAATCATTACTCTGTTCTGAAATACAATAGTTAACAGCTGATAGAAGACAGTATTAATTTGCAAATGTTGCTACAACACTTTTCCAAACTCTCAAGTAAGAATCACCTGAAGGACTGGAGATATAGCACAGTGGTAGAATGCTGTGTAGAATGTGAGTCCCTGGGTTTGACCCCTAACACCACAATTGGGCCTTTGTGACATTTATAGACCACCTCACTTTTCCTCTCTATGACTCAAGAAGACTGAATTGGGGCCTACTAACCAGTGTTTTCTTTCATCTTCTTTTTTTTTGGCCAGTCTTGAGGCTTGAATGAATGGCCGGGGCACTGTCCCTGAGCTTCTTTTGGTCAAGGCTAGCACTCTACCACTTGAGCCACAGTGCCTCTTCCATTTATGTGGTACTGAGGAATTGAACCCAGGGTTTCATACATGCTAGGCAAGCACTCACTACCACTAAGCCACATTCCCAGCCCTTTTATTTCTTCTTCTTCTTCCTCTTTTCAGTTGGTCATGGGGCTTGAACTCCGGGCCTGAGCATTGTTCCTCAGCTCTTCAGCTCAAGGCTAGCGCTCTACCACTTGAGCTACAGTGCCACTTCCAGTTTTCTGGTGGTTTATTGGAGATAAGAGTTTCATGGAGTTTCCTGCCTGGGCTGGCTTTGAACCGCAATCCTCAGCTCTCAGCCTCTTGAGTAGCTAGGATTACAGGCGTGAGCCACTGGTGCCCGGCTTCTTCTTCTTTTTGAGACCAGGTCTCCCTGGCTGCAAACTCTTGATTCTTCTGCTTTGGACTCTGGTGCTGGAACAAGAATGTACTTCCACACCTAGATCATGTTTTTTTTTTTTTTTTTTTTACAAGTACAGCAGGAGGGCTGGGAAGATGGCTCAGTGGTGGAGTGCTTGCCTTGCATGCATGAGGCCCTGGGTTCGATTCCTCAGCACCACATAAGAAGAAAAATCTGGAAGTGGCACTGTGGCTCAAGTGGTAGAGTGCTAGCCTTGAGCTGAAGAGCTCAGGGACAGCACCCAGCCCCAGAGTTCAGGCTCCACAACCGACAGAAAAAAAAAAAAAGAAGTACAGCAGGAAAGAGCTAAAAAGAAAGTATACAAAGATTTTTGCTTTCAAAGGTGGGGGAAAGGGAAAGTCAGATTACTATATTTAGCAATATTTTTGGCCTTTTTTTATTCTCTATCAATCCTGGGGCTTGGACTCAGGGCCTAAGTACTGTACCTGAGCTTTTTGCTCGAGGGCAGCACACTTCTACTTGAATTTTTATTTAACCAACATTTTGCTGGTTAATTGGAGATAAGAGTCTCACAGACTTTCCTGGTCTGGCTGGCTTCAAACCATAATTCTTACATTTCAGCCTCCTCAGTAGCTAGAATTACAAGTGTGAGCCATCTATTTTTTGTCCCTCCCCCACATGCACATAAGCCTTTATTCAGTTCTCATTGTGTGCCCATCACATATCCTGGGTTGTGAACCCAGTGGATCTTTTTTAAGACAGGATCTCATACGACAAAGTAAACAGGACTCAAGAAACAAAGGACCTCCACTCAATTTGTCATATCATTTCTAAATGGCTCCATGTTCTTGGTATATATATGTGTACATCTGAGGGAAGCTAGGAGGAAGGCACAGAATCAGGAGGGGAAAGGGGGAATGTACAACAGAGGGGCCCATCAGCTGCATTGGCCATTGATGAAAATGAACTAAGCAACTCAAGGGCAGCAATGGGAGGGAGGGAATGAGAGGGAAAGATAGAACAGCTTACACTAAGCAAAAGGAAAGAAATGTACATATCACCCCATGTGGAACAAATAGTTGTACTGTCAAAGCTCACAGAATTCACAAACATTATAGACCATGATAATGACAATTTGCCTTGTGAAGGTTAAAATGTGTTTGTGACTTTAAGTATCACTATCTCACAATACTGGGAAATATGTGAAATTTATGTAATCAGTCTCAATAAAAAGTTATTTTAAAAAAGATAGGATCTCACTATGTTGTCAAGGTTGGCCTCAAGCTCCTGGATTCAATCAATAAGTGATCCTTCTGCCTCAGCCTCCCAAAGTATAGCTGTGCCTACAGATACACTTCACTATAAATAGCTTGTATTTAGTAAATACTGTGATTTATTTGTGGTGTTAAGATCTTGAAATTGGGGTGGAGGAACTTAATGGTCAATAGAAAAAAATACTGCTTTGAGATCACTTTCCCAGGTTCTACCTAACCTCCACATAAAAGTTATCCATTGTTTTTAGGGTAAAGATAAACCTTCAGGGCTGGGAAGGTGGCTCAGTGGTAGAGCGCTTGCCTTGCATGCCTGAGGCCCTGGGTTCGATTCCTCAGCACCACATAAGCAAAAAGAAAAAAGCTGGAAGTGGTGCTGTGGCTCAAGTGGTAGAGCGCTAGCCTTGAGCTGAAGAGCTGAGGGACAGCGCCCAGGCCCAGAGTTCAGGCCCCATGACCGGACCCCCCAAAAAAAACATTAAAAAAGACAAACCTTCATAGTAGGGCCTATAATGCCTAGAAGCATGGTTTTTTGTTTTTCCTAGCTCTCAGGCTTGAACTCAGGGACTGGTCACTGACAATGAGCTTCTTTTGCTCAAGGCTAGCAGTGTACCACTTGAGCCACAGTGCCACTTTTGGCCTTTTCTGTTTATATGGCTTCATGCATTATAAGCAAGCACTCTATCCACTAAGCCACATTCCCAGCTTGAAGAATGGTTTTGAAGCTCCTTCCAGTGTACTACTACTATTACTACTACTACTAACACCACAACCACACACAACCACACACACACAACCACACACACACAACCACACACACACACACACACACACACACACACACACACACACACACCTCTCCAATATTCAATACTCATCTTTCTGGCTTTAATTTAAAAGCTGGCTTCTAGTATGTCCTCCTGTGACTCTGAACAATTTTTCTCATTTGTGAAATGAAAACGATATCTTCTGTCATAGGTGGTTCATAAATAGATGAGGTTAGATAAGTGGAACTCTTTGCAGAGAGGCTTGCACAGTGAGTCATAGCTCTTATCAAGCTCTGAGAAGTTGTTTCTATTTTTTCACATCTGATTCTTCAAACCACTTGCCATCCGATTCACCAATTGCCAAATCCAAATGACAAATTTGAGATCTTATTTGATTGCTCTTTCTGTAAGTACTGGAGACTGCAGATCACTCTGTGAGCCTTTGAAATTCTTCTCCACCAGTTTCCATTAAAATACATATCTTAGCCAGGTGCTGGTGGGTATAATACTAGTTACTCAAGAGGCTGAGATCTGAGGATCGTGGTTCAAAGCCAGCCAGGGCAGGAAAGTCTGTAAGACTCATCTCAAATTAACCATCAGAAAACTGGAAGTGGTGCTGTGGCTCAAGTGTTAGGCATGTGCCTTAAGCTGAAGAGCGCAGGGACAGTTTCCATGTCCAGAGTTCAAGCCCCACGACCAACAAAAACAAAACATAAAAAACAAGACAGGTGCCAGGGGCTCTTGCCTGTAATCCTAGCTACTCAGGAGGCTGAGATCTGAGGATCACGCTTCAAAGCCAGCCCAGACAGGAAAGTCTGTGAGACTCTTATCTCCAATAAACCACTAGAAAACTGGAAGTGGCACTATGGCTCACATGGTAGAGTGCTTGCTTGCCTTAAGCTGAAGAACTGAGGGACAGTGCCCAGGCCTAGATGCTTGCTTGCCTTGAGCTGAAGAACTGAGGGACAGTGCCCAGGCCCAGAGTTAAGCCCCATGACCAAAACACACTTCTTTTGTGTGTGTGTACACGCGCGCGTGTTACTGGGGCTTAAATTCAGGGCTTGGGTACTGTCCCTGAGCTTTTTTGCTCAAGACCAACACTCCACAACTTAGGCCACAGCTCTATTTATGGCTTTCTTTTTAGAGATAAGAGTCTCACAATCTTTCCTGCCAGGGCTGGCATCAAACTGTGATCTTCAGATCTCAGCCTCTAGAATAGCTTGGATTGTAGGTGTGAGCCACAGACTTCCCTATAGTCCAGCTTCCTTACATTTCTCTAGATCTGGACCCTTGTAGTTTCAGCACTTGCCAGCTCTTCCCATGTGCATCATGCTTAGTTATCCCTCACTAATTTACAGTTGCAAGCTCTTTGCACAGTCTATTCCCCAAACCCAGTGCCTTCTTTGTCTGGCTAATTCCTACTAGTCATCTCTGAGAAGGTCTCCTTCAGCTCTAGGGTCTGTTTACATGCCTTCCCCATCCTTCTTTGTACCTTCATAGTACACTACGTATTTCAACATTTACTACATCTTGTATGGACTTGTCCAACACCAGAATGGTACAGAGTGTTTTGTGCTTCTACTCCTTGACAGCCATGTTGCTAAGTACCTCTCCAGAAAAAAATAATCACAATAAATTGGTACCATTTAAAATGAACACTACTAGGGATGGGGCTCAAGTAGATACTTGCTATGCCTCCTTAACAAGAATAAGTCTCTGAGTCCAAACCCTAGTACCAGAAAAAAAGAAGAGAACAATATTTCTTTTGTGGATTAAACACTCAGTAAATAATTCACTGAAGGATCTCTAGTCAGCTCCAGCTCCCACTTTCCTCACTCACTATTATAGCAGACAAAGAAGCAAGCAAACAAAAAACCCAATAGCACCACACAAAAAAACCCTCTTAAATAGAAGGGCTCAGAGTAAAGAACGAGCCCTAGGAGTGTTAACATTGAGTTGCTGCTTGCCCAGTCTTTTTGTATATTCTCCTAAGTATGCAAAAATGTTTATTCTTTGTCCCTCAAAATAAGTGAAAAATCATTAAAGTCTACCTTCTATTCTGTGACTATTCAAGAATATCTTTGTTTCCTATATTTTCCTCATTAACAGCTGCACTTTACCGACTGGACATACAGTATCATTCAACCTCTCTCTGCTATGGATAGACAGACATTTAGCTTGTTTCTAGTTTCTCATTCTCTCTTTTAGTAGTTAGTTTATTCAAGCCACCATCTCGTTTCTACTTTTGTCACAAAGATAATCTCCCCTAGTCTGGGCAACAGATCATTCCTATAATACTAGCAACTCATGAGACAGGTCTCAGGATTGCAGTTTGGAACCAGCCTATAGAGAAAGTCCATGAGATTCTTAGCTCCAATTAACCAGTAAAAAGCAGGAGGTGGAGCTGTGGTTCAAGTAGCAGAGTACCAGCCTTGATCAAAATAACTAAGGGACAAGCTGGGGGCTGGTGGCTCTGTAATCAGCTACTCAGGAGGCTGAGATCTGAGGATTACGGTTCAAAGACAACCCGGGCAGGAAAGTCTGTGACTTTTGTTGTTGTTGTTGTTAGTCATGGGGCTTGAACTCTGGGCCTGGGTGCTGTCTCTGAGCTCTTCAGCTCAAGGCAAGCACTCTACCATTGGAGCCACAGCGGCACTTCTGGTTTTCTGTTGGTTAATTGGAGATATGAGTTTCATGGATTTTCTTTGCCCGGGCTGGCTTTGAATGGCGATCCTCAGATCTCAGCCTCTAGAGTAGCTAGGATTACAGGCATGAGCCACCAGCACCTGGCTCCATGAGACTTTTATCTCTAATTAATCCCCAGAAGACTGGAAGTGGTGCTGTGGCTCAGTGACAGAGCACTTGCCTTGAGCTGATAGAGCTCAGGGATAGTGCCCAGGCCCAGAGTTCAAGCCCCACGACTGGAAAAAAAAAAAGTGCAAAAAAACAACTAAGGGACAACACATAAGCCCTCAGTTCAAGCCCCAATATTTATTGGCAGGCAGGCAGACACACACAGGCAGACACACACACACACACTGATTTCATAGAGTAAATAGGAAATTTTCCTACCTCCTATCTCCCTTATTCCTACTTCCTATCTCCCTTATGTATACTGATCTGTAACAGCATCTGTTCTCTTAAGGCCAACTTCTCTACTGGTGTTGCCCAACATCCTTCAAGTTTGCACAGTGCTTTATCCTTTATTATTTTCCAATTCCTCTTACACTGTTTTCTTCCCTTAAGTCTAACCTAAGCATAGCTATCTTTCACCTTGACTTTCTTTTTTACTCCTCAAAGCTTAGTCTCTGGAAAGAGTAATCTATGATTTCCATTGTTTTCACCCTTTAACCATACCCCACTCCTGAACAGATCCTTATCTACTCTGCTAAGATTACTTTTGCTAATTCAGGTCTCCTGGAACTTGCTAATTGCCAAATCAAAGGATTCCCTCAGGTCTGATTTCTCTGTAGTAGATATGTCTCCCTCTCTTCTGTACTTTGAGAACTATTATGCTGTACGTTTTCTATTATTGGTGGCCCCTAAATACTGTTTATCAATATTCTGTTCTCCATGTTCTGACACATGCTTCCTGGGTGATTTCACCTACTCCTAAGGTTGTAAAAATACTAAGCTTTCTACCTGGCATGTTTCAAAACTCACATGTTCCAAATAAACAGCCATTTCCTCTCCCTTCTAGAATTGACCTTCCCAGTGAATAGAATCTCTACTCAGTTGTCTAGAGAAACAGGCTTAGCTCTCTCTTACTTTTGAAATAGTCACTAAGATAAACCCTCTTATTTCCCCCTACTGCCATGGCCTTAGTCACAGTTTAGTCTCCACCATCTGGCATCACTGCTCTCTCTCTCTCTCTCTCCAGCCTATCCATGGTCACACTACTGCCAGAGAGATCTCTAAAAAGACATTTAATAAATATGGAAGCTTGGAATTACATCACCTACGTTGTCTATGTTTCCACAGCTATCTGTAGTTCCATAAACAAACTTGTTTCATATGTCTAAACATTCTCTTCCTTCTGCCTAGAATGTTCTCCTACCCTTACGCCCTATGACTTACTTATTAAACTTTTTCCTTTTTTTTTGTATTGGTCAGGGGCTTGAACTCAGAGCTTGGGAGCTGTCCCTGAGCTTTTTTGCTCAAGGCTAATGTGCTACCACTTGAGTCAAAGCTCCACTTCTGGCTTTTTGGTTCTTAAATGGAGATAAGGAGTGTCATAAGCTTTCCTGCCAGGGCTGGCTTCCAATCTTGAACCTCAGCTTCCCGAGTAACTAGGATTACAAAGCATGAGCCACCAGTGCTCGACTGCAATAA
>NW_012267358.1:4001757-4038516 GCF_000151885.1 Dipodomys ordii | reverse complement strand
TTTTTTCTTTTTGCTTATGTGGTGCTGAGGAATCGAACCCAGGGCCTCAGGCATGCAAGGCAAGCGCTCTACCACTGAGCCACCTTCCCAGCCCTGTCCCTGAGCTTTTTGCTCAAAGCTAGCATTTCACCACTTGAGCCATAGTACCACCTCCAGATTTTTCTGTTTGTGTGGTACTTGGGATCAAACCCAGGGCTTTAAGCATGCTAGGTAAGCACTTTACCACTAAGCCACATTCTCAGCCCCAATGATCACTTTTTATTAAGCTCAGGCATGAATATCTCACTCCTTCGAGATCTTAAGTTCACTGCAATTAGAAACTATATTTTCTGTATTAGCATGTGTTGCTGGACTGCTAGGTAAAAACAGATGATTTGAGCCAGGAGCCAGTAGTCTATAATCCTATAATTCTAGCTACTCAGGAGGCTGAGATTTGAGGATTAAGTTTGAAGCCAGGCAGGAAAGTAAGTCTATGAGACTCTAATCTCCAATAACTAAAAGCCAGAAGTGGAGCTGTGGCTCAAATGATAGAATGCTAGCTTTGAACAAAAGCAGCTCATGGTTCAGGCCCAGTTCAAGCCCTAGGAATGTCGTGTACACACTTACACACACAAAACCACCACACAAACACATATACATACAAAACCAAAAATAGATGGTTTAATAGGAGCTTGGTGGTACATACCTGTAATCCCTGAGGCAGGAGGATCACAAGTTTGAGGCTAGCCTGAGCTAAACAGTAATACCCAGTGAGACAAAAAGGTGGTTAAAGTTGAAATCAATGAATGAGTATCATAGACCAATCCAATCTTCCAAATTATAATTCTAGAAGCCACCTCCCATATTTCTTTTTCTACCTCAAATGCCAGTGAGTCATGAAGTCCTGTTCATCATACTCTCTCTAAAGAAGACTTAAATCCATCCCCTCCTCTATTCCAATGTTACAGCCCTACTTCAGAATCCATTCCCCCTTTCTTGAACTATATTTGCCTCCCTCCAAACCATTATCCACACTATTGCTGGAATTAAAATTTTTTATTACAAAATAATACATACTTATAAAATCCAAATACAGAAATAAAAACACAATACCTACCCAATATACATATAGCCACATAACCTTCCTTCCATTCTCATTTTCCAGAGGTTATCTGTGTGAGCAATTTAGCACATATCCTTTCATACCTTTCTCTATGCATACACAAGCATATATAAATACATGAATATAACACATGATCTTGTCTTTTACAAAATGGGATCATTTATGTCTGTTACATGACTCAATTCACTTAATCCACAGAAAATTTCTAAAACACAAGTCACTCCAACTAGATTTCAATTCTCATAATATAAAATTCCTTCATTATCACTCATTATATAATATTAATTATAAAAACTCATGACAATATGCTTCCTATACATTTTTCAGTCTCATCTTGAGTCATTGAAAGATTAAAACATAAGTCACCTAAATCCTTTCTGAAACAAGGCAGGTACAAATGAACAAACAAACAAACTACGAACACACTCTGTTATTTCTATATTTTGGCCTTTTCACCATCATATACTCTGCCTGGACTTTTCCATCTGGCAAGTTTGTACTAGTTGGTTCTTCAATAACATCTAAAAATTTCCTCTAGAAAGCCTTCCCTGGCTTTTCAAATAGGATCATACTTCTATTATCCCCTATACTTTACAGCTAGCTTCCAAGTTGCACTTACCTCTCAGTTCTGTAATAATTTATTTATGTATTTTGAATTCCACCCCTCTTCCCCCAATTTGATGGTGAGCTCTTCAGGTAAAAGGCATGTGTTTTTGCATCCTACAGGTCTGATTGTGCTTATCATGCAGCAGATACTGAGTAATGTTATCTCTGGAGGATTTTATGATTCTGGAAACATTACTGAGCATCTGATTCTTTGCAAAAACTATATCTTAAGAATGAGAAGAAACAGAAGGTAAGTCTTTGCCCTAAGGAACTCACCACTTTCCTACCTTTTCCCCTGGGGGAGGAAGAATAAGAACACATTTACATGGCAACATATCATTTCTTATATACAAACTGTTTAAAAAATGTATAGTTATTTGCCTCAAATCCATTTAGGAACAAGGCATTGAATGACCACGTAAGTAAATAACAAACTAGATAAATGGACAGTTTGTCCAATAGGATTGTTTTTAAGTGTAGCATAGAGCTCACCAAAACCCAATTCTCTGTTCTAGCAGGAGGGAGGGGAGGGCTCTCACCTATTCCAGCTTGCAAATTAGAAAATGAAATGACACCATGCTTAGATGACTTCTAATACATCAGGAGGATATAGTTACTATTTACTATTCTTTCATAATGTCTTCTCCATCCTCAGGGAAAAATTATGCCAGTATCAATAAATGGCATTCATGGATGGCAATGGAGAATAGTAAGGTTTCTTTCTTTTTTTTTTGTTAGTGCTAAGGGGAAGGAAGTTGCTTTAAATCAATAGGTGACACTGCCCCAACAAGATCAGGAGAGGTGATTATTATCATTTACTTATTATTAAAAGTAAAGTGTTAAATCTATAATTTCAGGATCAGACATTGTACAAATATAACAAATTGGGGAAAGGTGAATCACCTAGGCTGGAGAACAAGGAAGGCTGACTAAGGAGACCCAAAGGAATCCTCATTCATCAGAGTCCAAGTCACTGTCCCCAGCAATGGAGTGGAAATCCTCACTGTCCTCCTCGTCCTCTGACAGGTGGACCTGGCTTAGTACACTTGGACCAGAGCGCTGCTCTTCCTCCTCATCTTCTTCCTCCTCTGATACCTCATACCCACCGATGCTGCTGAAGCTTGTGTCTTGGGTGTTCGACTTGGGATCAGGCTCCTCATAGCTCCCATAACTGAGAAGAGAAACATGTCATCTCTCAAGCTCGGGCACCACCCTCTAGCTAACCATTCCCATTCTCAGCACCACCAAGGGATCAGCCCATCTCACCTCCTCTGGACACTAAGGTTACTGGTTCTGGACTATTCTACAAGACCCTGAGAGAAAAATGATCCCGTGCCAAAACATCAACTTTCCAACTTCATATACACAAGAACCTGAATGAAAGTAACTCTCCTACACCTGCAGGACACACACTGCCAGCTAGCATGACCAAAAATTCTCTGACAGCCTGTTTCATCTACCAGCTAACAATGTCATTCACTTATGTATCAGAAATTAGTCAAAGATCCTGATGGTTTTCTCTTCAATGTTATCATGCCTCTATCTCATTTCCATCCCCACTCTGCCTGTCTGGGCTTAGTCCTTTAATGTTAGTTCCTGTAAGTCTTCATGCCTCTAGTCTTTTTCTCCTCCAGTTAACTCGTCACATTTCTGCCAGAGTGCTCTTTATTGTTTGTTTGTTTATTCTTAATTTTATTTTTAAAAAATCACACAGATAATGCTCGTTCACTGATTAAAAAAATTAGAACATCAGAAAAAAGTCATCAGTAACTCCATCATTCAGAGATAATCTTTTGGTATGTGACTTTCCAATTTTTTTCTATGCACTTCTGATGCTTAGAACAGTTTTATTTACAAATGAGATACTCTACGTATACTTCAGGAATCCGATTTTTTTTTAACTAATAATTATAATGAACATCTTTCTGTGTCAATAAACAGAAGTCTATAGCATAACTTCAATAGCAGCAAGGTATTCTGCTGTACGGCTGTAACATGATTGTTTTAACAGTCTCATATTAGGACATTCAAACTGTTTCCAGCTTCTCCACTATTAAAAACAATGATGCAATAAATATCCTTATACAAACATCTTAATGAAGGTATTCCATTATTTCTGTAGAATAACTTCCTAGATAAGGAATCATGGAGCCAAAGGGGATGTACATTAACTTTTTAAAATGTACCATTACAAATTGCTATACTTCTCTCCCATCCACCCTGCCTTATCAATTTACATTATTATCAGAACTTTGGGACTGTCTTTCTTCCTCTTACCTTTCCAACCCTGGGCATTATTCACCTATATTTTCACCAGTCTGATAGATCAGATCAAGCTACTCTCATTTAATCCCTGCCTAAAACATTCAGATCCTTTATAATCTGGTCTTTACTACCACTTTTTTTTGTGCTGGTCCTGGGGCCTGAACTCAGGACTTGGGTGCTGTCCTTGAGCTTTTTTTTTTTGGTGGGGGAAGGGGTCCGGTCGTGAGGCCTGAACTCTGTGCCTGGGTGCTGTCCCTCGGCTCTTCAGCTCAAGGCTAGTGCTCTACCACTTGAGCCACAGCGCCACTTCCGGCTTTTTTTTCTTTTTTCTTATGTGGTGCTGAGGAATCGAACTTAGGGCCTCAGGCATGCAAGGCAAGCACTCTACCACTGAGCCACCTTCCCAGCCCTCCTTGAGCTTTTTTGCTCAAAGTTAGTGCTCTACCACTTGAGCTGTAGCTCTACTTCTGCCTTTTTTGTAGTTAATGGGATAAGAGTCTTATAGACTTTCCTGCACAGGCTGACTTTGAACCGTGACCCCCAGATCTCAGACTCCTGAGAAGCTAGGATTATAGGCATGACCCATCAGTGCCCAGTTTATACTATCTCAAATTTAAATACACAGACACACAGACACAGACACACACACACACACAGACACACACACAGACACACACACAGACACACACACACACACACACACACACACACGTTTTTATTTGGTCATGGGGCTTGAACTCTGGGCCTGTGGGCCGTCCCTCAGCTTATCAGCTCAAGGTGAATACTCTACTTGAGCCACAGGTCCACTTCCAGTTTTCTGGTGGTTAATTGGAGATAAGAGTCTCATGGACTTTCCTGCCTGGGCTGTCTTTGAAGGGCGACCCTCAGATCTCAGCTTCCTGAGTAGCTAGGATTATAGGTGTGAGACACTAGTGTCTGGCACTCTTTAAATCTTTTTTGATGCCAGTCTTTGGGCTTGAACTCAGGGCCTGGGCTCTGTCCTTGAGGTTCTTTCTGCTCAAGGCTAATGCTCTACCACTTGAGCCACAGCACCACTTCCAGTTTCTCCAAGTAGTTTAGTGGAGTTTCATGGATTTTTCTGGCCCAGGATAGCTTCAAACTGCAATCCTCAGATCTCAGCCTCCTCGAGTAGCTAGGATTACAGGCGTGAGCCACCAGCACCCTGCTTCTTTAAATCATTTCTACTACATGAATGGTGGATATTACATGCATCAGTCAAATGCTCTAGTTGACACCAGACTACTTGTATTCTCTAAGTGTGTTTTATGATCCTAGATATTGTGTTGTTGCTGGTCTCTAGAATATCCTTTGCTTTCTTTCTTTTCTTTTTTTTTTTGTCAGTCGTGGGGCCTGACCTCTGGGCCTGGGTGCTGTCCCTCAGCTCTTCAGATCAAGGCTAGTGCTCTACCACTTGAGCCACAGCACCACTTCCAGCCTTTTCTGTTTATGTGGTGCTGAGGAATTGAACCCAGGGCCTCATGCATGCAAGGCAAGCACTCTACCACTGAGCCACCTTCCCAGCCCTCCTTTGCTTTCTTATCTATCTAGTTACTATTCATTTTGGCTTGGTTTTTCTCTAATCAATTCCCTTTCTCATCACACTCTAAGTCCCAGAAAAATCTTGTGGTTGTTTGCCACAACAGTTTTCATGTTAAACCACAATTACCACTTTTTATCTGTTTTAGATTTCCTGTTATTCTAAACTACTTTTTTTTGGTGGTGGTGTTTTGATGCGGGTCCTAGGGTTTGAACTCAGGGCCTTGGTGCTGTCCCTGAGCTTCTTTTGCTCAAGGCTAGTACTCTACCACTTGAGCTGTAGCTCTACTTCCAGCTTTTTCGGTAGTTAGTGGGAGATAAGTCTCATTGTAGACTCTCCTGCCCAGGCTGGTTTGAACTGTGACCCTCAGACTTCAGCCTCCTGAGAAGCTGGGATTACAGGCATGAGCCATCAGTGCTCAGTTTATACTATCTCCTTTAAATCTTTTTTGGTGCCAGTCCTGGGGCTTGAACTCAGGACCTGGGCTCTGTCTTTGAGTTCCACTTCCAGACTTTTTGGTAATTTATTGGAGATAAGAGTATCAAGGACTTTTCTGCCTGAGCTCACTTTGAACCTTAGATCTCAGACTCCTGAGTAGCCAGGATTGTAGATGTGAGCCATTTGACATCTTAAAGGAAGGAAAGAGCCACATCTTAGGTTGTTTTACTTTTTTTTTTTTTTACTGTTTTTGGGGCTTGAACTCTAGGCCTAGGCTTTATCACTGAGGTCCTTCTCAAGGCTAGCACTCTACCACTAGAGCCACAGCTCCACCTCTGGCTTTTAAAAAATCTTATAGGCTTTCTTCTCAGGGCAGGTTTGGAACCAGGATCCTCAGATCTCAGCCTCCTGAGTAACTAGGATTACAGGCATGAGCCACTGGTGCAAGTTAGTTGTTATTTTTTTGGGGGGTCCGGTGGTGGGCCTGAACTCTGGGCCTGGGCGCTGTCCCTCAGCTCTTCGGCTCAAGGCTAGTGCTCTACCACTTGAGCCATAGCGCCACTTCCGGCTTTTTTCTTTTTGCTTATGTGGTGCTGGGGAATCGAACCCAGGGTCTCGGGCATGCAAGGCAAGCGCTCTACCACTGAGCCACCTTCCCAGCCCCTAGCTGTTATTTTTATACTTAAAATATTTTCCAGTTGAATAGACCAAAAACTGCTTGCTGGCTAGAGATCTTATATTTACATTAAATCCAACACACCAAAGCCAAATTCTTTTTTTTTTTTTTTGTCAGTCATGGGGCTTGAACTCTGGGCCTGGGTGCTGTCCCTCAGCTCTGTCAGCTCAAGGCCAGTGCTCTACCACTTGAGCCACAGCACCACTTCCGGTTTTCTAGTGGTTTACTGGAGATAAGAGTCTCAAGGACTTTCCTGCCTGGCTGGCTTTGAACTGCAATCCTCAGATCTCAGCCTCCTGAGTAGCTAGGATTACAGGTGTGAGCCACTGGCGCCTGGCTCCAAACATTTTATACTCTCTATTTCTACTCTAACTATTCTTCCTCTTTCCTATCCCAATGGCAGTGTCATACATTACCTATCTCATAACCACATCTCCTAAATTCAATTGATTTATCTTCTAAATACCTATTAAGTATGTCCCTCATTTTCCTGTCAGATTTCTGTTGATGTCCTTATTATTTGTTTAATATTTCCCAGTAGGGGATAAATAACACTTAGCTATTTATCACAAACATTGATTCCTTTGCCTTTTGTTTTTCTTTGGGGCAGAGTGGCAAGCTCCGACTAGCCTTGAACTCAGGATCCTCCTGTCTCAGTCTTTGGAGTACTGCAATTATGTTCAAGTTGCTACCATACTTGGCAAGTTCCTTTTTTTTCCTATTTTACTGCTGGTTCTGGGGCATAAACTCGGCCTGAGTGCCATCCCTGAGCTTTTTTTTGCTCAATGCTAGCACTCTACCATTAGAGACATGGCTTTACTTCCAGCTTTTTTGGTAGTTAATTGGAGATGAGTCTCATGGACTTTCTTGCCTAGGCTGGCTTTGAACTTCAATCCTCAGATTTTAGCCTCCTGATACCTAAGATTATAGACATGAGCCACAGGCACCCAGCTGACTTCTTTTTTCTTAAAAGTAAAGAGTCCTTACAGGACATGATTTAAATGTCTTAACATGCTATTTAAACTTTTCCACAATACAATCTCTTGCTACTTCTAGAGTCTCAACTGTCCAAGAACCAACTACCCTCTGTCCCCATCTGCTGTTTTGGCAGTACTAAAGGTTGAACTTAGAGCCTAGTCCTTGATGAAACTGGCGTGACATCTCTGAGAGATGACCCTAGACCTGCTTTTC
Organism: Dipodomys ordii; assembly: GCF_000151885.1. Taxonomy (NCBI): domain Eukaryota; kingdom Metazoa; phylum Chordata; class Mammalia; order Rodentia; family Heteromyidae; genus Dipodomys; species Dipodomys ordii. The sequence continues at coordinate 4,030,680 of NW_012267358.1, read as the reverse complement.
ATGGGTTATTTTTAGGATAGGGTCTCTCTTCCTACCCAGGCATATGCCTTAGTAGTAATCCACCTAATTTTAGGCTTTTCATCATCACCGGAATCACAGGCATTTGCCACAGAATCTACTTGCCTTCTGTGGAGATGGAGTCTTGTTGACTTTTCTGCCTGGGCTGGCCTGGCACCACAATCCTCTCAATCTTGGCCTCTCATGTAACTTTGGATGACAGGCATACACTACTGTATTTAGTGATTCTGAGAAGGGGTCTTACTGGCCGAGAACTGCAATCTTTCTTTTGTCAGGCTCCTATGTACTTAGAATTACAGGTGTGAGTCACCAGTGCCTGGCTCAATCTCCCTTTATTCTCTGAAACACATTTTATGTCATGGTTCTATGCTTTTGAACTTACTATTTCATCTGTAAAGCCTATTTACCTTCTGACATAACATCTTCTTAGAATTCATCCTTTAAGGCCCAGTTCAAATGTTCCTTTGTCTGTGAAACTTGAGATGATCCTGCCTCTGTGTTCTCCTGGCACTTTGCACTTACTTACACTTTAGCTTTTTATTGTGGGGGTTGGGGGTAGGGGTGAGACAGGGTCTTGCTATGTAGGCCACATTGGCTTAAACTTGTTACATAACCCAGGTTGGCCTTGAAGCTGCTTTTCCTGTCTTGGCCTTCTGAGTGCTTGAATTATAGGTATGCACCACCACACCCAGCTCATAACATTGTATTTGTAATAACGTGTGCAGTCTCTTTCACTAGGAGAGCTCCTCAAAGGCAGGACATGTCTTGCTCTTCTGTGTATCCCCAGAGCCTCTCACAGTGCCTGGCCTTAGTAGGTACTCAGAAAATGTTTGATGGATGAAAGCAATTTGATGCTTAGGCCCCTTGACATCATAGCTGGGCACTGATGCCACAACCCTGTAGCATGTTGCTGCAGATTACCTGATGTTGCTATCTTCCAAACCATGAGAAGTCTCCCCACCGTCTCCCTCATAGGACATCATACTTTCTTCATTTTCCATCCCCATCCTCGTGTTCTCCTGAAGCATGCGGGGCTGTTTGGGTCTTATACCACTGGTTCCCACATCAGAGTCACTTCCACTTTCACTCAGCTGAATAGCTGTAAAAAGACAGATTCTGGTTCATTAATAGATAAGCTTCATGGAGAAGGAATGTGGCTTAGTGGTAGAGTATTTGCCTACTATACATCACATGAGAGAAAGGAGGGAAAAAAGAGAGGAAAGGAGATGAGGAAACATCTTTAGTTTGGTCTTCCAAAACTAGTTTCTCTCATATATCTATACAAGCATTCATTGTACCTGTATTTAACTCAGAGGTCTCTGTCTCTTTTCTGTGTGTGCTAGGGCTTGAACTCAGGGCCTGGACACTGTCTCTGAGCTTTGTTTGTTTGCTCAAGGCTAGTGCTCTATCACTTGAATCACATCTCTACTTACAGCTTTCTTGGTCCTTAACTGAAGATAAGAGTTTTAGCTGGGCAATGGTGACTCACACCTGTAATCCTAGCTACTCAGGAGGCTGACATCTGAGGATAGTGGTCCAAAGCCAAAGCCAGCCCAGGCAGGAAAGTCTGTGAAACTCTTATCTCCAATAAACCACCAGAAAACCGGAAGTAGTACTGTAGCTCAAGTGGTAGAGCACTAGCCTTGAGCTGAGGGACAGTGCTCAGGCCCAGAGTTCAAGCCCCACAACCGACAAAAAAAAAAAAAAGTCTTATGACTTTCCTGCCTGGGCTGGCTTTGAACTATGATCCTCAGATCTCAGCCTTCTGTGTAGCTAGGATTACAGGCGTGAGTCATGGGCACCCAGTTTTAGCCTTTTCTTTCAATGATGGCTCTCTATTACTTAAGCCAGAGCTCTACTTCCCACTTTTTGATGGTTAATTGGGCTTGGCTTGGAACCATCCTCATATCTCAGCCTCTCAAGTAGCTAGAATTACAGGCAAAAGCCACTGACACCCAGCCAACAAGGTATTTTCTTAATTTTCCTTCCCTGTTGCCAAACACAACATTCTGTTTTTACCTTCAGCAAACATCCAAGTGAAAACAGCTACTTGGGCACTGCCTTTTACACTGTCATCTTTTGTGTTTTTTGTCTGTGTATCTTTACCTCCTCTAAGTCCATTCTGAGTGCTTAGTATTCTATTTTATTAATGGGACTTCAATAAGAGGGAGCTTTTGATATAGCATATGTGGCCAAGAGCCTCTTATCCAGTCCTAAGGGTGCTATTTGAGCTCTACAGAAGCAGAAGTGAAGTAGAAAGACTTTACCAGAGAAAGGGTTATCGCCTTCTTCATCAGTTCCAGCATCTTCCTCATCATCTTCTCCTTCAGACATAAGCAAATCCTCATAAAGGACACTAGATTGAGGCTGTTGCACAGTTCCTTCTTCATCTGCAACAGCATCATTTCCATCTTCACCTTCCTAAATGAAATCAAGTAAGGGTCAGTGTCCACCTACCCTATACCATTGCTTGCAGCTTGCTGCCTCACAAGTTGAATCATTTTGGTGGATGAAACTTGTTTAGCTCATTCCAAGGATTGAAGTCAGACTATGGAGACCCTTTGAAATCACCTTGGGATTTGGCCTGCCCTGTACTGTTGGCATTCCTATCATATAAGGGCATTAACATAACCATACTCACTGGGGCTAGAATGAAATCTCAGGTTTCCCATCCTCCTCTTGCTCCTGCTCATCATACCCTGCAGTATCTATATCAATTTTTTTTTTTTTTTTTGCCAGTCGTGGGGCCTGAACTCTGGGCCTGGTCTCTGTCCCTCAGCTCTTCAGCTCAAGGCTAGTGCTCTACCACTTGAGCCACAGCACCACTTCCAGATTTTTCTGCTTATGTGGTGCTGAGGAATCGAACCCAGGGCCTCATGCATGCAAGGCAAGCACTCTACGACTAAGCCTACTTCCCACCCCATCAAATTCTTCCTCACTCAGACTACATTGGTCCCGGTATATCTGAGTAAGAAACACAAATGTGCCTACAGGAGTTAATCAAGGTTTTTATTTGTTTTGTTTTTTTGGTGATGCTCCTTGGGCTTGAACTCAGGGCCTGGGTATTGCCCCTGAGCTTTTGTGCTCAAGGCTAGCATTATACCACTTGAGCCAGAAATCCTCTCCAGCTTTTTTTCCCCCTTAAGTTTATTGGAGATAAATGTCGTATGGACATTCCTGCTTGGGCTGGCTTTGAATAGCAATCCTCAGATCTCAGCCACCTGAGTAACTAGGATTATTAATGTGAGACACCAGCACCTGGCTGCCAGTCATCTTTTTTTCCAGTCCTGGGGCTTGAACTCTGGGCCTGGGAACTGTCCCTGAGCTCCTTTTGCTCAAGACTAGCACTCTACCATGTGAGTCACAGCACTACTTCTGTTTTTTTTTTTTTTCTGTGATTAATTGGAGGTAAGAGTCTCATGGACTTTCCTTTCTGGGCTGGCTTCAAACTGTGATACTCAGATCTCAGAATCCTAAGTAGCTAGGATTATAGGCATACGGCACTGGTACCTGGCTGCCAGTCATCTTTGATGTATGTCAAATGTCACTTTTCTACCTTTGAACTTCCAGACATAGCAACAATCTCACAATGAGAAAAAGAACAACTTACCTGTATTACCTGCTTTTCTGGTGTAGCAGTGGGAATATCCAGAACAGACAGACTACTCTCATCTTGAAATACAGAGGCATCTCGAGACATACTGAGGGATGTGGTAGTATCATACAAATCAGGAGGCTATGGCATAAAACACGAAATTGAGCTTCTACTAAGGGAACAAGTTAAGAAACAGAGAATTCCCCTTCAAACCATTCACTGTAGAAAAAGGTCATGCAGAACAATACAGTTATAGAAAAAGAGTTCAGCATAGCTTTATGGGCAAAGTTTTTGGAATTTTACAAATGTTGCCTATACTAGCAAACAGGCACCCTGAGTATGTGTTCAGAAGCCTAATGCAGAAACATAGAAGCTAAGGGACAAGTTTATGTTTTACAGCTTCTCTAGTTATAAAGCTACTTTCTCCTAAGTCTTGTATTACTGTCTTTAGGTCCAAGATTTCATTATCAGCACTCATTTGTTTATTTAAAGGTTATATAGAAGAGTAAACAGAATAAAGGAAGTTTAATCCAACCAGAGCATGAAATGGCTTGACAGTTCATGAGCTTGTCAGAAGGTGCTACAAAACAAAATGGTGTGGTGAAAAATCCATGGGCTTTGGAATAAACTGCCCTCAGTTTGAGTCTTGGCTCTACTACTTACTTGATGAACAACTTTAACAAATTACTTCATCTCTCTAACTCTTGGTTTCCTACACTGCAAAGTATGGGTAATGATGTCTAATGCACAAGAGTATAGTGATAAAGAGATATTTATACCTATTATTTGGTACACAACAAATTATAGATCCCTTCCCTCTTAACTCTAAGGAGAATAGGAATTTAGTAAATGGCTATACAGTGATGAGAGTGAATAGATACAATGTTCATAACATAAAAAGAACAAGACACAAAACCATATTGATGAATTTCATTTTAAAAGGATCTATAGCCAGGTGCTGATGGCTCATGCCTGTAATACTAGCTACTCAGAAGGCTGAGATCTGAGGACCACAGTTTGAAGCCAGGCTGGGCAGGAAAGTCTGTGAGACCTTTATGTTCAATTAATCACCCAAAAGCTGGAAGCGGAGCTGTGGCTCAAGGAGGAAGATCACTAGCCTGGAGCATAAAAGCTCAGGGACAGAGCTCAGGCCTAGTTCAAGCCCCAGGATTGGCACAAAAGGAAAAAAAAGGCATCTAAAAATACACCACAGATATTAAAACAAAAATTTCACCCTGGGAGATCTTTTTTCTGAGTGACAGAACAATTAAGAAATAATATTTCTTATTTGTATTTTACTTGCCCCCAACCAACAGAAAACCTAGATATGAGTCATGTATGGTGATGCACACCTGGAATCTCAGCAGTCAGGAGACTGAGGGAGGAGGATCACAAGTTTATGCCTAACTTGGGCTACAAAGTAAGATCATCTTAAAATGAACAATGGTGGGAAGTGGCACTGTGGCTCAAGTGATAAGAGTGCTAGCCTTGAGCTGAGGAGCACAGGGACAGCGCCTAGCCCAAAGTTCAAGACCCATCACTGACAAAAAGCAAAAACAAAAAGAAAATGAACAACAGTGACAAAAAAAGTTAAATTAAGTATTACTTTATATTTTTAGGAGTAAATAGACAAGAAAGACTGAGAAGAGGGGTTTTAGAAAAATAGAGGCAAAACAGAATCCACAACATTACAGAGCAGATAAACCAATATAGAACAGAAAGGAAAATGAAGAACCTTCTGCAAAATATTAGGACAGTAAGGAAAGTAAGAACCATGGGAAACTGCAGGGTGAACAGTGGTAAAGTATTGAGCTGAATGCATGATGTAAGTGGAAATACTCAAGTGAATACACATTATTGAAAACACCATTTAGAAATGGAAAATAACGGGGCTGGGAAGGTGGCTCAGTGGTAGAATGCTTGCCTTGCATGCATGAGGCCCTGAGTTCGATTCCTCAGCACCACATAAGCAGAAAAAGCTGGAAGTGGTGATGTGGCTCAAGTGGTAGAACACTAGCCTTGAGCTGAAGAGCTGAGGGACAGCACCCAGGCCCAGAGTTCAGACCCCACAACTGACAACAACAAAAAGAAATGGAAAATAACATGATTACATGCCTGCATTCCTTCCTTCCTTCCTTCTACCAGTACTGGGGCTTGAACCTGGCTTTTTCACTCAAGGCTGGTACTTTACCACTTGAGCCACACCTTGTCACTTGCAGCTTTTGACTAGTTGACTGGAGTTAAGACTCTCACAGCCTTTCCTGCCTGGATGGCTTCAAACCGAACCGAGAGTCTCAGGTCTCAGCCTCCTGAATAGCTAGGTTACCAGGCATAAGCCACCAATGCCTGGGTACTGTCGTGTTTCTATGCAACCAAAATTGCATTAAAATAGGTGAAACTTAAGTGAGCACTTTATAAAATGTGGGTTTTAGATAATGATGAGTAATGACTGTTACTCCTGTGCATCTTCCTAAAGCTTAATAGGTGATTACTGGGGATCGAACTTTTTTAAAACAGACATATGTGAGTGAAGGAAATGATGGGAATGATGGAAAAATGAAGCAGTACTATCCATCTCCTACTCTTCAAATGAAACCTGAGTGTAGCAAATAACAGCTACTGCTCAGGAAGAATAGTTGACCGGTTTTCCTCAGCCATGTGAGGTAGCACAGGAGGGGTATAGGAAAGAAAGGAAGATGACTTTCAGGCCCAAGGCTTTCACTCACCAAAGGACTAGGTTTCGACCTGAGTAAACCATGTGCCATTCAGTTGGTCAAGTCTTCTGGAGAATGATGGCTCATACCCAAGCTTTAACTTACCAGAAAGTACCTTGTGGAAGCTGTGGGCCTATTAGCAAAGAGGGCCTTCCTGGACAACATCATTCACCCAAGCCCCCTTGTCCCAATCTGCCCACACACTCCAAGAGCCTTTCCTTGTTCTGGACCTTGAAGAAGTATCTGAGTGCTCTTTATACCTGGCCCCTCAGTAACCTAGGTTTTGGGATGAAAGAGAAAGGAAAAGATAGACAGAGAAAAGTATAGGAATGTGACATAGAGACAGCAATAATCTAACAGAGATCACATACATTATATTGTGAGTTCAGTGAAACCTGAATAGAATGGGAAAAAATTCCTAGGGGAAAAGGGTGAATCTTGCATTGAAAATATTTGGTTAAATTTAAGAGAGACTCTTGGGACTTTATAGACAACTTTCAAACAGAGAAGGAAATATTATTAACTGAATGTCTATTGTGTGCCAGGGAAATCAACTTGTTGAAGGTTTATAACCATCTTGAAAAACAGATTTTAAAGAAAAGGAAATCGAGTTAGAGAGGTTAACTTCCCAAGATCACCAAACTAGACAAGAGCTAAGACTCAAACCCAGGCCTGTTTTACATCAAATCTCATGTACTTTTCACTCCACCACAGGTGTCTACAATTGAGAAGCCAAGCACCTATTATACTGTGTTTTAAGTTCTATTTAACAAATATGCCAATATTCTAAGAGTATAAAATACATGAAATACTATACTCTCAGTCTAACCAGAGTCTAGCCAGAAAGACTAAAATTTTCTTATCTATCCTGCTCTCTAGTCTTTTTACATGTTCATTTAAGAACATTATAAATATTACCCAGGAAAATAGGTGGCATGGGAACTACACTAACGTATCTCTCAGGGAAAGAATAATAAGGCATCATAAAGCACAGGACCAATGGAGCTCATGTCTAACTAAACAGCCTATACTTCAGGGGATGTTTTAGAACTCCAAATTTTATGGACATGAAAACTAGAGATCTAGAGTATACCTTTGTCTATACTAGCCAGGATTCGTTATTCCCCTAAATACTGTCTAGACAACTAAAACCCCCACCCCATTCATTCATCCCATGGCTACCACTTTTGGATTCAGCAAGGCCACCAAGACCCATGTACCTCACTCACCTTGGCCTTTGAGAAGACAAGAAAGCACACGAAAGGCATATGAAGAGGAAGGACAGAGAAGAACGGAATCTCAGTAAATAGCTGTTAACAGGCTCCCAAATTCCCAAACCAATAAGAAAATTCTAAGAGGAAGCTTGTAGTCCTTAGACTCACCTGAGGTGTGTAGGGCCCTGGCGTCATTGGGTCCAGACTTTCTAAGTCTGCTTCCTCCAAAGCAGCTTCTTTAGCTGTACAAATATCCTTTTCAAGTTGAGTCAGATGTTCATCATACTGGAGAATAAGGAAAAAAATTACTTGCATTTGTATGTTCACTGCTGCACTATTCACCATAACCAAGTTATGCAAATAGCCCCCAGATGCCTTATAATGGATGAGTAAATCAAAACAATGTAGTCCATATACATAATGGAACGTTACTTATCCATTAAAAAGAATAATAATATGTCACTTGCAGGGAAATGGATGGACCTAAAACAAATCATATCAAGTAAGGTAAGTGAAGCTCAGAGAGACAAATGGTACACAGTTTCTCTTATGTGGAAGCTAGATCTAAAGTACAACTGGACATATTAACTTATACAGGACTCAACAGGCATTCACACACAAACAGACTAAAGGAAGATACTCTTAGGAGAGGAACCCAAAGGCATAACTCCTCTGAACATTTTTTTCTTTTCTTTTCTTTTTTTTGGGTCCGGTTGTGGGGCCTGAACTCTGGGCCTGGGCGCTGTCCCTCAGCTCTTCAGCTCAAGGCTAGCACTCTACCACTTGAGCCACAGCGCCACTTCCGGCTTTTTTCTTTTTGCTTATGTGGTGCTGAGGAATTGAACCCAGGGCCTCAGGCATGCAAGGCAAGCGCTCTACCACTGAGCCACCTTCCCAGCCCCAGTGTAAGCTAATCTTAAGGACCCCCCCAAAAAAAAAGAAGAAAGGAAAAAGAAAAAAAAGCTAAGAGCCAGGTGCTGATGGCTCAGGCCTATAATCATAGCTACTCAGGAGGCTGAGAACTGAGGATTGAAGTTCAAAGCCTGGGCTTCAAACTGGGCAGGAAAGTCCATGAGATTCTTATCTCCAATTTATGCCCTTCAAACCAGAAAGTGGAGCTGTGGCTCAATGTGGTAGAGTACTAGCCATGAACATAAAGCTCAGGGATAGTGGCTAGGCTCTGAATTCAAGCCCTATAACCAACAAAATAAAAGTTAAGGAAGAACATGAGGGCCCGAGTTTAGGCCCCAGTACTGGTGTGTACACACACATACACACACACACACACACACACACACTAAATAGTGCCAGGTTTAAACAGGAAGAAAAAAAATCACCCCAGATAATTAATTACTGAAAAAACTAGAATTACTAAATTCAACTATGTACAGTCTATAGATCATAGAGATGAGCTTTGGCTTTCTAATTCTTTGTTGTTGTTGTTTTTGGCCAGTCCTGGGGCATCAACTCAGAGCCTGGGCACCGTCCCTGAGCTCCTTTTACTCAAGGCTAGCACTCTACCACTTAAGCCACAGCACCACTTCTGGCTTTTTCTGTTTATGTGGTACTGAGGAATCAAACCCAGAGTTTCATGCATGCTAGGCAACCACTCTACCACTAAGCCACATTCCTAGACCAGGATCACAGTTTGAAGTCAGCCTGGGCAGGGAAGTCTGTGAAACGCTTATCTCCAATAAACTACTCAGAAAAAGCTAGAAGTGGTGTTGTAGCTCAAGAGGTAGAGCACTAGCTTTGAGAAAAAAGAAGTTCAGGGATAGTACCCAGGCCCTGAGTTCAAGCCCCAGGACCAGCAAAAAAAAAATCTATATATCTACATATTCTATATATGTAAATTTTTTTTTTGGGTCCGGTCGTGGGGCCTGAACTCTGGGCCTGGGCTCTGTCCCTCAGCTCTTCAGTTCAAGGCTAGTGCTCTACCACTTGAGCCACAGTGCCACTTCCGGCTTTTTTTCCTGCTTATGTGGTGCTGAGGAATTGAACCCAGGGCCTCAGGCATGCAAGGTAAGTGCTCTACCACTGAGCCACCTTCCCAGCCCTATATGTAAATATTTCAAGGACACTGAACTATTCATACACTGCTGATGAGAATATAAAATGGTATAGCCAGGAGTAACTCTAGAGAGAAACCCAGAGTTCAAACCCCACTAATGAAAAAATACTTAGAAGGTAAAATGGTTATGCTAGGGAAGTGATGTCAGTTTTTTACTAAACACACCATTTCTAAGTATACCAGATTAATTAATACATATTCACACCAATCTTTATATATGAATATTCATAGCAGCTTTACTTAAAGCAAAATACTAGAAATTTCCATGTCCTTTAATGAGTAAACAATTAAACAAATCTTGATATATTCATACAACAAATGAATTGTTCATTATTCAACAGTTCAGAAAGAATGAGCCATTGTACATGTAACAATGTGGATGAATCTCAAAGTTAAAAGGCCAACCTCAAACAGTCACAATTATTCCACTTATGTAACATCTTAAGTATCAAAACTAGAGATGGAAAACAGAAATAGGTGGAACAATGACAGTTCTGGCTGCAGGTATGTGGACATTGCAAATACAAAGAACTTGGAGTTCTTTTGTAGTGATAGAGAACAGTTCCAAGAAATTGGAGGTATAGCTCAAGTGGTGCAGTGCCTGCTGAGCCAGTGGGAGGTCCTAAGGGCAAACCTCAGTAATGTCAAAACCAGTTTTAAATCTTGATTTTGGTGGTGGTTATTACATAGACCTATCTATATCTGACATAAATTTTCATAGACATCAGCTGAGTGCCAGTTGCTCATGCAATAATCCTAGCTATTCTAAAGGCTGAGATCCAACAGTTCAAAGCCAGCCCAAGCTAGAAAGTCCATGAGAATCTTTTCTCTAATTAACCAGCAAAAAGCTGGAAGTGGAACTGTGGTAGGTGGTAGAGCAGTAGCCTTCAGGGAAAAAGATAAGTGGCAATGCCCAGGTGTTGAGCTGAAGCTGTAATTATCACCACAAACATTTTTTTCACAGATATATGTATACACACGCACAAGTATTTTTTTTGTTGGTTGTGGGACTTAAACTCAGGTTCTAATCACTGTCCCTGAGTCTCTCTGTACTCAAGGCTAGTGCTCTAACACTTGAGCCACAGCACTACTTCCAGGTTTTGAGTGGTTAATTGGAGTTAAGAGTCTCTCATGGGGACTTTTTTGCCCAGGCTGGCTTTAAACCATGATCCTCATATCTCAGCTTCCTAAGTAGCTAGGATTACAGGCTTGAGTCATCAGCACACAGCAACAAGTATTTTTTAAATGGTTAAAAAGGGAATAAAGTCTATAATCCTTTTAACAGCAATTTTAAACTGCCTGGTTCTGATATTGAACTATGACTATATAAATTGTCATCATTGGGAGAAAGTGAGTAATAGACACACAGGACCGAGGAATGGCAGTTTGTACATTTCTTTTTGCAATTTCCTAATTAAAAAAATCATCAAATATGCCAGGCACTAGTGGCTCATATCTGTAATCCTAGCTACTCTGGAGACTGAGATCTGGAGCATCGTGGTTCAAAGCCAACTCTGGCAGTAAAGTCCAAGAGACTCAATCTCCAAAATAACTAGCAAAAAAAACCAGGCTAGAGGCTTTCAAGTAGAATGCCAGCCAATAAGCAAGACAAAGCAAGCATGAGGCCCTGAGTTCAAACATCAGCACTGGCTAAATAAATAAACTGGGATATATTCATAAGCAAAGAACAAAATTCAGAATAATATGTATAAAAGTAGCAGTTTTCTTAAAACAAAAAATAAATCATTTGTAATTACCAAACATGTTTTATATAGGCACAGAAAAGTTTCAAGGGTCTGTACCAAACTCTCATCTCTGGGAAGCTACAGGAGAAAGGCAGAAAGGGGTGAACTTTTGTATTTCTAGACTGAACTTTTAATAACTTTTAATAATCCTAGCTACTCAGGAGGTTGAGATCTGAGGATCCCAGTTCAAAGCCAGCTCGGGCAGGAAAGTCGGTGAGACTCTTATCTCCAATAAACCACTAGAAAACGGGAAGTGGCACTGGGCTCAAGCGGTAGAGTGCCCACCTTGAGCTGAAGAGCACCATAACCAACAAAAAAATAAAAATAAAAAAAAGAGCTTGCCAAATGACTTTATTTGCCCTGGGTTTGATTCCTCAGTACCACCTAAACAGAAAAAGCCAGAAGTGGCACTATGGCTCTAGTGGTAGAGTAGCTAGTCTTCAGTAAAAAGCAGCTCAGAGATAGTGCCTAGGCCCTGAGTTCAAGCCCCAGGTCTGGCAAAAAATAAAAAGAATAAGGCTTGAGGTTTCTAGATGGACTTCCTATGTGATGCTATATTCCACTAAGTCTACATTGGGAAGTGAACAAGTGAGTTGAGTAAAGGAGACAGAGAAAAAGCTGGAGTTGAAAAGTAGGAAACATACCTTAGGGTTCATTGCCCCAACATCAACTTATCTGACCTTTTCTGCTTGACTCAGACATATACTAGTTATTGCAAATAAGGGAAACCACGGGACCTATGTTTCTTTGGGCCTGGCTTACTTCACTTAATATAATTTCTTCCAAGTCTTTCCATTTCCTAACAAATGGGGCAATGTCATTCTTTCTGATGGAATTCCATTGTGTATATATACCACATTTTCTTGATCCATGTATTCAAATTTTTTTTCCTTCATGCGATTGTTTCTAACACATTTATAAGATTATTTCTTTGTTGCTTTGTATGTCCCTCCCCCACGGTGTAACCCCTGCTTTCACTGTATTTGATGTTATAATTTGTGGAGGGGAAGGGAAAAAACAAAGTTTAAATAAGGATACAGGTGAACCCATTGCAACAATGAGACCTACAAATCGTTATGTCAAAAACGAACTTTACAACTTTGGTGGGGGGGGAGGAGGGTTGGGGGGGGTAGGGGAGGATGGGATGGGAAGGGGAGACAAAGGAGGAGGCTACAATGCTTGATAACAAATGTACTCATTATCTTACCCATGTAATTGTAACCACTCTGTACAGTATTTTCACAGAAAAAAAGTAGGAAACAATAATATATTTAATTCTTGAAGTGCTAGTAGGATATCCAAGAAGGTATATTTAGCAGGTTGTCAAGGATATAGATCTTTGCCTAGAGTAATTGAGGAAGAGATACTGGTTGATACAACTTCCTACACGAATAAGTAGAACATTTAGTAAAGGAGGATGAAAAGTAGCCAGTTACAATAAGGTTTCAAGGAAGGAATAGTTAATTATGGCAAATCACAGAATGAAGTCATGATAAGGACTGAAAAGTACTTAATATATTTGGCAATTAAATGATCCAGTTTATTTGGTACACTAGCTGGTTAGAAATCAAAATAAAACTAAGGGAAAGGCTAGGTGTGGTGACTCGTGCTTGTAATCCTAGCCGTTGGGAGGCTGAGGCAAAAAGGTTATAAGTTTGGGGCAACATAGTTGATTCTATGCCAGCCTGGTCTTACCTAAAGAGACTTTGACTCAAAAACTAAAGGAAGGGAGCCACAGGAATAGAGGGAGGAGGAAGGGTATGCAAATGCAGTCATTATATTCAATGTACATAAAAAATGAACTATGTAACTTGAGGGTAGGGACAGGAGGGGGAAAATGGAGCACAACAAAGGAAAGAGTGACACTAACAAACAAGCATGATACTTATAATCTGACTTATGGAACTGTAGCCCCTTTGTATGACTACTTAGTAATAACAATAAGAAAATAAAAAGTAAAGACTAAAAAACTAAAGTAACAATAGTAAAAATAACAATAGAGAACCCACAAAAAATAAAAATTAAAAGCCAAATGAGTCACTTCTGGGTCTTTTGGTTAAGATCAAGTATAGTGTCTGTTATCAGTTTAGTATTTGATACATCTTCAATCTGAGGACAATGTATTATCTGGGTTTTTGGAGCAGGGAGATAGAATAAGAGCTTGTTCTGTCCATTCCATACATTGGCCTGATATTAGAATACCTCCAATAATCAATGTATACCCTCAAGGAATTAAAAAAAAAACTAACTGAAAAGGGACAGTAAATGAAGAGATGGAGGTATTATAACTCATAAAGAAAAGTCCATTATAAAAGGAAAATTTGATGTTATACAATCTGGATGAAACCAAGTGAGATAAAACAAGTTTAAAAAGTCTCGCATGGGGGGCTGGGAAGGTGGCTTAGTGGTAGAGGGCTTGCCTTGCATGCATGAGGCCCTGGGTTCCATTCCTCAGCACCACATAAGAAAAAAGCTGGAAGTGGCGCTGTGGCTCAAGTGGTAGACTGCTAGCCTTGAGCTGAAGAGCTGAGGGACAGTGCCCAGGCCCAGAGTTCAGGCCCCACAAACGGACCAAAAAAAAAAAAAGTCTTGCATGTGTTTTATGATTCTACTTATGAGATAACTCCAGTAGGAAAATTCAGAGACAGAATAAAAGGAAGGAACTAAGGGAAGGAGAGTTATTTTTTTATTTATACTGGTCCTAGGGTTTGAGCATAGGGCCAGGGCATTATCCCTGAGCAAACTTTTTTGCTCAAGCTAGCATTCTACCATTTGAGTCACAGTTCCATTTGTTTTTTGTGGGGCCTGAACTCTGGGCCTGGGCACTATCCCTCAGCTCTTCAGCTCAAGGTGAGTGCTCTACCACTTGAGCCACAGTGCCACTTCCAGCTTTTTCTGCTTATGTGGTGCTAAGGAATCGAACCCAGGGCCTCATGCATGCAAGGCAAGCACTCTACCATTGAGGCACCTTCCCAGCCCCTCATTTCTGTTTTTTTGGTGGTTAATTGCAGACGAGAATCTCAGCCACTTTTCTGCCCATGCTGGATTCCACCTGCAATCCTCAGATGTCAACCTCTTGAGGAACTACTACTACAGGCATGAGTCACTGTGCTCTGCTAGGGAGTCACATTTGTGTGTGTTTTTGTCATGGGCCTTGAACTCAGGGTCTGGATGCTGTCCTTAAGCTTTTTCCCTCAAGGCTAGTGCTCACCATCTTCAGCCACAGCAACCACTTCCAGTTTTCTAGTGGCTAATTAGAGAGTCTCACAAACTTTTATGCGTGGGCTGGCTTTGAACCACAATCCTCAGACCTCAGCCTCCTGAGTAGCTAGGATTATGGGTGTGACCACCAGTGCCCAGCAAAATGGGGAGTCACTTGTTAATGGATATAGTTTGTGTTTGGAAAAAGTTCTGGAAATGGATAGTGGTAAGAGTTCCACAATAATGTGAATGTAGTTAAGACTGATTTGGCTGGATGCTGGGGGTTCACGACTGCAATCGTAGCTACTCAGGAGGCTGAGATCTGAGTATCAGAGTTTGAAGCCAGCTGAAACAAGAAAGTCAGTGAGATTCTTAATTATAATTAGGCACCAAAAAAGCCAGAAGTGGAGCTATGGCTCAAGTGGCAGAGTGCTAACCTTTAGCAAAAAAAAAAATTTAAGAGATACCACCCAGGCCAACTTCAAGCCCCAGGATGGGCACAAAAAAATAAAGAAAAGCCTGACTTGTATACGTTTTAAGGTTAAAATGACATATTTTAAAATGATGTTTTTGTTTTTGTTTTGTCAGTTGTGGGGCTTGAACTCTGGGCTTGCGTGCTGTCCCTGAGCTCTTCAGCTCTTCAACTTCTTTGGCTCAAGGCCAGCACTCTACCACTTGAGTCATAGTGCCACATCTGGCCTTTTCTGTTTATGTGGTTACTGAGGAATCAAACCCATGGTTTCATGCATGCTAGGTAAGCACTCTACCAATAAGCCCCATTCCCAGCCCCCAGATTTCTTTTTAGTTTTTATTATAAACTATTTTAGACTGGGTGCTGGTGGCTCACACCTATAATCCTAGCTACTCAGGAGGCTGAGATCTGAGGATCCCAGTTCAGGAAAGTCTGTGAGACTCTTATCTCCAATTAACCACCAGAAAACCAGAAGTGGTGCTGTGGCTCAAGTGGTAGAGTGCTTAGGCCCTGAATTCAAGCCCAGGACTGACAAAAAAAAGTAATTTGGCTATGATGTGAAAAGATGACATCAAAAGGCTAAAGCAGAAGTGGTGGAATTTTGATTCTCTTTAATGATGTGAGCCTTATGCTATGATTATAAATATATGTTAGTGGCTCATGGCTATAATCCTACCTGAACTCAAGAAGCTGAGATCTGACAATCACAGTTCAAAGCCAGCCTGGGCAAGAAAGTCCGTGAGATTCTTATCACCATTTAACCACCAGAAAACTGAAGTGGTGCTGTGGTTCAAAGTGGTAGAGCACTAGCCTTGAACAAAAAGTGCTCAAGGACAGTGCCCAGATCCCAAGTTCAAGCTCGATGACCAACAAATAAAAAAATAAATACATGTTGGCCCTAATCACTGTCAGAAAAAAAGAACTTCATTATTAGTAGTGGCTTCATAGCTCCGACTTGGAGAATGGTATTTGTAAATTTTTAAACATTCTTTTAATATATTAATAATGGCGAATCATCTACTCATTCATGAAACTGACTCAAAGCTTTAGACTTAGCCCAGTTAAATAAAAAACAGCCTATGTACAAGAGCAACAATACTTACAAATTAACACAAGAAATGTTCAATAGCAACAAAAACTAACATATAGAAGAATAAATTAAACAAGGTTGCCTACAACTATATGAATAATGTGAGGTATGTGAAAAAAATATGAGTGAAGAAACATTGTTTCCAGTTGGAAAATGCAATATTATAAAGACATACGCTCCTTGCAAATTAATTCATAAATTAAATAAGCAATGTATGTATGTATGTATATATGTATGCTTAAGGCTATGTTAGAATTCAGCAAAAACATTCCTCACATTTAGAATCATTAGGTAAAGACAGACATTTAAAATTAGAAACCTTCAACAATAAAGTGATATCTATTGGTGGTTAACAGTACCAAGTCTTCATAGATAGCTCAATGAAGCACAACAAAGAACCCTGAAATAAATTTGGAAAGGGGCAGGGAATGTGGCATAGTGGTAGAGTGCTTGCCTACCATGAATGAGCCCTGGGTTCGATTCCTCAGTACCAAATGAACAGAAAAAGCCAGAAGTGGTGCTGTGGCTCAAGTGGTAGAGTACTAGCCTAGTAAAGTTCAGGGACAGTGCCCAGGCCCTGAGTTCAAGCCCCAGGACTGGCAAAATAAATAAATAAATATAGTAAGTTGGCAAATGTTTCATTAATTTCATACTGTTGTTAGTAATATGTGACAACAACCAGCCTAACACTGAGTATCTCCATTAAAAATGGAGCTTATTCAGCAAGGAGAAGAAAATGTTACCTTTTTTTTGATTAGTAATATAACGGTATTCATAATTTTTTACTTCTGTGATCCATACACCTGCCCTCTGCTTATTCCTTCTTTTATTTATTTTTTATTTTATTTTTTGGGGTCCGGTCATGGTGCCTGAACTCTGGGCCTGGGCACTGTCCCTCAGCTCTTCAGCTCAAGGCTAGCGCTCTACCACTTGAGCCACAGCGCACTTCCAGCTTTTCTGCTTATGTGGTGCTGAGGAAATCGAACCCAGGGCCTCATGCATGCAAGGCAAGCGCTCTACCACTGAGCCACCTTCCCAGCCCGGAACTTTTTCTTTTAAAAGAAGGAATAAGGGGCTGGGAAGGTGGCTCAGTGGTAGAGTGCTTGCCTTGCATGCCTGAGGTCCTGGGTTCGATTCCTCAGCACCACATAAGCAAAAAGAAAAAAAAAGCCGGAAGTGGTGCTGTGGCTCAAGTGGTAGAGAGCTAGCCTTGAGCTGAAGAGCTGAGGGACAATGCCCAGGCCCAGAGTTCAGGCCCCACAACTGGACCAAAAAAAAAAGAAAAAGTTCCTTGTGATAAAGTTTTGCTATGTATTCCAGTATAGCCTAGAACTTGATATATTAGCCGAAGAAGACCTCAAACTGAGGATCCTCTTACCTTAGCTTCCCAAATTCTGTGTTCATAGGTTTAAATCACCATACCTGGCATGTTTGTTTTATTAGTGTATTCTGCATTTTTTTGGGTTGCTTTTATGAGAGTGCTTCACAATTCTGCCCCAACCCAATCTCCATGACATCAAGCAGCCTTTCTTAAGCACTCTTGTTTATCATTTGCAATATATAGTCATTTTCAAAACATTCATGAACTCATCAGCAAAACTACTGCCAAAATTCTAGATCATTAGCTTAAGGTGTTTTTAGGAAATACTAAGAGAGGTAACTGAAGAAGCATTTCTACTCTCTAATTTCCAATGAGTAATAAGAAGAGAAAGAGAATGTATTCCTTCAACCCATTCCTTTCTGGAAGAAAAATGGACTCTCAGATGGGCATTGGTGGCTTATACCTGTAATCTTAGCTACTCAGGAGGCTGAGATCTGAGGATCGCAGTTCAAAGCCAGTCCAAGCAGTAAAGTCCCCAAGACTCTTATCTCCAATTAAGCACCAAAAATGCCAGGAGTGGAGTTGTGGTTCAACTGGTAGAGTACTAGCTATGAGTAAAAAAGCCCAGGATCAGTGCTCAGGCCCTAGTCCAAAATCCAGGACTTAGAGGGGGGGCAAAAAAAAAGAGTCTCATTTCCTACCAGTTCCCTTGGTGAAAAATTCATATACTCTAGTTAAGTACAGTTCCTAAACTTGCCATGGTTTTCATTGCTTCACAGTTCTGAACACTCTGCTCTCTACCAAGAATATGCCATTTCCTCATTTTTCTGTCTGATTGTCCCCTTCTTCACCTCTTCCCTCCAATTTTCTGCCTCTGCCAAGTTGTAGGACAAACTTAGAGCCATACTACTTGGGCTGTTAAATTCTTAGTTGAAATCTCAGTATCCTAGGCAATTTTCTCAAATGCACTTAAATGTTCTTCATAGTTTCTGCCTATCAAAGATCATTGATCCTTTAGAATTCAGTTTAAGGAAGTGGAGCTGTAGCTCAAGTGGTAGAGCGCTTGCCTTGAGTTAAAGAGCTGAGGGACAACGCCCAGGCCCAGAGTTCAAGTCCCACGACCGACAAAAAAAAAAAAACTATATAGAATTCAGTTTAAGAAAATTCTTTTCCAGAAAGTTTCCTCAAATTTCATTCTGCTTTAGATATTCTGACACAAGTCACTCTGCATATTTTTTTTTTTGGTCGGTCGTGGGGCCTTTTTTTTTTTTTTTTTTTGAGGCTTGAACTCTGGGCCTGGGCACTGTCCCTCAGCTCTTCAGCTCAAGGCGAGTGCTCTACCACTTGAGCGACAGCGCCACTTCCTGACTCTGCTTATTTCTAACAAAATATTTAAGCACTATAAATTTTCTTTTCTAATTTGATTTTTATCTGTAGCATCTATTCATCTAGCACATATAAAATCATCAATGTTTGCTTATCATGGGTTGTACAAAACCAAACTTCTAAATTTTTGGGCCAATTGTGGGGCTTGAACTTAGGGCCTGAGTATTGTCCCTGAGCCTATCTGCCCAAGTGGAGCCTCAGCTCCACTTCCAGGTTTGGGGTGGTTAAGTGGAGTTAAAGAGTCTCACAGATTTTCCTGCCTGGGCTGACTTTGAACCACATCCTCAGATCTCAGCCTCCTGAGTAGCTAGGATTATAGGCATGAGCTACCAGCTAAACCCAACTTTATTTTTTAAATTTTGTCCGTTGGGGGCTTTATTGCTGGGCCTAGGAGTTGTCCCTGAGCTCTGCAGCTCAAGGCTAGCACTCTACTACTTGAGCCACAGCACCACTTCCAGTTTTCTGGTGATTAATTGGAGATCAGGGTTTCACCATTGTTCCTGCCCAGGCTGGCTTTGTACTGGGATCCTCAGATCTTAGCCTCCTGAGTAGCTAGGATTACAGGCATGAGCCACCACACCCAGCCTATTTTTTATTTATGCCCATTTTTCCACTTTACAAAAATTTAAAAGCAAGCCAAAACTACTTTTCATCATAAAAAGTTTAATGGTAACTGGGTGCTGATAGCTCACACCTCTAAGTCCTAGCTACCTGGGAAGCTGCGATCTGGAAGACCGAGGTTTGAAGCCAGCCTGGATAGAAAAGCCCGTGATACACTCCCTATAATTCTTTGCATTCTGAAATACGTGGAAGGCTAAGATAGGAAGGATCATCATTCTAGGCCAGCAAGGGAGAAAAAGATACAGAATTCTATCTCCATATAGGGACGCTGTAGTGTTGGAATAGGCCTGTGAGCTTAGGAAGCCTAATGTGGACAGATTACAGCTTAGAAGTACTACCTTATCTCGCTAAGAACCATGAAGAAATAGGCTGCAGATGTGGCTCAAGTGTACAGCATGATCCTAGCAGTTATGAAGCCCTGAGTTCATATTTATAGAACATGCATTTATATGCCTAATAAAAAAAGGCAGACCAAGGGCTGGGAAGGTGGCTCAGTGGTAGAGCACTTGCCTTGCATGCCTGAGGCCCTGGGTTCTATTCCTCAGCACCACATAAGCAAAAAGAAAAAAAGCTGGAAGTGGCACTGTGGCTTAAGTGGTAGAGCGCTAGCCTTGAGCTGAAGAGCTGAAGGACAGCGCCCAGGACCAGAGTTCAGGACTGGATCCCCCCCCCCCCAAAAAAAAGGCAGACCAAGTCACTTGCACTTGACTGATTCAATTATCACTTCAAGGTGTTTTTATGAAATACTTTGCATAGATTGATGGAAAAAAGGAAAAACTGAAATACCTACCATTGTACTTAACACTGTTGGCCAGAATAAGGTTTACATCATCTAGAAAGCTCTCCCGACTCTGGTATTTGTGCTTGGAAATATTCTACGATAAAAAGAATCAGAGACTCAAATTACATGTATAAAAAATGCATCAATTACAAAAAGGCATTTGAGATTAAGCCACTTACCTTACGTATAGTCTCTAAATCCATTGGGTTGACGATTACCTTATAATAATCTGGAACAAACTTCTTATTAACTGGGTGATGAAATGGCCAAGACTGTTAAAAGAAAGCATGGGAATTAAATGGAAATCATTCCTTATTGCAGAGATTCTCAACTTTGCTGTCACAAATACTCTTTTTTTTTTTTTTTGTCAGTCCTGGGGCTTGAACTCTGGGCCTGGGCACTGTCCTTCAGCTCTTCAGCTCAAGGCGAGCGCTCTACCACTTGAGCTACAGTGCCACTTCCGGTTTTCTGGTGGTTTATTGGAGATAGGAGTCTCACGGTCTCTCCATCCTCAGATCTCAGCCTCCTGAGTAGCTAGGATTACAGGCGTGAGCCACCAGCACCCGGCTGTCACAAATACTCTTAACACAAGTTATAGACCCTTTTCCCAAAAAAGCACATAAATACACAAATTTTTATTATATAGTTTAAGTTATGGATTCTTTTTTTTTGGGGGGGGGGTCAGTCATGGGGCTTGAACTCTGGGTCTGGGCACTGTCCCTCAGCTCTAGGTGAGTGCTCTATACCATTTTAGCTGCAATGCCACTTCCGGTTTTCTGAGTGTTTTTTTTTTTTTTTTGGAGATTAGAGTCTCAGGAGTTTCCTACCCAGGCTGGCTTTGAGCCATGATGCTCAGATCTCAGTCTCCTGAATAGCTAGGATTACAGGCATGAGCCACTGATGCCCAGCCTTTTTAAAATTATTTTTCTGCCAATTCTGGGGCTTGAACTCAAGGCCTAAGTGCTGTCCCTGAGCTACTATTACTCATATCGCTCTAACACTTGAGCCACAGCTCCACTTCTACCCTTTTGGGGGTAATTTATTGGAGATAAGAGTCCCATGGGGCTGGGAAGGTGGCTCAGTGGTAGAGCACTTGCCTTGCATGCATGAGGCCCTGGGTTCAATTCCTCAGCACCACATAAGCAAAAAGAAAAAAGCCGGAAGTGGCGCTGTAGCTCAAATGGTAGAGCGCTAGCCTTGAGCTGAAGAGCTAAGGGACAGCGCCCAGGCCCAGAGTTCAGGCCCCATGACCGGACCCAAAAAAAAAAGAGTCCCATGAACTTTCTTGCCCAGGCTGGCTTTGAACTGTGATCCTTAGATCTTAGACTCCTGAGGAGCTAGGATCAAAGACATGAGCCATTGACAACTGGCTCAAGGATTCTTTTAGAATTGCTATTACCTGACAGGTTAAGGACTATAGCCTGGCTAAAACTTATTTCTAAATAAATACAATTCTTCTTCTTCCTTTTTTTTTGCTGGTCCTGGAGCCTGAGCTCAGGGTTTGGATGCTGTCCCTGACCTTCTTTTACTCAAGGCTAGCCCTCTACCATTTGAGCCACAGTGCCATTCTGGCTTTTTCTGAGTAGTTTATTGGAGATAATCTCATGGTCTTTCCTGCCCAGGCTGGCTTCAAGCTGCAATCCTCAAATCTCAGCCTCTTGAGTAGCTAGGATTACAAGCATGAGCCACGGGCACCCAGATTAAATACTATTCTTATTCCATAGTTATATAGCATTACACATACAGATTATACAACAAAAACAAAACTCAGTATAGAATTTCTGGGGAGGATCATTATAGCAAAAGAGTCTATAAAAGCCAGGTGCAGATGGCTCACACCTGTAATCCTAGCTACTACTCAAGAGGCTGAGATCTGAGTATCATGGTTCAAACTCAGGTAAGGCAGGAAACTTGATGAGCCTCTTGTTTCTAAATAACTACCAAAAAGTTGGAATTGGAGCTGTGGCTCAAGTGGTAGAGCATGAGCCTTGAGCAAAATCTATGAGACAACATATGGCCCTGAGTTCAAGCCCTAGGATTGGCAAATACACACACAAAAAGTTTATAAAATCAGTATAATATATGATAGCTGTCATAAAAAGTGGAAAAAAAGAGATGGAGTTATGGCTCAAGTGGTAGGGCACATTCCTTAAGGCTCTAAGTACACACCTGAATGTCAAAAAAGGTTGCCAAAAATAGACAACAAACACAGGTAATTATCAAAGTTGTTTGTACAAAAGCATCTCTAAAATCAAGAGCCTTCCAGCAGCTGGCATCCTCTCTCTAGACTATTCAGGAACCTTGACATGCTAAATATCAATAATATATCCCAAGACCCCCAACATCTTTCAATAAGGTACTTATACAGCAAAATGTTGATGTTAGAATTACATACCAGTTTCTTCGACTAACATACACCACTGCTCAGAATCTCTAGCATACATATGCATGCATACCATTTGCTTCTTTCTTTTCCTGTGTACTCTTACATTTAGCACAAAGACCACTTACATCTGGAACTGCCATCATTTTCTGAGTTACAATATTGTCCAGAATGAAAGAAAATGCCACCTGGTCATCATCATCTAGCAATGGATTGATTGCTTTCTCCAAACGAGCTAATTTGTCTTCTTTCTAAAATAAAATAAAAGCAAAGGCAAGTCAGGTTCGTGAGGTGTGATAACCACAGAAAATCTAGGAATAATCTAAAAGACAACGGATATCACTTGGTAGCAGAGGACTTGCCTACCACACACAAGGCCCTAGGTTTCATCCCCAGTACTAAAAAACAAACAATTATAAGAAGTCTAAACTGATTGTAATGTTTTTGGTATAAGGAGACTTAATTCAATAAACTCATTTAAGACTCTACTAGGAAAAACTCTGCACTTCGATTTACCTTCTCAGGGCAGGGAATGTGGCTTAGTGATGGAGTGCTTGTCTAGCATACATGAAGCCCTGAGTTCGATTCCTTAGTACCACATAAACAGAAAAAGCCAGAAGTGGCACTGTGATTCAGGTGCTAGCCTTGAGCAAAAGAAGCTTAGGGACAGTGCCTGGGTACTGAGTTCAAGCCCTAGGACTGACAAAAAAAATTACTCTAACAGGTACAAAGGGGCATCAAGTTGAAATATTTTCATCTGTATAGGTTAGTCTTCTTGTGAAATATCTACTTCAATACTAACACCATCACCTGAGGCTTGAACTCAGGGTCTGGGCACTGTCCCTGAGACTCTCTGTGCTCAAGGCTAGAACTCTACCACTTGAGCCACAGCACCACTTCCACCTTTTTCTGTTTATGTGGTACTGAGGAATCAAACGCAGGACTTCAATCTGGTACTAAGGAATCAAACCCAGGGCTTCATCCATGCAAGGCAAGCACACTACCACTAAGCCACATTGCCAGCCTTCCCTTCCTTTTCTAAAGTCATATAGTTTCTGATCTTAACAGTAATTTAATATTTAATAGTCAAAATACCCATAGAAAGTTATTATCTTTTATGGACTTAACTTTTTCCATCTACAAAAGGATTGACCTATATATTCCTAAGGTTCCTTCCAGGTATCTCATACCACAAATCTGCCATTCTCACATATACTCTTCTTTTTGTTAAATTCCCTACTTTCTAAACTCTGCCACCATGTGCCTTCATATGTCATTATCTTTGTTTCATTTGTAATGATTTACCTCTTTAAGCTTTTCATCACAGAGATCCAGCATGGACTGAGAAATCTGGGTCAACGAGTGTTTCGGCCCTACAAAGTAACAGTATAGATGGAAATATTAAGAATGGGAGGTAAAGAGCTACCAACACCATTTATCCTTTCAATACATTTACTTGAGACTTAGTAAAGAGCCATAAATTCTAGCTGCTGGATTAGGCAAATTCATCAACCTACTTTCATGTTTCATGCCTAAAACATAACAGGTATATATGAGTAAATAAACTAATTTTAATTAGTTTGTATCCATGCAATTAGTATTATTACTGGCTTTTTCTGAAGTTTAGTAAAAGTTTATTTAGTAAAGCTGAGCAAAAAAAAGAAAAAAGGAAATCACAACACAAGCTGACATCAAGAATGGAAGCAGAGAGGTTCCACTACATTTTTTTGTTGTTTTCCATTACTACTATTATTTTGCCGGTCCTGGTGCTACTAGTCTGGGCTTGGGTGCTGTCCCTGAATGTCTTTTGCTCAAAGTTAGCATTCTACCACATTAGCCACAGCCCCACTTCTGATTTTTAGTGGTTAATTGGATATAAATCTCATGGGGACTTTTCTACCCTGGCTGTCTTTGAACTGTGATCTTCAAATCTCAGCCTCCTGAGTAGCTAGGACTACAGGCATAAGCCTCCAACACCTTGCTGATTTTTTCTTTTTATCGGTCATGGGGCTTGAACTCAAGGCCTAAGCACTATATCTGACCTCTTTTGCTCGACTAGAGTTCTACCACGAGGAGTTAAAAGAGCTACTTCCAGGTTCAAGTGGTTAATTGGAGATAAGAATTTCATGGGGACTTTTCTGCCCAGGCTGGCTTTGAATTGTGATCACAGATCTCAGCCTCCTGAGTAGCTAGGATTTATAGGCATGAGCCACCAGCGTCCAGCCCATTACTTCTAATACTTAGAAAATCACTCATGTTTGGGGAGTGACCATTTGTTTAATGATGGTTGAAGAGATAAATGGATAATTTATAATATTTCTACTTAGTAAGAAAATCTGTAAATGTAATTTTTTTTGGTTGGTCGTGGAACTTGAACTCGGCCTGGTCACTGTCCCTCAGTGCTTCAGCTCAAGGAGAGCACTCTACCGCTTGAGCCATAGAGCCACTTATGGTTTTCTAATGGTTAATTGGAGATAAGAGTCTCACGGACTTTCCTGCCCAGGCTGGCTTTGAACCATGATCCTAAGATCTCAGCCTCTTGGGTAGCTAGGATTACAGGCATGAACCAGAGGCACCCAGCTATAATTATAATTTTTTGTTTGCACAACTCAAGGTGTGAAATATTCTTACAATATCTGAAATAATCTCTACCACATATCAGAAGCTGGGCACCAGTGGTTGGCACCAGTGGCTACCACCTATAATCCTAGCTAGTCAGGAGGATGAGATCTGAGCATCATGGTTTGAAGCCAGCCTGAGCAGAAAAGTACAGGAGAGACAGGAGAGACTCAAGATGGTGATACTCTCACAGGTAGTCCCACTACATGTCTCTGACCAAATTAAGATCTAGGATCACAGCACACACTTTACCACAAGTGACCCGCTCCTATCAAACTCTAAATTTAGACTTTTCCTACTACAAAAGGAATATCCCAACAGGCAAACAAGGAAAGTGAAACAAGAAAGTGAGTGGGACCCCTGCTGAGCAGCAGGATCCCGGGACTTTCTGCAGATTTTAAGCAGAGAAGCATCCCAAAACTGAAGAAATTGGTCAACACCAGACCTGCAGAAACTTAGAAGGGAAACCAGTGAAGACCTCGGAGTTGGCAAGCGAATCCCAACTCCAACCCTTCCTTTGGGCAGCAAACACTGCCATTGCAACCACCAGAAATCAGCACCACTGACTAAGGCTCCAAAACCGTCCCCAAATCACTACTGGACACAACATAAGGTCCTGTGCCAGCAGTGCCAGCGGGATCCCCATGACCCAAGCCACCTTTATACATGGTCCCCAGAACACAACAGCCCCAGCCAATCCCTTGCCCCAAGGGCCGAATGCCCTGCTTGACTGGGCACTCTGCCAGAACCAGCTCCCTCCCTGCTGACACCTGGGCTCCCACAGCCACCATGGCATCACTCTGTGGGCTCCAATGACCCTGCACAAGCCACCCTACCCCATGCCTTCACTGCCACTGCCAGCACAGTCCAGAGCTGCTGTGGATGGCCTCACCTGCTGAACTAGGTGGCCCTATCATGCCACCACTGACACAGCCTGCAGCCCCCGGCAGCCACCACTAAGGCTACCCGATGTCATCCACCAATGCTGCTACCCACCACCCACCACCACCGCCGCTGCTGCCGCCCACCGCGCAACCCACTGTCCCAAGCTCCACCTGGTCCTCCCATCACCTGGACTTCCCACCCCACAGAGCAAGATCCTTCAGCTGCTGCAGATGCCACCCCCCTACCTGGTCTTGCCAATGCCCAGACACTCTCACTGAGAACCCGCCAACACCATCCTGGCTGCCACAACACAGGCTCTGTGGTTTAGTGCACCACCAGCTACAAATCTTGTGAGTAACCCAATTGGCTTCACTCCCTGGGGATGGCAATTCTCTGTAAGGTCCCAAAGCCCTCTGACCCAAGCCCCCAGCCCAAAAGGGAAGAATCACATCAGAAGTGAACACTGATCTAAGCTCTGTTCCTAAACGTCTTGTGGCTACCTAGGAAGCCTGGGAACAGAGCTCCATGCCTGTGATAGCAAACTACAAATCCAATTCTCCCCAACTCCCCGCCATCAGGCCTCAGAGTAGGATTCTAGGTAGCAGTCACCTTCCCTTGTCAAAAGGCTGTCTGGATCCAACCAAGCCATAAGGAAAGCAGATTATTGCAAGGCATACAAGGTTTTATCAAGAATCGCCTTAGAAAAAAAAAAAAAAAAGAATCGCCTTAGAGGGCTAGGAAGATGGCTCAGTGGTGGAGTGCTTGCCTTGCATGCATGAGGCCCTTGGTTCAATTCCTCAGCACCACATAAGAAGAAAAAGCTGGAAGTGGCACTGTGGCTCAAGTGGTAAAGTGCTAGCCTTGAGATGAAGAGCTCAGGGACAGCACCCAGGCCCAGAGTTCAGGCTCCACAACCGACAAAAAAAAATAAAGAATCGCCTTAGAGGACAAAGAGGAGACTCAAGCTCCCCCAAACAAGCCAAAAAACTCACTCTTTAGATTTTTGTTTAGGTTTTTTAAAAAAATGTTTTTGATTCTTTGTGATTTTGTTTTGTCTTTAGGATTTGCTATTTAAATCTTCTATTTTTTCACTATAATTTAGTTTTTTCTTCCTCTTTTCTTTTCTTTTTATTGCCACTCATGGGGCTTCAATTCTGGGCCTGAGCACTGTCCCTGAGCTCTTTAGCTCAAGGCAAGGGTTCTACCACTTGAGCCATGGTGCCACTTCCAGTTTTCTTGTGGCTAATTGGAGATAAGACTCTTACAGACATTCCTGCTTGGGCTGGCTTTGAACCATGATCTTCAGATCTCAGCCTCCTGAGTAGTTAGGCTTACAGGCATGAGCCACCGGCGCCCAGCTCTTCCACTTTTCAGTTTCCTAATTCTAATTATTTTCTCTCACTCTATTCTCTTCATTTCTCTCCACATTGTACTACTACTCTATCAGAGCTAACCTGTCTAGTTCTATACACAAAGTAAGGTCTTCGATGTATGTAAACATAATAATTACAGGAATTATCTTAATCAACTTTCCAATACATTCAATAAAACTTTTTCTAATATCAGCAATTCTCCCAAATATATATATATATATATATATATTTCTTTTCTTATTTTCATCTAGATTTCTAAGCTATTCCATATATAATCTTTCTTCAAATTCTTTTCTACCTCTTACACTCTGAAACAAGGTCTCTATTCTCTTCCTACTACACATACCAATCCTTAAAAGCTGTTCTTACCCCTCTAATATCATTATACCCATTTTTTCTTCTTAATATAAACTCATATCTCTCCAATCCTAACCCTTTTCTTCTCCGTTTTCTTCAGTCCATTGATCTCTAACAGTTTATATCTGAGCCATCTTGCAGTTGGTTCCATTTTGACTGAGTACAAGGGGCCCATCTTGTTAACCTTAAGGTTCAGACTACTTATCAGCCAAACCCAGATCATCTCAAAAGTTACCAACTATATATAATTTCCACCACAGAAACACAACATCCCTCTCCAAGCAAAAAGAGAGAGAGAGAGTGAGAGAAATAGGGAAACACCTACCCATTTTTTTGTCAATCGTGGGGTTTGAACTCTGGGCCTGGGCGCTGTCCCTCAGCTCTTCAGCTCAAGGCCAGTGCTCTACTGTTTGAGCCAAACCACTTACGGTTTTTCTAGTGGTTTATTGGAGATAAGAGTCTCACGATCTTTCCTACCTGAGCTGGCTTTGAACCTCTCAGACTACAAGGGAATAAAATTAGAATTCAACACCAAAAGCCACCAAAGTTGGCTCAGTGGTAGAGTGCTTGCCTTGCATGCATAAGGCCCTGGGTTCGATTCCTCAGCACCACATAAGCAGAAAAAGCCAGAAGTGGCGCTGTGGCTCAAGTAGTAGAGCGCTAGCCTTGAGTTCGGGCCCCACAACCAGAAAAAAAAAAAAAGAAAGAAAATCCTGTAACACATGGAGGCTGAACAACACAATGTTGAACTACCAGTGGGTCATAGAAGAGCTTAGAAAGCAAAGTCAAATGTTCATGATATTTAACAAAAATGAACACCAAATTACCAGCTCCTCTGGGACACAGCAAAGGGCAAAGGCAGTACTCAGAGGCAAGCTTATAGCTCTGAGTTCCTATATCAACAAATTGGAGAGATCTGAAACCAACAATTTAATGAGGCCCTTAAAGCTCCTTGAAAAAGAGCAACAAGCTAAACCTGAATCCAGAAGATGGAAGGAAACAAATAATTAAAATTAAATCAGAATTAAATGAATTGAGTCCAAAAAAAAAAAAACACATAGAAAGGGGCTGGGAAGG
>NW_012267358.1:3991497-4001398 GCF_000151885.1 Dipodomys ordii | reverse complement strand
AAAAAAAAAAGAAAGAATCAACAAAATGAAGAGTTGGTTCTTTGAAAAAAATTAACAAAATCGACAGACTCTTAGCAAATCTTATCAGAAAAAAAAGAACACACCCAAATAAATAAACTCAGAGCTGAGAATAGAAACATCACCACAGAAACAACCAAGATTCAGAACATTATAAAGGAATACTTCTCAAATATTTATGATAATAAGTTTGAGAAACTGGAAGAAATGGATGAATTTCTGCCCAAACTAAGCCAAGATGATTTAAACCAACTTAACAGACCCATATCAAGCATCAAAATAGAAATGGCAATAAGAGCCCTCCCACTCAAGAAAAGCCCAGGACCGGATGGATTTATAGCTGAGTTCTACAAGGCCTTCAAAGCAGAACTCACACTAATGCTCCTCCAAGTCTTTTTTTTTTTTGGTCCTTGGTGGGGTTTGAACTCTGGGCCTAGGTGCTATCCCTGAGCTCTTCAGCTCAAGACTCTACCACTTGAGCCACAGTGCCACTTCCGGCTTTTTTCTGTGTATGTGGTGCTGAGGAATTGAACCCAGGTCCTCATGCATTCGAGGCAAGCACTCTACCACTGAGCCACCTACCCAGTCCCTCCTCCAAATCTTCAATGAAAGTGAAAGTTCACTATCCAAACTCTTTCTATGACACCATCATAACCCTCCTCCCCAAACCAGGCAGGGACTCAAAAAGAAAGAGAACTACAGACCCATTTCTTTGATGAACATCGATGCAAAGCTTCTCAATGAAATTTTGGCCAATTGACTTTAATAACTCATCAAAAAAATCATATACCATGATTAAACAGGATTCATTTCAGGGATGCAAAGCTGGTTCAATATGCATAAATCAATTAATACAGTTCATCACATCAACAAGAGCAAGGATAAGAACCACATTATTATCTCAATAGATACAGAAAAAGCATATGACAAGATCCAACATCTCTTTATGATGAAAGCTCTGGAAAAACTACAAATCCATGGAACATTCCTCAATACAATAAAGGCTGTGTATGACAAACCTACAGCCAGCATTATATTTAATGGTGGAAAGCTAAAGCCATTTCTTCTACCACAAGGATGTCCACTCTCTCCACTTCTCTTCAATCTAGTATTAGAATGCCTAGCTAGAGCAATAAGACAAGATGCAAACATAAAGGGGATCCAAATAGGAAAAGATGAAGTAAAACTCTCCCTCTTCGCAGATGACATGATCTTGTATTTAAAGAACCCCATGGACTCCACTCCCAAGTTACTCAAGCTGATCTGAAGCTTTTTGGAAAAGTAGCAGGGTATAAAAATAACCCTCAAAAATCAATAGCTGTTCTGTATGCCAAATAACGAGAAGGGCGTGGCTGAAATCAGGAAAGCAACTCCTTTTGTAATGGAACCACAAAAAAAAAAATACCTAGGAGTTAACATAACTAAAGAAGTGAAAGAACTCTATGATGAAAACATTAAACATCTGAAAAAGGAAATTAAAGCAGAACTAAGGAAGTAGAAAAACCTCCCATGCTCCTGGATTGGGAGGATAACATTGTGAAAATGACAATACTGCCAAAGGCTATCTACACATTCAATGCGATACCTATCAATATCCCAACTTCATTCTTCAATGAAATAGAAGAAGCAATCCAAAAATACATATGGAACAATAAAAGACCCCAAATTAAAAGCAATCCTTAGCAGAAAGAACAGTGCTAGAAGAACACCAATACCAAATTTCAAACTCTACTACAAAGCCATAGTAATCAAAAAAGCTTAGTACTGGCATAAGAACAGACCTGAGGACCAATGGAATAGAACTGAAGACCCAGAAATGAACCCTCACACCTATAGCCATTTAATCTTCAACTAGGAAGCTAAAAAATAGAATGGAAGAAAGAAAGACAGCCTCTTCAGTAAATGGTGCTGGAAAAATTGGTTAAACACCTAGAGAAAACTAAAGCTAGATCCTTATATATCACCCTCCACCAGAACCAACTCCAAGTGGATCAAAGATCTCGACATCAAAGCAGACACCCTGAAAACATTGCAGAAAGGAATAGGAGAAACTCTAGGGCTCCTTGGCACAGGCTGCTATTTTCTTTTTTTTTGTTGGTTGTGGGGCTTTAATTCTGGGCCTGGGCCCTGTCCCTGAGCTCAAGGCCAGTGCTCTACCACTTGAGCCATAGCACTATATTCCGGTTTTTTGAGTGATTTATTGGCGATAAAGAGTCTCACAGGCTTTCCTGCCCAGGCTGGCTTTGAACCTTGATCCTCACATCTCAGCCTCCTTAGTAGCTAGAATTACAGATGTGAGCCACAGCACCCACTAGCAATTTTCTTAATAAAGACTCAGAAACACAACAAATCAAAGAAAGTTTGGAAAAATAAGATTGCATGAAACTGCAGAGCTTCTGCATGGCAAAGGACATACCTAGCGAGATCAATAGAAAGCCCACGGACTGGGAGATTTTCACTAGCCATACAATAGACAAGGGCCGGGGTTGGGAAGGTGGCTCAGTGGTAGAGCGCTTGCCTTGCATGCATGAGGCCCTGGGTTTGATTCCTCACCACCACATAAGCAAAAAGAAAAAAGCCAAAAAAATTAAAAAAAAAAAACAAAAACAATATACACTGCATTTATGTAAAGAAGAGGGACAAACTATATGATATTTCAATAATGTTATTGAATAAAAATTACTTCTGATTGGACACCAGTGGCTCACACCTGTAATCCTAGCTACTCAGGAGGCTGAGATCTGAGAATCATGGTTCAACTAATCACAAGAAAACCCAAGTGGTGCTGTGGCTCAAGTGGTAGAGCGCTTGCCTTGAGCTGAACAACTCAGGGACAGTGCCCAGGCCCAGAGTTCAAGCCACACAACTGAAAAAAATTAAATGATGGTAATAAAAAACAATACTTGGGGCTAGGAAAGTGGCTCAGTTGTAGAGTGCTTGCCTTGCATGCATGAGGTCCTGGGTTCGATTCCTCAGCACTACATAAGCAGAAAAGACTGGAAGTGGCACTGTGGCTCAAAGTGGTAGAGCGCTAGCCTTGAGCTGAAGAGCTGAGGGACAGTGCCCAGGCGCAGAGTTCAGGCCCCATGACCGGCAAAAAAAAACAAACAAAAAACAATACTTTCGGGAGAACTGGTGAGGGGCTCAGGTGAGAAACACCCACCTGAATCTCAGGGTGAAGGTCTTCTGGGATTTTGGGGGTTAGAGATATCCTAAAATTATGGATCATCTGCATTTGCTCTGGGACATGGTTTAGATTGTTTTTCTGGAAAGCCTGTGATTACTCTAAAAGTTTAATGTATTTTAAAACATACCTAGGGCCAATGGTAGCAGACTCAACATAGAACTATGTTTCGTGGTGTTCTGGGAAAAACCTTTCGACTTGTTGGCTATACTATTCAGTATGGCTGTATAGCCCACTGTGCTTTTGAATACGCTGGTGGTGTTGTAATGTGTTCTGGACCACCAATGGAGCCTACAATTCATAATTCAGATATTGTCTTTGCAGAAAATCTTAGTTGGCATTTTTAGGTATCCAAAGAGGTGACATTGTGATTGCAAAAAGTTCGAGTGATCCAAAGTCAAATATTTCTAAGCGAGTACTTAGTCTGGAAGGAGACAAAATCCTTACCACTAGTCCATCAGATTTCTTTAAAAACTATAGTTATTTACTGCTAGGGTTTGAACTCAAGACCCCATGCTTGCTAGGTGCCAATGGGTCATGTTTGGCTAAAAGGGGATAATCTACAGAATTCTACAGATTCTAGGTACTATGGATCCATTCCATATGGACTATAAGAGGACGAATTTTCTTTAAGACCTGGCTGGAGTGATTTTGGATTTCTACCTGACAGCCCAAAAACTGACAGATTTTCTGAGGATTAGCAAACACTTATTCTTTTGACTTGATTATTGTCTCCTGTTCAAGTGAATTTAAACTGCAGCTAAAACCATGTACTTGTCAATAAACTATCTGCAATTCAAAAAACACCAAACAATACTTTCTAAATGACAGAAAAAGTACACAACCTGATTTTTTTAAGATCCATAAATGCATTAATACTTTGTTATCTTTCAATTAATGGAAACTAGTCTGAATACAGAAAAGCAAGCATAAGGTAAGGTAAGGATGTGAAAGGTAACCTTTATAGTCAAGTAAAAAGTGATTGTTACCATTGTAGGTTGCGCTATTTTTCACAATTAGCTCCAAATGCTCCCTAAACTCTTCCCGAGATGGGTAGAGGCGTTTGCGCACATTTTCACGGAGTGTTTGGAGATCCATTGGTCGAGTGATGATTTTATAGTAGTCTTTTACAACCTTTGCATTGACTGGAGTGTGGAAAGGGTATGTCTGTGAAAAGAAGCAGCAGCACCCTTTATGAACAAAGAAAAGAAAACTTGCCAGAGCCAATCCTTGAACACTTCACACTCATCTCCTTGGCCATAAACTCTCAAAAGAATCTAGATGCAATATGTCTGTTTCTTATATAAAAAGCTACTAAAAAAGGAACAAATAAAACTACATCCCAAAGAAAAAGGCTTTCCAAGTACCTAATTTTATACACTACTGCCCTCTACCTGAAGTAATAGATAAAACAACAAGCTTTGCTATTGTAGAAATCCAAAGGCAATGAGCTCACATTTGGAAGGTCTCTCATGTCATTGATGATAGACTCCAAGATAGATGATAGTGTCACCATAGGGTCAGTCCGGCGCCGGTGGATAGATTTATGAGGTCTCTAAAGAGAAACAAGAAATAACAAAGTTTTAGATCCTATAATATTTAGATCAAGGAATATTACAGAAATCTTATAGTAACAGTATGAATAATTTTCAGGGATGGCCAGAGGATAATATATCAAGAGTTATGTCACAGAAGACTGGGGAAATCACATTTAATCAGGAGGCAATGTAGATACTCACGTTCAAATAGTCACAGTGAACTGTGGTTCCAACCCGTCGTTTCTTTTTGGGAGGAAGCTGTTGTTTAGGGAACTTTAGAACCAGAGATTTTCTGCGAACTTCATCCGCACTGTAATCAATAACATTTTTCATAACTATGTCTAGTTCCCAAGAGGAAAAAAAGTCTATAACAAAAAGGTCCAAGTTACATAAGCATGAGCCTGGGGAGAAAAAAAATCCAAGGCATAGCTGGACACCAGTGGCTCATGCCTGTAATCCTAGCTACTCAGACAAGGCCTCATAGGATCTCCAAATTAGTAAAGAACAAGGCAAGTCATGTCATCTCACTTTCCTAGGCTAAAGGAATTTAAATCATTCCAGTTCTAACATTCTACTTTGGGTTTAAAGGAATTTGATTCGACTCTGTACAACAGAAATGAGGAGAAAATTAAAAACCCAGGCAAGAAAATTTACTAGTTTGCATTTTTCATTTTAATGCCCACTTACCTTTTCAATACTTTGAGGTATATGGGATAGTGCATTTTGCTGGGTTCCAGTGGCTCATGTCTATAAAACTACCTATTCAGGAGGCTGAGATTTGAGAATTGTGGTTCAGAACCAGCCTAGGTAGGAGAGTCCATGAGACTCTCATCTCCAGTAAACTACTCAAAAAACAAAAAATAAGAAGTGGAGGTGTGGCTCAAGTGGTAGAGTACTAGCCTTGAGCAAAAGAAGCTCAGGGACAGTGACCAGGCTCAGGGACAGCACCCAGGCCCTGAGTTCAAACCCCAAGACTGCCAAAAAAAAAAAAAGCTCAGAGACAATGCCCAGGTCCTGAGTTCAAGCCCCAAAGACATGCACACACTTTTTTTCATTCATTTATTGTGGTACTGGGGTTTGAACTCATGGCCTGGCACTTGCTGGGAAAATGCTCTACCACTTAAACCATAAACTCCCTGCCTTTTTTGCTTTCATTTTGTTTACTTTTTTTTTTTTTAATAACTGTGGTTGGACCCAGGAGTCATGCCTCCCGCCACTTTCTGTATTAGTTATTTTCCAGGTAGTGTCATATTTCATGCCAGGGGATGGACTGGGTTGATCTTTTGTTGCTGGGAACATAAGCTCATGCCATTGTATCCAGCCATTGACTGAGATGGAATTTCTTGAACTTTTACGTGTGGGCTGGCCTCAAACAGTGGTCCCCTTATCCTCAGCTTCCAATTAGGACTGCAAGTGTGAAACATTCTTCCAGACCTATTTTGTATTTAACACAGAAAAAAATGAAAAATACATCTATTTTCTGGTTAAGAATCAGATACAAATTTGAAATGGGGGGAGGATGAGAAAGAATACTTTAGGAAAAAATTGGGGTCAGTATCAAGTTGTAATTTAAAATACAAGTTTCTAATTTTGTCTATTAAAAAGTCTAGAATCAATATTTCCGTAGTAATGAGCATATGTAACAGACCTTGGTTTCTAAATACCATTTCCAATAAAAGGAACCTGGGCTCCTTGGAGAAACTGGTCAATCCTAGCTCAAGGACAAGCAAAGTTCAAGAACTAGTGGCATCTTATACCAGGAAGGTTCAAAACAGAGGCTGAAGAATGTCCAACCTCAGGTCCATATAAAGCTGCTGACAGGGCTGGGAAGTTGGCTCAGTGGTAGAGTGCTTACCTGGCATGCTTGAGGCCCTGGGTTCGATTCCTCAGTACCACATAAACAGAAAAAGCCAGAAGTGGTAATATGGCTCAAGTAATAAGAGTACTAGTCTTGAAGTGAAGAGCTGAGGAACAATACCCAGGCCCAGAATTCAAGCCCCACAACCCACAAAAAAAAAAAAAAATTAATGCTGGCCAGGTACTGCTAGAATGCTAAGAGCCTCAGATCTTAGTTCCAAGTCAGCCCCAGCAGGAAAAACTATGAGACTCTTATCACCAATTAACCCTCAGAAGCTGGAGCTTGAGCCAGCGCAGAAGTAACAGAGCCCCAGCTTTGAATGAAAAAGCTGAGTGAAAATATAAATCTGAATTTAGGCCAAAGTACTTCCTGTCACCAAAAAGAACCCCCCCCAAAAAAGCATTTAATGTTTAAACTGGGACTGGATCCAGAATTGGGAAAGGAGGCAATAAAAAAACATTGAGACAACTAGGGAAATATGAATAAGGCTAAGGCTTGGTTATTATGTATTACCAAATTAATGTTTTTGTTTGTTTTTGTCAGTCATGGGGCTTGAACTCTGGGGTCTTGGGCACTATCCCTGAGCTCTTCAGCTCAAGGCAAGTGCTCTACCACTGGAGCCACAGCGTCATTCCCGGTTTTCTAGTGGTTTATTGGAGGAGATAAGTGTCTCACGGATTTTCCTGTCCAGGTTGGCTTTGAATCGCAATCCTCAGATCTCAGCCTCCTGAGGACTCAGCTAAGATTATAGGTATGAGCCACCAGCACCTGACCAATGTTAATTTTCTTAGGGGTGAGAACAGTATGTTGGTATATGCCTATTTTTTTGTTGTTGGTGGTGGTGGTGGTCATGGGGCTTGAACTCTGGGCTTGGGTGCTGTCCCTCAGCTCTTCAGCTCAAGGCAAGCACTCTATCTACCACTTGAGCCACAGTGCCACTTCCAGTTTTCTGGTGGTTAATTGGAGATTCAGAGTCTCACGGACTTTCCTGCCCAGGATGGCTTTGAACCAGGATTCTCAGGATCTCAGCGTTCTGAGTAGCTGGGATTACAGGCATGAGCCATTGGTGCCCAGATTCTTAGAAGATGTGTGCTAGAGGATAAAAATGAAAAGTCTGTAATTTACTTTTAAATGGTTTCAAAAAAATTTGGTAAAAATGAAATGAGTGCAGAAAACATAAACTGCTAGATTCTACTATATTTTATACTTTCAATTATTCTATAGATGGGCTGGGAAGGTGGCTCAGTGGTAGAGTGCTTGCCTTGCATGCATGAGGCCCTGGGTTTGATTCCTCAGAACCACATAAGCAGAAAAAGCTAGAAGTGGAGCTGTGGCTCAAGTGGTAGAGCACTAGCCTTGAGCTGAAGAGCTAAGGGACAGCGCCCAGGCCCAGAGCTCAGGCCCCATGACTGGCAAAAAATAAATAAATAAAATTATTCTATAGATTTGCATTTTTAAAACATTTGGGCCAGGCTACTCCTAGCTACTCAGGAGGCTAAGACCTGGGTGGGGATTGCAGTTACAAGTCAGCCTGGGCAGTAAAGTCTATGACACAACTCCAATTAATAAAGAGGAAAAAAAGGGTGCCAGGCACTGGCGGCTCATGCCTATAATCCTAGCTACTCAGGAGGCTAAGATCTAAGGATCACCGTTCAAAGCCAGCCCAGGCAGAAACGTCATTGAGACTATTATGTCCAATAAACTACTCTGAAAAAGCCTGAAGAGGCACTGTGGTTCAAGTGGTAGAGTATTAGCCATGAGCAAAAAAGATCAAGGACAGTGTCCAGGCCCTTAATTCAAGGCCCAGGACTGACTGGCACAAAAATGGGGGGAGGAACTGACGATGTAGTCTAGTAATAGAGCACTAGCCTATAGTGCATAAGGCCCTGGGTTCAATTGCAATAAAACAAATAGGTAAGAGAAGTTTTATCTTGTAAATATGGTAACTAAGACCAAAAAAAATTTAAAAAGGGGCAGTGGCCGAAGGCCAAGTAGTAAAGCCTAACAAATACTGGAAGTTTGTTTTTTTTGTTTTTGGTCTTGTTGTTTTTTTGGGGGAAGCTTGAACTCTGGGCCTGGGCACTGTCTCTGAGCTCTTCAGCTCAAAGCTAGCACTCTACCACTTGAGCCACAGCGCCACTTCTGGTTTTCTGGTGGTTTATTGGAGGTAAAAGTGTCATGGAGTTTCCTGCCCAGGCTGGCTTTAAACCGCGATTCTCAGATCTCAGCCTCCCGAGTAGCTAGGATTATAACTGTGAGCCACTAACGCCTGGCTACCCACCACATTCACCTGTGCTACCCAATAACATTCTAATAGATGTCTCCCACAGCACTTCCTGCTTATTATTCTTACCTCTCAATTAGCTGTTTCCCTAACACAATCTTGGTCCCTTCAACCTTGATAAGTTCTTCATTATCATTATGAATGACTGTCTTTTCCAACTCTTCCTCCTGCTCCTCAGTCATAGCAACAGGGTTGGAAGGTGGAGCATTTGTTTGGTAATAAAGGGGGCAGAATTTGTTTGTCCTCATGTGTCCAATGGCACCACAGGCTCCACATTTTAGCTGCAAAAGGAAAAAACTATGTCCATGATAAGTAGGTTGGAACATGTTAGAAGCAAGCAGGAAATAACACACACACACACACACACACACACACACACACACACACACACACACAGCAGAAGAGACACAAGGACAGCTTCAGAAATCTTGCTCTAATAGAACAGAAACCACTAGGCAAAAAGCACAAAGAAAAAATGAACTCCAAACTTCTTGAAAAATCAAGTCAGAGCCAGGTGCCTGTGGCTCATGACTATAATTCTACTTGGGAAACTGAGATTGTAAAGATTGTGGTTGAAGGCAAGTCCCCTTTTCAACAGACCTCAATACTATGAATCTCACTTATTATCCTAGCTATGACAGGAAGTCTAATATAGGTGGATTGTGTCCATGTGTGCAAATGAGCAGGAGGCAAAATAATTAGCAAAAAAGGTGGGCTGGAAGCCAGGACCAGTGGCTCATGCCTATAATCCTATCTATTCAGGAGTCTGAGATTTAAGGACTGCAATTCAAAGCCAGCCCAGGCAGACAAATCTGTGAGACTCATCTCCAATTAACCAGAAAAAAAGCCAAGCTGTGGGCTTGAGGCCCTAAGTTCAAGCCCCATTACTAGCTCAAAGAAAAAGGAGTAGCCGGGCGCTGGTGGCTGATGCCTGTTACCCTACTCAGGAGACTGAGATCTAAGGATCATTGGTTCAAAGCCAGCCCGGGCAGGAAAGTCCATGAGACTCTTTTTTTTTT
>NW_012267358.1:3979273-3991022 GCF_000151885.1 Dipodomys ordii | reverse complement strand
CCAAAAAAAGCTGGAAGTGGGCGCTGTGGCTCAAGTGGTAGAGCGCTAGCCTTGAGCTGAAGAGCTGAGGGACAGCGCCCAGGCCCAGAGTTCAGGCTCCACAACCGGACCCAAAAAAAAAAAAGATTAATATGGTCAAAATGTATGAAAATAAAAAACAAAATTTCCTGAAATTGTATTAGGGAGGGGGTAAGGGAATAACAGTGATAGAGTGGGTTAGATTCATCAGAATATATTATATAAATGTGTAGAAATATCATAATGAGGGCTGGGAATGTGTCTTAGTGGTAGAGTTCTTGCTTAGCCCTTGGTTTGATTCTTCAGTACCACATAAACAGATAATGAGAGAAGTGATTCTGTGGTTCAACTGGTACAGTGCTAGCCTTGAGCAAAAGAAGCTCAAGTGCCAAGACCGAGTTCAAGCCCCATGAATGGCAAAAAAAAAAAAAAAGAAATATCTATCACAATGAAACTAAACTTTCTCTTATATAGTTCATACACATTAAAAAAGAAAACCAGAAGGGTTGAAATTGATCAAAGCACATTATATACATGTACGAAAATATCATAGTGAAACCCTTCCTACAACCAATATATAATAATAAAATGAAGTTAAAAATACAAAGAAGGACTGGGAATGTGGCTTAGTGGTAGAGTGCTTACCTAGCATGCATGAAGCAATAGGTCTAAACCTCAGAAAACTAAAAGCGTATAAATATGTAAAATAAAATGTAAAGACCAGGAGTGAGAAACTGGGAGAGAGTGAGGGAAGGGGTGACATTGTCCAAAAAGAAATGTAGCTAGATGCCAGTGGCTAATGCCTATATAACCCTAGCTGCTCAGGAGACTGAAATCTGAGGATCACAGTTCAAAACCAGCCTAGGCAGGAAAGTCTGAGACTCTTTATCTCTAATTCACCACCAGAAAACTGGAAGTGGTACACTGGCTCAAGTGGTAGAGCACTAGCCTTGAGCTGAAGAGCTCAGGGACAGCGCACAGGTCTAGAGTTCAATCCCATGACCGGAGGAAAAAAAAGAAAAAAACAAATTGTAACTCTTCTATGTATTACCCTTATAATAGCAATTTATAAAATGGGGGGGGAAAGAAAATGCAAGATACCTACCTTGATGCCTAGAAAAAAAAAATTTTTGTGGGTTGTGGGGCTTGCAGCACCTGGCTAAAAAATATTTCAAATGAAGCTAATGAACCTAATGAAAACAATGGCACTAGATGGGTGTGGTGTTGTCTTTACCACCCACACTAGTACTGGGTAACACCAAAGCAGACAAAGCACTTCCAACGTTTAGAATACTTAGAATACTGCAGTAATTTCCAGTAAGGAAATGATAAAAAAAAAAGAATATTGTGTGCTTTTTTTCCTTTGCTCTATGAGTTGCAATTATACCACAATATACTAAATTCTTCTTGTGTATTCAGACAGGGTCTCCTATGTATCCCATACTCGCTATAAATTTCAAATCTTTGCCTCAACCTCTGGTGATGAAATGAATTATAGGTGTATGCCACCATGCCAAGCCATAATAAATTTACTTTTAGGTCAGGGCGTTCCTTCATTTTTTTGGGCTTCTTCTCAGGAGGACCTTTAAGCTTTTCCTTTTCCTGGTTCCGTTTAAGCCTCCTCAGTTGCTCCTGAATCCTTCGCCGTTCTTTTCGCATCTCTTCTCTATGCTGCTCATCAAAAAGGGCAAATTTTCGACTGAACAAGAGAAAGAGGTGGGGGAGACAAGACCATACATAAATAAACTCAAATCAAGAAGGTTGTCTGGGGGCTGGGAAGTTGGCCCAGTGGTAGAGTGCTTGTCTTGCATGCCTGAGGCCCTGGGGTCGATTCCTCAGCACCACATAAGCAAAAAGTAAAAAGCCGGAAGTGGC
This sequence comes from Dipodomys ordii, assembly GCF_000151885.1. Taxonomy (NCBI): domain Eukaryota; kingdom Metazoa; phylum Chordata; class Mammalia; order Rodentia; family Heteromyidae; genus Dipodomys; species Dipodomys ordii. The sequence goes on along the minus strand of NW_012267358.1, from coordinate 3,989,129 downwards.
ACTGTAGCTCAAGTGGTAGAGCGCTAGCCTTGAGCTGAAGAGCTGAGGGACAGCTCCCAGGCCCAGAGTTCAGGCCCCATGACCGGACCAAAAAAAAAAAGAAGGTTGTCTGGACAGGTAACAACACAGAACTGAAGTAATCTACCCAGGCTAAAATAAAAGGAACTTAAATGCCATTCCCATCACCCTCAATAACACTCCATTAACAGAGGTATATCTAAATCCTTAGTAAGTCATACATTTTTTTCTTTTTCTTTTTTTTGACAGAACATAACATGCTTCTTTTTGGTCAGTCCTGGGGTTAGGGCTTGAACTCGGCCTAGGCGCTCTCCCTCAGCTCTTCAGCTCAAGGTTAGCGCTCTACCACTTAAGCCACAGCGCCACTTTCAGTTTTCTGGTGGTTTATTGGAGATAAGAGTCTCACAGACTTCCCTGCCCAGGCTGGCTTTGAACTGTGATCCTCAGATCTCAGCCTCCTGAGTAACTGGAATTACAGGCATGAGCCACCAGCGCCTGGCCATAACATGCTTTTATTTTATAGCAAACAAGTAATTTTCCTGGTGATGGCTCTGCTCAAGCAAAAAATCTAAAAGCAAGGTGGTACCCCAATATAAAAGACTTTTCCAGAAGCCAGGCGCTGGTGGCTCACCTCTGTAATCCTAGCTACTCAGGAGGCTGAGATCTGAGGATCACGGTTCAAACCCAGCCCGGGCAGGAAAGTCCATGAGACTCTTACCTCCAATAAACCACTAGAAAACCAGAAGTGGCACTGTGGCTCAAGCAGTAGAGAGCTCGCCTTGAGCTGAAGAGTGCAGGGACAGCGCCCAAGCCCAGAGTTCAAGCCCCACAACCGACAAAAAAAAAAAAAAAACTTCCAGGGACAATTGTGCACAATCCTATCACTAAAACTCAAGCACACATCCATTGCCCCCCTAACCATTATTGGTCTCCACACTTAGCAGTGTTTAAATCAAACACATGACTGAGAGAGTGAGGGAAAGGGTGACATTGTCTAAAAAGAAATGTACTCTTAACCGGGTGTGATGGCTCATGCCTGCAATCCTAGCAACTCAGGAGACTGAGATCTGAGGATCACCCAGCCTGGGGAGGGAAGTCTGTGAAACTCTTATCTCCAATTAACCACCAGAAAACCAGAAGTAGAGCTGTGGCTCAAATGGTAGAGCACTAGCCTTGAGCTGAGGGACAGTGCCCAGGCCCAGAATTCAAGCCCCACGAATGACAAAAAAAAAAAGAAAGAAAGAAAAGAAAAGAAAGAAATGTACTCTATCTGACTTATGTAACCCCCTCTTTACATCATTTTTATAGTAGTAATAAAAATTTTTAAAAAATTTAAACTCACATGAATTCTTCATCTTTTGTGGTCCGTATGCGCACATAGGCATCCATGACAGCTGGTTTTCGGACCGTCTCACATCGAACATACTCTTTACCCTCTTCATCTTGAAAAGTGCGATATATCTTCAGACAGCGGCCAGTGGCAGAGGAGTTAAGGCTAGTCACAGAAGCTGTGTCATCATCTCTGTGATTATTTCCTCCTCCTGCTGAGCCTGCAGCTATAAGGAAAGAAAAAGATTTCTAAACTAATGTTTTCCTGCCGGGAGTTGGTTGTTCATGCCTATAACACTACCTACTCAGGATACTGAGATCTGAGAATTGAGGTTCAAAGCCAGCCCAGGCAGAAAAGTCCATGAGACTAACTAGCAACAAGCCAGAAATAGCTGGAAGCCAGTGGCTCATGCCTGAAATCCTAGCTGCTCTGTAGGCCAGATCTGAGGATCTCAATTTAAAGCCAGCCCAGGCAGAAAAGTCTGTGAGACTCTTATCTCCAATTAACAACCAAAAACCAGAAATGGAACTGTAGCTTAAGTGATAGAATGCAAGCCTGAGCAAAAAAGCTCAGGGACAGTGCCAACATCATAAATTTATGTCCCAGGACTGGCACAAAAAAATAGTAGTATCAAAGTTACCATGAGCTCCAAGAGTACACTAATTTATCCTTTCCTGACTTCATTTTAATACTGCCAATTTCCTTTTTCCAAACATTTCTGAAGATACCATAAAAGCCAGAAGTGGCGTTGTGGCTCAAGTGGTAGAGCACTAGCCTTGAGAAGAAAAGCTCTAGGACAGCACCAAGGCCCTGGTGCAAACTCCAGGACAGACAGACAGACCAGACAGATCAGACAGAGATGACAGACAGACAGACACACAAACACACAACCAAACTGCTACCCACTAGTATGAATGCCTAGAGAGTTCATTTTACGTACAGCACTGATAGCTCCAACCTATCCAAGTACCTGATGGTAATGAATTGGCAGCATCTATTCAATTTCTCCCCCACAGACAGATCTACAGTCCAATTTGCAGAAACCTTTCTACCTAACCTATAGATTTTCTTGTACTTATCACCTACTTTGTCTGCCTCCAGCTTCTCTCAGTTATAGTTTGCTTTTATTTATGCTTTTTTTGATTCTTCTCCTTCTTATCTATATATCCACTACCCTCACCAAGTAGCATCCGCTGTAGTTCCTTCCTCTCCTGTTCCTCCCGTTCACGTGATAGCTGCGAGCTGGTTTTCTTGTTCTGCAACATATTCTCAATATTTTTTCCCATTTCTTCAAAGTCACTATCTTCAGCTGAGCTGCTGTCTGTGTCAGTTGATAATAGTTCTGTTGATGACAAAACCCTAAAAAAAAAGTTAAAGACTAACCAGATATCGGATATACCGAAATATAAAAGAGTTAAAGAAATGATTACACCAAAATAAAAAAAAAAGATAAATAATCCTTTATAAGGCTGGGCACTGGTGACTCTCACTTGTAATCCCAGCTACTCAGGAAGCCAAGATCTGAGGATCATGGTTCGAACCCAATCCAGATAGGAAAATCTGTGAGATTCTTACCTCCCATTAACTACCTAAAAGCTAGAAGTGGACCTGTGGCTCAAGTGGTAGATCACTAGCCTTTAGCAAAGAAGTACAAGGATAGTGCCCAGGCCCTGAATTCAAGCCCCAAGATCAGCCCCCCCCACACCTAAAAAAAAGCAGACACAGAGTCAGATGTTAATGGTTCATGCCTGTAATTCTAGCTACTCAGGAGGCTCAAATCTGAGAATTCCAGTTCCAAACCACCCTAGCAGGAAAGTTCATGAAATTCTCAGTCCCAATTAACTAGCCAAAAGCTGTATGCAGAGTTATGGCTCAAGTGGTAGAGCATCAGCCTTGAGTATAAACCTAAAGAGTGTGAGCCCCTGAATTCAAGCCTATGTCAGCACACACGCACGCATGCACATGCACACAGACAGACAGACAGACACACACACACACACACACACACACACACACACACACACAACATATACAGAATACACTAAGATGTGGTACCCTTAACATGGTGTTATTATAGCTCAGGTTAGCCTCAATCTCTTCATCCTTCTGCTTCAGCCACAGGTCATTTTTAGTAGCACTTTACCATTGTCTCATAACTAAATCTTCAGGGGAAAAAAAGCCCTATTACTCTTGTTGAAGTTTCCAGGCTCAACCGTAATAGATTACCATGAAAATCTAAGCTCAAGCGTAGCACCTTCTTGACATTCAAAATTTTTACCAAGTAGCTTTGAAAGGAGCAAGTCTTCTCATAGTATTATTGTACATATTATCCTAATAACTCAAGTACCTAGTCATACTTTTAGGTGAGCTCCTTTTCGTTATAAAACAGTATATGGTGGCTGCAGATAAAGCTCAGTGATAAAGCACTTGCCTAGAATGCACAAGGTCCTTAATTTGATCCTCAGTACCACAAAAACAAAACAAAGACCTATATGGTATCTAGGACCTCTCCCCTTTCCAGCTTGAGTTTCCTAGAGCAGTGAAACAGCATACTTGTTTTGAAGGTCAAAGATGCGCTGACATTCCTCTTTGTAACGCTCTTGATGTTCAGCCACAGAAAACCTTGATCCCCGGGCAAATTTACTCATGGGCCCCTCTCCAGAACGAGCTTGTTCTGTTGACATTGTGCGTACCACATCAATAACTTCCCAACGGGACAATTTTTTAATCTATGAGACAAACACATATTCATATAAATATATACATATGCACGCATATAAATCATTCAAGAATTTCAAAAGAAAAACCAGGGTCATGATTAAACAGACTTAAACTTCGGGAAAGTCAATTCCTGGAAAAGCATCTAGGATATATTCTGTAATCAATACACCACAAAGCTCTTCAGATTTTAATTCTGCTTCTTATACCTTACATAAAGCTTCTAGGAGCTCCAAGTTTTCTTCTTCTACACCTACCTCTTCCTCAGGCACACCAAATTTACGGAGAAGTTGCTTGGCATTTTTCAAAGAAAGGCGACGAAGGTCTGCATCTGTTCCTGTCACAGTCTTCTTCACTGGCTGAGGCTCCTTATCATCCTGCCTCAAACAAAAAAAACCAAGTGAGAATCCTAAGAGTTCCTTATAGTAGTCACTTATGTCATTCTGCCAACTTAATTACTTTCCAGGTCTTCCACTCCATCTCATTCCCCAATCCTCATTTCCTCCTCCTAAAAATTCAATCTCTCCTTTGTACAACTCTTTAAATACAAACATAAAGAATTTTTGTACATGTCCCTGAGATTACTGTTCAAGGCTAGTACTCTACTACTTGAGTCACACCTCTACTTCCAGCCATTTTTTGTAGTTCATTGAAGACAGGAATCTCACCAACTTTCCTGTCCAGGCTAACTTCGAACTGCAAACCTCAGATCGTAGCCTCCTGAGTAGCTAGGATTAAAGGCATGAGCCAACAGTGCTTGATTAAGAAACAAGAATTTTTAACTAGAAATTATAGACAATCTTACCTTCTGCTGTGTTGGTTTGTTTGGAATCTTCACATAGGAGAATCCTTCACCACAGCCTGTGGGATCTGCCACACCAGTCACCTCCAGTAGACATTTCCCCTTCATGGCAGCAATGAAAGCTCTTGTGGTATTCCAAGGAGCAGTTCGAACCTAAAGTACAGGAAAGGATTCTCACAGGCATGGGAAACATTTGCACTATGTATACTCAATAGTTGGTAGGGGAGAAAAAGGACAATGAGCAATGCTATGCTTTATAGATTAGCCACAAAGATCAACTGTTCGATATAGCAGCCCAGGGCTGGGAAGGTGGCTCAGTGGTAGAGTCCTTGCCTTGCATGCATGAGACTCTGGGTTCAATTCCTCAGCACCACATAAGCAGAAAAAGTCAGAAGTGGTGCTGTGGCTCAAGTGGTAGAGCTGAAGACATGAGAGACATGAGAGACAGTGCCTAGGCCCAGAGTTCAGGCCCAAGACCGACAAAAAAAAAAAAAAAGATATAGCAGCCCAGTACTTAGCTTTTGTCTTCAACAGTATTTTAATAATGGTAGTAAGCTGTATGCTGATTCTCATGCCTGTAATTCCAGCTACTCAGGTAGCTGAGATCTGAGGATTATGGTTTGAAGCCAGCCCTGACAGAAAAGCCTGTGAGACTCTATCTTCACTTAAGCACCAAAAAGGCCAGAAGTGGAGCTGTGGCTCAAGTGGTAGAGTGTTAACCTTGGGCAAAAAAACTCAAGGAAAGCCAAATACCAGTAGCTCGTGCCTGTAATCCTAGATACTCAGGAGGCTGATATCTGAGGATGACAGTTCAAAGCCAGCCCGAGCAAGAAAGTCTGTAAGAATCTTTTTTTTTTAATAGGTCGTGGGGCTTGAACTCTGGATTTGGGCGCTGTCCTCATGCTCTTCAGCTCAAGGCGAGCACTCTACCACTTGAGCCACAGTGCCATTTCCGGTTTTTGAGTGGTTTATTGGAGATAAGAGTCTCACGGAGTTTCCTGCTCAGGCAGGCTTTGAACCGCGATCCTCAGATCTCAGCCTCCTGAGTAGCTAGGATTACAGGTGTGAGCCACCGGTGCCTGGCTGTAAGAATCTTATCTCTAATTAATCACCGAAAAAAAACCCAAAACCTGTAAGTGGTTCAAGTGATAGAGTGCTAGCCTTGAGCCAAAAAGCTCAGGGACAGTGCACAGGCTGAGTTCAAATCCCACACACAAAAAAGAAAAGGGAGACTCTATCTCAAAAATAACCAAGGCAAATTGTAACCCCATATATCATTTTTATAACAATAAAGTAGGGTTGGGAAGGTGGCTCAGTGGTAGAGCGCTTGCCTTGCATGCCTGAGGCCCTGGGTTTGATTCCTCAGCACCACATAAGCAGAAAAAGCTGGAAGTGGCACTGTGGTTCAAGTGGTAGAGCTCTAGCCTTGAACTGAGAGCTGAGGGACAGTCCCCAGGCCCAGAGTTCAGGCCCCACAACCGGCAAAAAAAAAAGAAAGAAAAAAAGAAAGTCAGAGATAGTACCCAAGCCCTGAATTCAAGCTCCAGGACTGGCAAATAAGTAAATAAATAAATAAATAAGTGGGAGTGAGGGCTGGGAAGGTAGCTCAGCAGTAGAGTGCATGCCTTGCAAGCAGGAGGCCCTGGGTTCGATTCCTCAGCACCACATAAACAGAAAAAGCCGGAATTGGCGCTGTGGCTCCAGTGGCAGAGCACTAGCCTTGAGCTGAAGAGCTGAAGGACAGCGCCCAGACCCAGAGTTCAGGCCCCATGACCAGCAAAAAAAAAAAAATAAGTGGGAGTGACTGGGATAGAACAAGGGAATAGAAGACACTATATGAGAGGAAATGTACTTATTACCTGACTCATATAATTGTAATCCCTCCGTACATCATCTCTATGAAAATAAATTTTAAAATAAATAATAACATAAAATCACACACACACACACACACACACACACACACACACACACACACACACACACACACACATCATGGCAACCAGGTACCCGGGGCTAACACTTGTAATTCTAGCTACTCAGAAAACTGTGGTTAGAGGTTCCTAGTTTGTAGCCAGCCCAGGCAGGAAAGTCTGTGAAATTATCTCCAACTGACCACAAAAAGCCAGAAGCAGAAATGTGGCTCAAGTGGTAGAGCACTAATCTTGAGCACAAAAGCTTAAGGACAGTAAGCAGGTCCCAAACTCAACCCACAGAACTGAAACAAACAAAAAATAAACAAGGGAAGAAGGTGGAGATACAGCTTAAGTGATACAGTGCCTGTCTATATAGCAAGCAGGGCCCCAAGTTCAATTCCCAGTATAGCAAAAAAACGTCAAGAGAACATTCTTCTTATTGTTTTGCGACAGTACTGGGGCTTGAACTCAAGCCATTACCTCTTGTTTAACTTTTACACTCAAAGCTGGTGCTCTAACACTTGAGCCATACCTTCACTTTGTCTTTTGCTGAATGATTGGAGACAAGAGTCTCAAGGATTTATCTTCCTGGGATGGCTCTGAACCTCCATCCTGAAATCTCAGACTCCTGAGTAGCAAAGATTATAATCATGAGCCACTGGAGACCTAGCAAAAGAATAATTTTATAGTAACCAACAACTGGAAGTGGAGGTGTGGCTCAAGTGGTAAAAGCACCAGCCTTGAGCTTGAAAATGACAAACAAGAGAGCAAAGCTCTAATTTTAAGCCCTAGTACTGGTACAGTGACAAAAATATAGCCAACAACTAGGAAGAAGTAAAATGTTCCTCAAAATTAAATAAGCCGGAATTACATGCCTTGGAATATTATGCCATAATAAAAAGAAACTATCAGTACACATAACCAAATTATGCTTGGAAAACTGGCTATCCACAAACAAAATAATGAAGTTGGACCTTTAACTTATACTATATATAAAAATTAATTTACAACAGATCTAAGACCTAAACATTAAAGGTACAACTGTAATACTCTTAGACGAAAACACAGGGGAAAAGCACGACACTGGATTTAATAATGATTTTTTGGATGTAACTCAAATAACAAAAGTAAAATCAGGCTGGGGATATAGCTCAGTGGTAGAACTTGCCTATTTTGTGCAAGACCTTGAGTTTGATCCCTGTATTGAAAATATGTCAAAATAGAAATTTGTACATCAAAAACAACTGTCAGGGCTGAGGTATAGCTCAAGCAGTAGAGTGTTTGCCTAGCAAACACGAGGCCTTGAGCTCAAGCCCCAATATCACCAGAAAAAAGAAAATACCCATTAGAGGATATATGCAGAACATTTTCAAGCTCAAGCCTACAGAAAGGGAGAAAATACTTCTAAATCACTTATATAGAGGGGTTAATATCTAGAATTAAGAATTCCTGGGGCTGAGAATGCGGCTTAGTAGTTGAATGCTTGCCTTCTATGCGTGAAGCCCTGGTTCGATTGCTCAAGTGGTAGAGCACTAGCCTTGATACAGGGAGGCTCAGGAACAGTACCCAGTGGCTCAAATGGTAGAGCTCTAGCCTTGATACAGGGAGGCTCAGGAACAGTACCCACGCCCTGAGTTCAAGCCCAGGGGTGGCAAAAAAAAAAATCCTACAACTCAAAAAAATCAAAACCTGACAGCACCCAGGCCCAGAGTTCAAGCCCCAGGACCGGACCCCCCGCAAAAAAATAAATAAATAAAAAATAAAAATAAATCAAAACCATACAATTAGGAAATTGGCCAATCAAGTGATAGAGCACTAGCCTTGAGCTGAAGGGCTGAAGGACAGCGCCCAGGCCCAGAGTTCAAGCCCCAGGACCGGACCCCCCGCAAAAAAATAAATAAATAAAAAATAAAAATAAATCAAAACCATACAATTAGGAAATTGGCCAATCAAGTGATAGAGCACTAGCCTTGAGCTGAAGGGCTGAAGGACAGCGCCCAGGCCCAGAGTTCAAGCCCCATGACCAACAACAACAACAACAAAAAACCTAGGAAGATCCAAGATGACAACAAACCAGTAGGGAAACACTACAGCTCTCTCCAACTAAATAGAGAATTCCCAAAATGCAGTTCCCCCAAGAGATGGACAAAAGCAAAAAAGGTGATCAACCTGAGAAGTACAGGGACTGAAAACAGGAAAAGAAAAAGAACCTCAAAACTTGCACTAAGGTGGAAAAAATGCGAATACCCCCTCCCTTGCCGCCCAGCCACAAAAGCAGCCCAGCCCTCATCTCCCTGGGACCTCAAAGCCACAAGCAAACATAGAACTCCAGCACAGAAAACCCTTAGAGCAAAGGGCCCAGACAGTGACAAGAGACTGGAGACAAGGTGTTGTGAAACCCAGACCCAGAACTCCCACAGCCACACTGCTCACCCTACAATCATCGCAACAAAGCTCGGTGGTGACCAACAATCTACAGCACACAGATACATCGATCTGCCACAGCACCACTGGACAGCCCCTAACCAGTTCCAGGATCAGTGAGTACTCCATGGGAAACCCCGCCCCCTGCCCAGGGAACCTCCCATGGGCTCCAACAGCCCTGTGAAGCAAGCTCCACCTGTAACTGTGGGAAGGCTCCAGCAGCCCACCTGTGTGCTCAGAGGGGGGATCCAGCGGCCTTGGCTGCCAGTCCCAGGCTAAATGGAGCTGGGAATTGTGCATAAGCCCTAACAGCTGGAGGAGTGCCCCCAACCCACTGGGAACTGACAAACAAATGTACCCCAACCAAGATCCTAAGCTGAATAGGTCACCAGTATAGCAAAACATGTGCATGTTCCAGCAGCAACCCAGGAAAGAACTCCAGTGAGAGTGTAGAAGAAAATGGAGGACAAAAGATAAAGAAATGATGACGGGGGCTGGGAAGGTGGCACAGTGGTAGAGCGCTTGCCTTGCATGCCTGAGGCCCTGGGTTCGATTCCTCAGCACCACATAAAAGCAAAAAGTTTAGCCGGGCGCTGGTGGCTCACGCCTGTAATCCTAGCTACTCAGGAGGCTGAGATCTGAGGATCG
>NW_012267358.1:3973786-3977729 GCF_000151885.1 Dipodomys ordii | reverse complement strand
CTGTCCTTACACTCTTCAGCTCAAGGCGAGTGCTCTACCGCTTGAGCCACAGCACCACTTCCTGTTTTCGAGTGCTTTATTGGAGATAAGAGTCTCACGGAGTTTCCTGCCCAGGCTGGCTTTGAACCGAGATCCTCAGATCTCAGACTCCTGAGTAGCTAGGATTACAGGTGTGAGCCACCAGCACCTGGCCCTTGTTTTTTCTAATTTTAATCTAATGCTAATTTGTAATTTTCTAATTGTAATATGTTTTATCTAATATTAGTTTTACTACCCCAGCCTGTTTATGAGGGCCATTTTCTTGGAAGACTTTGTTCCAGACTTTCACTTGAATAGTTAATGAAAGACAAGGATAAACAGAGAAATTGTTGCAGATTAGGTAAGCTACCTAGACAGGATAACTAAGCAAGCAGGCTAGATTAGATTTTTTGTGATGGAAACAGTATTAGTGAAAAATGCTGATGAGTATTAATAAAGCCAATGAACTAAAGCTGTTTAATCATATCTCTTGGTAATTATACTAAGGTTCAGTGGGTTTTCAGCATAGGAGATGCCAATAAATGACAAGTAGCTCTTTGAAATATTTTTGTAATTATTCTATAAATCTAAAATTATCTCAATACAAAGTCAAGGAATTGGGTTTCCCCAAAGTCCCTTAAGTAGACTATAGGGAACCTTAGTGGTTTAAGAGGGCACAAACTTGTCACAAATTTGAAATGTATTATGATATTGAAATTAGTTATCATGATGCTTTCAGAAATACTTTTACTCTCTTACTGTACATTTTTCAAAGTACATCTGTGCCTCAAACTTGGAACCAGTCAGTTAGTGGTTGGTAGCCTTTGTGTGTGGGCAGATACTTATCTAGTATCTGGGGACAATTTATCGCAGCAAGTATACCTTCAGGTTGTTGATGTTTTGCTGCTTGTATTGATTGAATTTGCATTTTTGTTGTCTTTGTGTTATAGCATACATTCTTTTCACAAACATGCATTAATATAGCTTCAGAGATTTGTAGGGGTATAAAATTTGAGACAGAAATGTTAATGAATTAGTTCAGAATTGCTAACACACATATAAACTGAAAAGAGTAATCCATTAAAAGGAAAAATCACAAGTATGTACTATTGAAAAGTTGAATTTTAACAATTTGTTGTATTAGTATGTTATCTGAGCTGAGATGAACCTCTGTAAAGAGTAGCTGCAAGAACTATGATATTTTCTTTAATGACATTTCCACAGAATGTTTCAGGACATATTTAGTAAACTAAGGGTATGGATAAAAAAAAATTACTACTGGGAAGGTGGCTCAGTGGTAGAGTGCTTGCCTTGCATGCCTGAGGCCCTGGGTTCGATTCCTCAGCACCACATAAGCAGAAAAAGCCGGAAGTGGCACTGTGGCTCAAGTGGTAGAGCGCTAGCCTTCAGCTAAAGAGCTGAGGGACAGTGCCCAGGCCCAGAGTTCAGGCCCCACGACTGGACCCAAAAAAAAAAATTACTACCATAGACTTTGTGTCCAGAAACGTAGACTCCATTGTGTAAATTTGAAAAATAAGCCTTATTTGTTCACTAATAAAGTGGGGGTAATGAAGTACTTAAATCACAGCAGTAGTGAAGATTAAAATAAATAACAGAACAAATACTAAAGTTTCAATAAACATCTTACAAGAAGAAATATTGTTATTGCTTTCATTGTTATTATCACTGTATTACTGTGACATATTGGAAAAGTGTGCATAAATTAAAAAATGTTAAGCATGTAAAAAAATATTGGAGACTAAATTGATTTGCAAGTTCCTCTTAATTCTCTTATATGTTGAATTAGCTGTTTCAGTATAAAGTATCCAAAGAAAATGACCTAATAGAAACTATAAAAATCATGCAATCATACTAATATATATTTATCACTATGTATACATGCATTCACTTTTATATATATATATATTATACGCATTTTACAAGAATGCCAATATTATACAAATATATACATATATGTGTACATAACCCTCTATTATATTATATATAGAGAGGAATGAAAAAGCCATAGATGGATAACTGGAGAGAGAAAAAGAGAGAGAGAGAGATTTGCTCTCTTAAGTAATTTGCTCAGACAATAAGTCTGAGACCTTAATAATACAAAAAAAAGAAGAATCTCAGAGACAGTGCCTAAGCCCTGAGTTCAAGCCCCAGAACCAGCCCCAAAAATTGAAAAAAAAGCTGGAGATGTTGCTGTGCTTAAGTAGTAGAGTGATGGCTTTGAGCAGAAAAGGCTAAGGGACAGTGCCCAGTTTGAGCCTAAGTACTATCACAAAAGAAAAAAAAATGTTATGTACTTAAACAATACTGAACTATACAATAAAAGGTTATAGTGCTGAGTTTTATATTATATATTTTTTTGCCACAATTTTGTCCAAAAGAGTATGCACTTTTACAATTTCATTAATCTAAAACCAGTGACAGAAAGTGGATGCCAAGAAACAAAGAACAGGGAAGGAAAAAAGAAGGAGGCCAAAAAAGGATTTCAAAGGGATAAAATACTGTTGTAGGGTACTGGGAGTGGTGGTACAAGGCTGTAATCCCTGCACTTGGAAGTCTGAGGCAAGAGACCATGAGTTTGAGGGAAGCCTAGAATATAGTCAGACCCTACTATAAAAAGGTAATTTATGGGCTGGGAATGTGGCTTAGTGGTAGAATGCTTGCCTAGCATGCATGATGCCCTGGGTTCGATTCCTCAGTACCACATAAACAGAAAAAGCCAAAAGTCAAGTGTTTGAGTGCTAGCTTTGAGCAAAAATGTTCAGGGACAGTGCCCTGAGTTCAAGTCCCAAGACTGGCCAAAAAACCCACATTGCTTTAAGTGGTAGAGCACCTCCCTAGCAAGCACAAAACAATGGAAACAAAAAAGTTTATAAATACATACAGGTTATTGTATGTAAATTTTATCTCAATAAAATTGTTTAACAAATCAAGCACTGATGCCTCACACTTGCGATCCTAGCTACTCAGTAGGCTAAGATCTGAAGAATACAGTATGAAGTCAGCCCAGGAGACAAACCTGAGGGACTCTTATCTCCAACTAACTAGTAAAAGGGCCAGAAGTGGCTCAAGTGGTTATGTTCTAATTGTGGGTGAAAAGGAGAGAGCAAAAGACCTACAGTTCAAGCTCCAGTACCTATACAGAAAAAAATGACTGCAAGTGTAGTGGAGTACCAGCTGAGTGAGCAAGCTGAGCGACAGTAAGGCCCTTAATTCAAGCCCAAATACTGCCCCCCCACACAAAAACGTGTGGCTAGGCATAGCGTGCATGCCTGTAACTCTGAAACTTAGGAAGCAGCAGTATTTTGAGATTTAGGCTCGTCTGGGGTACACAGCAAGACACTATCTCAAAAACAGAGTTTACCAGGTGCTAGTGGCTCATATCTATAATCCTAGCTACTCAAGAGGCTAAGATCTGAGGATCCTGGTTCGAAGCCAGCCCAGGCAAGAAAGTCCATGAGACTCTCACAGAAAAAGCCAGAAGAGGTGCTGTGGCTCAAGTGGTAGAACATGAGCCTTGAGCAAAAGGAGCTCAGGGACAGTGCCCAGGCCCAGAGTTCAAGCCCCAGGACTTGAAAAAAAAAAGTATAAATCCTTACTTCATCATCAATCTTCATTTGGAAATCTTCCTCGTTTTCTTCTTCTGGAGCAAAAAATGACTTTTCTCCATAGCCAGCATCCTGGAAGAGGACAATTCCATGCATGAATAGATCAAATGTGAAATACTTAGCATACATCTTACTGAACACTAAGTATAGACTATTAATGCATATATGCATGTATATGTCTTTAATGTATATATCACCTTAAAATAGTATTACCATCATTATTATCTATAACCTTAAGATATTAACAACATATGGCATGGGCTGGGAAGGTGGCTCAGTGGTACAGCGCTTGCCTTGCA
>NW_012267358.1:3963133-3972406 GCF_000151885.1 Dipodomys ordii | reverse complement strand
AAAAAAAAAAAAAAAGAAACAGCTCTACTTTCAGCTTTTTTTTGTAACTAATTGGAGATAAGAGTCTCACGGACTTTCCTGCCCAGACTGTTTTCGAACCATGATCCTCAGATCTCAGTTTCCTGGGTAGCTAGTATTATAGGCATGAGCCACTTGTACTCAGGTCTGAACAAGCATTTTCAAAGCAAAACACTATGCCCTGCATTCCCCAAGGAGCCCTCACACTTCATGGGGCAGTTTGCCCCATGATTTATATAGATAGAAATACTTCATATAGTTTGAATATTTTAATTACTGGTAATAATCTAATAACTACCACCTCTAAGCCTGGGAAAAGTCTTCTCCATGGTTCTGAAAAGAATCATAGGCTTAAGAATGTACTTACCTTCAATCGCTGCTCTGCAGCTATCATGCTATAATATGCACAGCACTGTTCTGGTGATACCATAGCTCTAATCTCCTCTTCTGTTGGTAAACGAAAATCAGACTTCAATACCCACCAGTTTGAGTCCATCCCTGGAAAAGACAGAAATTGTCCTGAATTCTGAAAGTTCCAACATTCATTGACTAATACTTTAAAGACAGCAAGCACTGAACTAGATGGCAACAGCATAACTCACTGGGTAAGAAAAACCCTACTAGCTTTCTTATATCTGATATAAAACAAATTGCACAGAGTTTCTCAGCAACTAATTGTCAAAAAGTCAGTCTGGAGCCGTGGTTCATACCTGTAATCCTAGATATTCAGGATCCTTAGGATCTAAGGATACCAGTTCAAAGCCAGCCAAGGCAGGAAAGTCCAATTAACAAGCAAAATGCCAGAAGTGGAGGTGTGGATCAAGTTGGAGAATGCCAGCCTCGAGTGAAAAAACTAAAGGGACCACCCTGGCCCTGAATTCAAGCCCCAATACTGTGTTTTTAAAGGATAGTCAAAGTCTCCACTTCCACTGTTACGTAACAGTTGCTACCCTCTCCTTTTTTATGTTGTTATTGGTGGTGGTGACATTTTTGCTTTGTTTTTTTTTCCCTTTCTGCTGGAGAGGTGGATACAGAAAGGGAGAGAGGAAGGTTGAACAAATGCTATCATGTCATTCAGTATACACTATGTTGAAAATGACCTATATAACTTGTGGGCAAGGATGAAAGGGTAAAAGTGAAGGAGTTGACGTCCAAAAACTGCAATGAACTCATTATTTGACATACAACAGTAACCCCTCTGTACAACACGTTAATAATAGCAATAAAATTTTATTTAAAAAAAAACATGTCAACCAGGCGCCAGTGACTCACACCTGTAATCCTAGCTACTTAGGAAGCTGAGATCTGAAGATCATGGTTCAAAGCCAGCCCAGGCAGGAAAGTCTGTGAAACTCTTATCTCCAACAGAAAACCGGAAGTGGTGCTGTGGCTCAAGTGGTAGAGCACTAGCCTTGAGCTGAAGAGCTGAGGGACAGCATTCAGGCCCAGAGCATGAAGCCCTGGGTTCAATTCTTCAGTACCACATGAACAGAAAAGGTCAAAAGGGGCACTGTGGCTCAAATAAGAGTGCTAGCCTTGAGCAAAAGAAGCTCAGGAACAGTGCCCAGGACTGACAAAAAAAAAGTCAGGTGCCAGTAGCTCACACCAATGATACTAGCTACTCAGGAGGCTGAGCTCTGAGGATCATGACTCAAAGCTAGCCGGGGCAGGAAAGTCCCTGTGAGATTCTTATCTCCAATTAACCACTCAAAAACCAGAAGTGGTACTGTAGCCCAAGTGGTAGAACGCTAGCCTTGTGCACAAAGAATCTCAAGGATGGCACCCAAGTCCCTAAGTTCAAGCCCCACAACCAACAAAAAACAAAATTATATTAAGAAAACTAAAGAGCCTACATTTCTACGGTTATAAGATTTGCTACCTTCTCCTGCATGCACGTGTGTGTGCACACGTGTGCGTGCGTGCACACAAGTGCTGGAGCTTGCACTCAGGCCCTCATTTTTTTTGGTTGGTTGTGAGGCTTGAATTCTGGACCTGGGCACTGTCCCTCAGCACTTCAGCTCCAGGTGAGTGCTCTACCACTTGAGCCACAGTGCCACTTCCAGTTTTATGGTGGTTTTATTGGAGATAAGAGTCTCACAGGGGCTTTCCTGCCCCGGCTGGCTTTGAACCATTATCCTCAGATCACAGCCTCCTGAGTACCTAGTATTACAGGTGAGCCACCAGCACCCTGCATAGGGCCTCACATACTTGTTTGATTGTTTGTTTTTGGTGGGGGGGTCCGGTCATGGGCCTGAACTCTGGGCCTGGGCACTGTCAAGGCTAGCACTCTACCACCTGATCCATAGCACTACTTCTGGCTTTTTTTTTCTGGTTATGTGGTGCTCAGGAATTGAACCTAGGGCCTCATGCATGCAAAGCATGCAAAGCTACCTTCCCAGCCATTCTGACAGCCAATATTTCCTATTTTACTAGATACATGTTTATTGCTTAATTGAAAATCATTGTAAATCTTTGGAATTAGAAAAAAATTAGAAGATAAAAAAGTAGCCACACTGATAACCTGTGCGTTTGAAGTCAGCACAAAGCTTTAGCCTCTTTCTGATGCTGCTTTCTGAATGGGAAGGAAAGGCTTTTTTTATATCCTCCATTCGGATTCGCCGTGGCCGATCTTTACTCTTCCAAAAGAGGCGATAAATAAAAACCTGCCCAATAAAACAAAAGTATGTTATCAGGTAAAGAGTAGAAGTTCTCATCAAGGCTCCTTTCTCCTGGTCAACTCTGATTAGGTCTCATCTTTCCTAACATTCCTTGGAACCCACACACACATTTTTCTTTGTTGGTCCTAGGGCTTGAACTCAGGGCCTAGGTACTGTCCCTGAGCTTCTTTTGCTCAAGGCTAGCATTCTATTTCTTGAGCCACAGCGCCACTTGCAGCTGTTTCTGTGGTACTGAGGAATCAAACCCAGGGCTTTATGGATGCTAGGCAAGCACTCTACCACTGAGCTACATTCCAAATCCCCCTTCACACACACATTTTTTTTTTTTGTCGGTCATGGGGCTTGAACTCTGGGCCTGGGCGCTGTCCCTCAGCTCTTCAGCTCAAGGCGAGCGCTCTACCACTACAGCGCCACTTCCGGTTTTCTGGTGGTTTATTGGAGATAGGAGTCTCACGGTCTCTCCTGACCGGGCTGGCTTTGAACCATGTTCCTCAGATCTCAGCCTCCTGAGTAGCTAGGATTACAGGCGTGAGCCACCAGCGCCCGGCCACACACACTTTTTATGTGCATCTTATTCCTCCATTCTTACCTGTAGAAAGTCTCGAATATGCGTATTGGCCCTTTTTGAGTTGGGCCCAGGAACTTCAAACAAGGGACACTGCTGGCCAACCACAAAAATATCCACCAGTTCCCGAATATAGTAACTCTGTCTTGTTCTAATGATCAAGAAGTCAGTTTCTGGCATCTTATGCAGATAAATTGGAGCACGAAAAAGGTTGTTCTCAAAAGCCTAACAAATAAAAACACAAAAATTATATTAATCTAGGAAATTAATAAAGTAGTAAGAAGGAAATCAAGCTTTTTTTTGTTGGTCATGGGGCTTGAACTCAGGGCCTGGGCATGTTCTGAGCACTTTTGCTCAAGGTTAGCACTCTACCACGCTGAGCTACAGCACCACTTCAGATTTTCTAGTGGTTAATTAGAGCTAAGAGTTTCATAGTAACTTTCCAGCTCTCGCTGGCTTTGAACTATGATCTTCAGTTCTCAGCCTCCTGAGTAGCTAGGATTACAGTAGTGAGCCACCAGTACCCAACTTGCTTTCTTAACTTCATTAGATTATCTAAGGTAGGGGGACATATGGCCCAAGAAATCATTTGGTACATGGTGGGACAGATACCCATGCTTCTTGTTTGTTTCTTGCTGGCTGCCTGTATTGATAATTTTGGATGACCCATGAATGATGTTCTTTTTTTTTGTTGGCCAGTCCTGAGGCTTAAACAAAGGACCTGGGCACTGTACCTGAGCTTCTTTTGCTCAAGGCTAGCACTTTGCCACTTGAGCCACAGCATCACTTCTGGCTTTTTCTGTTTATGTGGTACTAAGGAATTGAACCAAGGACTTCATGCATGCTAGGCAAGCACTCTACCACTAAGCCACATTCCCAGCCCCCATGAATGATATTCTAAGTATCCAAAGGGCCCTTTCCAAAACAAAGAATTCCCACCCTTGCTCTAAGGTCTATTCAATAAAATAAATAAGCATATAGAATACCAAGTAAGGTTAGATATTTTTACCCAATGTCTATTATGAGTATCAACAAAAAAACTTTAAAAAATAAAAAAGTGAGACGGATGCTAATGGTTCATGCCTGTAATCCAAGTTACTCAGGAGGCGAAGATCCATAGGATCAAAGTTTAAAGTCAGCCTGGGCAGAAAAGTCCAGACCTTTGTGAGCTGGTGGCTCACGCCTGTAATCCCAGCTACTCAGGAGGCTGAGATCTGAGGATAGCGGTTCAAAGCCAGCTCAAAGCCAGTCCGGGCATGAGGGCATGAAAGTCTGTGAGACTATCTCCAATATACTACCAGAAAACCTGAAGTGGCGCTGTGGCTCAAGTGGTAGAGTGCTAGCCTTGAGCTGAAGAGCGCAGGGACAGTGCCCAAGCCCAGAGATCAAGCCCCATGACAGACAAAAATAAAATAAAATAAAAGCCATAGACGACAGAACAATAGCCAATATTATACTTAATGGGGAAAAACTACAATCAATTCTCCTCAAATCAGGAACAAGGCAAGGATGCCCACTGTCTCCACTCCTCTTCAGTATAGTCCTGGAACCCTTAGCCAGGGCAATAAGGCAAGAAAAAGACACTAAAGGGATCCGCGTAGGGAAAGAAGAAGTTAAACTATCCCTTTTTGCAGATGACATGATACTATACCTTCATGATCCCAAAAACTCCATCTCCAAACTCTTAGAAATTTAATCATTTCAGCAAAGTAGCAGGATACAAAATCAACCCACAAAAATCAGTTACCTTCCTGTACACTGACAATGTACAAGCAGAGAGGGAAATAAAGGAAGCAACCCCATTCACAATAACCCCCCCCCAAAAAAAAATTTAGGAATTAACCTAACCAAAGATGTAAAAGAACTATTTAACAAAAGCTACACAAACTTAAAGAAAGAAATTACAGAAGACACCAGGAAATGGAAAGACCTTCCATGCTCTTGGATAGGCAGGCTTAATATAGTAAAAATGGCAATACTGCCAAAATTAATACATAAATTCAATGCCATTCCTATTAAAATCCCAATGACATACATTTCTGAAATACAGAAAACAGTCCAAAAATTCATATGGAACAACAAAAGACCTAGAATAGCCAAAATAATTCTAGGCAAAAAAGACAACATGGGAGGGATCTCCATGCCGGACTCTATTATAGAACCTAATAACAAAGACAGCATGGTACTGGCACAAAAACAGATCCAAAGACCAATGGAATAGAAGATCCAGAAATAAAACCACATGCCTGGGAGCCAAAGACATACAGTGGAAGAAACACAGCCTCTTCAACTACTGGTGCTGGGAAAACTGGGAGGCCACATGCAGAAGACTAAAAGTGGACCCCATAGGGGGAAAACAATGGAGGGGCTAACAATGTTCAAGAGGAAGTGTACTCATTACCTCACTCATGTAACTGTAACCCTCTGTATAGTATCTTTACAATAAAAAAAAAAATAAATAAATAAATAAAAATAAATAAATAAAAGTGGACCCCAGACTATCACTATGCACCAACATCAACTCAAAATGGATTAAAGACCTTAACATCAAAAAAAGCAAAAAAAGCCAAAAGTAGTGCTGTGGCTCAAGTAGTAGAGTGCTAGCCTTGAGCTGAAGAGCTGAGGGACAGTGCCCAGGCCCAGAGTTCAGGCCCCACGACCGCCCCCGCCCAAAAAAAAGATACATACACAAGCTGCCAGGTACCAGTGGCTCATGTCTGTAATCCTAGGTGAGGTGGCTGAAATCTGAGGATCCTGGCTCAAATCCAACCACGCAGGGAAGTTTATGAGACTCTTATCTCCAATAAACTACCAAAAAAGCCAGAAGTGGAGCTGTGGATCCAGTGGTAGAACACTAGCCTTGAACACAGAAGTTTAGGGATAGTTCAGGTCCTGAGTTCAAGACCCAAGACCCAAAAAACAAAGATGCACAAGCTTCAACAGAGTGGCTCTCTATACCCATTCAAACAAAGAAGAAAAAGGAAACATTTCACTATGGTAGGAAAACACATTGATCACAACTAATTGTGAACAAATTTGTCCATTTATTTTGCAATGCTAGAAACAGAACTCAGGCCCTCACACAGCAGACAAGCCCTCTATTACCA
This sequence comes from Dipodomys ordii, assembly GCF_000151885.1. NCBI lineage: Eukaryota > Metazoa > Chordata > Mammalia > Rodentia > Heteromyidae > Dipodomys > Dipodomys ordii. The sequence continues at coordinate 3,966,038 of NW_012267358.1, read as the reverse complement.
AGCAGCATCTCCAGTCACCAAAATATATCAATTTCACATATAGAATTTAAAATATTCATAAACTATATTACATTAATCCAAGGTTGACTTCCTAAACCATCCAGATATTACTGATCTTATCCCTGTGTATTCAAAAATTGTATTTACACTAAATATATAACATAACTAGAAACCAGTTTCAAGAAAAATAATTTTGCATTATGATTTTCTCCATATTTGATATATGAGTAGTATCTTAATCAGCTGAAGTTATTCTCTCTGTCAAAGTCAGTTTCTTTCTATCAATTTCCTTAGGAGAGAGTAAAAATAGAAAAGAATTCATCACCTGTAGTAATTGGCCAGGATGGAGAGAGCCCAGAAAAGGAGATGTATGGCAGTAAACAGTTTCCCCATATTTACAATCTGGAGCTCCAGGATCTTTTCCAGGTTTCTATGAGACAAACAGCAAACTCAGTTACTATAATGAACACATTAATATATACATATATTTATTTATTTATATATATACACACATATATGTATAATGTTCCATAAGCATGGCATTCACTAATATTAAGATAAAATATAAAAACTATATAAAGATAAAACACATGTTCATAGATTATTGTTAAATATCTTCAGCTATATTAACAACAAAGATTTTTTTAGCACAGACTCACTCGTTTGTAATAGTTTTTTATCTTGGTCGCCATGCCAACTTGCATCATTAAGGGCCCATTTTCCTCACTGTATTCTGCAAGAATAAGGTCTCCATCTTTGCCTGTAAGGTCCTGAGGTGTGCGCATAAAAAACATTTCTCCACCACCTGAAGCTTGTCTCTCTTGTTCTCTCATCTGTGAAAGACAAAGAAAACACAGTCTCGTTCCTGACAAGATAATATATACACTGATGACAATCTAATTCAAGTATCAAAAATACTTTATCTTATTTTTGAATTTCACTGTGAAAATTTTCTAACTTTAGTAAAGCTGAAAATATGAATACCTATTATCCTTCTATCTAGAGATTAATATTTTCCCAAATTTATCTATAATTATCTTTCTATAGGTTTTAGTTGAACATTTTTAAAAGTTGCAGTCATTATGACACATTACCTTTAAGGTATTTTTATATGCATGTTCTAATAAAGACACTCTCCTAAATAACCAAAACAGTATTCTATCACATGAGAAAATAATTTTCTAAAACAAGTTAATACCCAGAATTATTTCCTCTATAACATTTTTGTACAGTATCTTCACAAATAAAATAAAATAAAATAAAACAATATTTCTATCCATGGGTCAACCATACCTTGGCTTTCTTTTTGATGTGCTTTAGTAAAGGCTGAACTGCATGGGGGCCTGGCTGAGATAATGCCCCAAAGGAATACTTTTTCAGTGGTGGACGATGGAACTGTCGGAGTTTGATGGGTCCCATGTGGGTAGGAAAGAAGGGCTGCCGTAATTCCACAGCAGGAATTGAATGCTAAAAGAGGTCAGAGAAGATTCAGAATATGAGTGAATCATTCCAGGTTAGATTTCCCCATATTTTACATCAGAGCAAAGCAGCAGGTTCCCCATTACCACAACAGAAAAAATGGAATTTGTACCTGGATAATATTTCCTCCAAAAGTCCCTCGAAGGCCTTGTTGTTTGGGGTAGTAATACTCATCATTTGAGAGATTCCATGGATCTTTCACTTCTGGTTGAGACATGTTCTAATGATAAATCATCAAACAAATCTCAGTCAGACTACCTTCCTCATTGTCTTTGTTCTTATAAACACCAAGTCCCTTTTGTCCTCACATACCTGTTGTGGTTCCTCCTTAATAACTCCTGTTTTCCCCAAGAGAATTCGACTCTTCTTCAGAGATGATTCTTTCTTACTTTCTTTGGAGGGAGAATTAGAAGTGGCTTCTTCCTTCTCATCAGGAATTTCTGAGAATGAAATGCAAAAGACTCTGGAATTGGATTTCTGAATATCTACATTTTTTTCACTGGCATTTTTCCAGTTCTTAACTAGATCTCACACCCAGAACACTTCTAGTCCATAATTCAAGGTGATAAAAGTATGTGCTTGACATGTTAAAGGTGCTACTTTCAATATTCCTACATGAGTTTTCTTTGAGAATAGAAATACTGGAAAATGACATCAACAACCCTGCTCTCTCAAAGTGTTATTGGGTAGTTTCTAATTTTGACCTTTTCCAACTTTTGTGATTTCTTCTTGCTCTTTGACTTCATTAGCAGATCTTTCAAAGATGGACAAAGAACACTGGCCTCTGCCAGTGACATACCTAAAATAAGATTCTCATCATTGGGATCAAGAGTCAAAACAGGAGGTTCCAACAAGCAGGGCATAGCTTGAGCATCCCAAATGATATTATCTTCCCAGCGTCCATATACCAAATCCTCATTGTCAATGGGAAAAATGGAATACCAAGGTTTGTCATCATCCAAAGTAGCTGTAAAACCTAGACAAAACAAAGTAAAAAGTACTAAAAAGAGGAGAAAGAAATAGAAAAAACATTTATGCCCCTTACAATCATAACTCTAGCAACTACCAGATACAATATAATTGTTTTTTAAAAAATGTTTCAGAGGCTAGGAATGCAACTTAGTGGTAGAGTGCTTGCCTAGCATGCATGAAGCCCTAGGTTCAATTCTTCAGTACCACATAAACAGAAAAGGCTGGAAGTAGTGCTATGGTTCAAGTGGTAGAGAGCTAGCCCTGAGCAAGAGAAGCTCAGGGGCAGTGCCCAATCCCGAGATCAAGCCCCAGGACTGGAAAAAAATGTTTCAGATATGGGCTGAAGTTTCAGGCATGGCTCAAATGGTGGGGCACCTATCTAGCAAGAACAAAGCCCAATGTTGATTTTTTAAAAACTCAATAAAGAATAGCTACTAATATTTTTTTTTTTTTT
>NW_012267358.1:3960238-3962647 GCF_000151885.1 Dipodomys ordii | reverse complement strand
CGGTGGCTCATGCCTGTAATCCTAGCTACTCAGGAGGCTGAGATCTGAGGATCATGGTTCAAAGCCAGCCCAGGCAGGAAAGTCTGTGAGACTCTCATCCAATAAAACACTAGAAAACCGGAAGTGGTGCTGTCGCTCAAGTGGTAGAGCTGAAGAGCTGAGGGACAGTGCCCAGGCCCAGAGTTCAAGCCCCACAACTGACCCCCCCAAAAAAAAGAAAGGAAAAAAGAAAAAGCCAAGCAAGAAAAACTAAGGCCCTAACTTCAAGACAGTTTGGCACATGCACATACGTACACATGCATGCACAACTGTGTGCATGCACATGCGTGCACACATGCATACACACACTATAATAGACAATTTTAGCAGGCATTTTGAGAGCTAGACATTTTGAGACATTCTGCCCGTAATACTGAAAGCTTATCATCCCAGCACATAGGATGTTGCAATAAAAGGACAAAGAGTTCAAGGCATAGAGAAGTACAAGTTGTCATGTCGAAAACGAGCTTTACAACGTTGGTGTGGGGGGGAGGGGGAGAGGATTGGGTGGGGAGGTGGGGGGGGAGGCTGGGAAGGGATGTGAAGGGTAAACAAAGGAGGAGGCTACAATGCTTGATAAGAAATGTACACATTATCCTGCCCATGTAATTGTAACCCCTCTGTACAGTATGTTCACAAAAAAAATTTTTTTAAAAAGAGTTCAAGGCATAATAAAATTCTGTTTTCTAAAGAAAATTTAGACACCTTGAGCTTTTTTCTAGATCAAAATTACAGAAGCAATGTAGGTTAACTGAAAAAAATTGTGAGGAATGCCGATATATATAATTTTTAAAAATTGAAGCTGTCTGTAATATAACATTACAAACTGAAAATATCCATTGTAAACTCTTAATATACTATCTCTTATGCGGTTTTCTATTTATAGAGCCAGCTCTTTTCCATTTTTACTGTCATTTTGTTTTTAATTTCATTTAGAAATCCTAGCATTGGGCTGGGAAGGTGGTTCAGTGGTAGAGCGCTTGCCTTGCATGCATGAGGCCCTGGGTTTGATTCCTCAGCACCACATAAGTAGAAAAAATAAAGCCGGAAGTGGCGCTGTGGCTCAAGTGGTTGAGTGCTAGCCTTGAGCTGAAAAGCTGAGGGACAGTGCCCAGGCCCAGAGTTCAGGCCCCACGACCAGACCCAAAAAGAAAGAAAGGAAAGGAAAAGAAAAGAGGGAGGGATGGAGGGAAGGAGGGAAGGAAGGAAGGAAGGAAGGAAGGAAGGAAGGAAGGAAGGAAGGAAAAAAGAGCAAGAAAGGAAGAAAGAGAGAAAGAGAGAGAGAAAAAGAGAGAAAGAGAGAGAGAAAGAAAGAAAGAAAGAAAGACAGAAAGAAAGAAAGACAGAAAGAAAGAAAGAAATCCTAGCATTGGGCTGGTAATGTGGCTTAGTGGTAGAGTTGCTTGGCTAGCATGCATAATGCCCTGGGTTCAATTCCTCAGTACTACATAAACAGAAAAAGCTGTAAGTGGCACTGTGGCTCAAGTGGTAGAGTGGCTAGCCTTGAGCAAAAAGAAATGCAGGGACAGTGCCCAGGCACTGAGTTCAAGCCCAGGACTAGCCAAAAGAAAAAGAAAAAAAGAAACTCTAGCATCCCTGTGGATTTTTTTCCCATTTTTATGAAACATCAAATATGCTTTTTGTTTCATATCTTCTATTCTTCTAATTTTATATGCTTCCTATGTCATTAGACATTTTGGTAAGAACTTTGAAAATAACACAGAAAAGTATCTAAGTGGAAAAGACAGTATAGCTGGGCACTGATGGCTCATACCTGTAATCCTAGCTACTCAGGAGGCTGAGATATGAGAACTACAGTTCAAAGCCAGACCAGGCAGGAAAGTCCGTGAGACTTGTATCTTTAATTAGCCACCAGAAAACTGGAAGTGACATTGTGGTTCAATTGTAGAATGCTAGCTAGCCTTGAGCAAAATAGCTCAAGGAAAATGGCCAGGTCCTGAATTCAAGCCCCATGACTAAAAAAAAAAATGACACTAATATAACATTGCATATAAAAATGAACTAGGAGGCCTGGGAAGGTGGCTCAGTGGTAGAGTGCTTGCCTTGCATGCATGAGACCCTGGGTTCGATTCCTCAGCACCACATAAGCAAAAAAAGAAAAAAGCCAGAAGTGGTGCTATGGCTCAAGTGGTAGAGTGCTAGCCTTGAGCTGAAGAGCTGAGGGACAGCGCCCAGGCCCAGAGTTCAGGCCCCATGACCAGACCCCCCCCAAAAAAAAGATAAAAATCAACTAGGGGGCCAGGCGCCAGTTGGCTCATGCCTGTAATCCTAGCTACTCAGGGGGCTCGTGGTTCAAAGCCAGCCAAGACAGGAAAGTCCTTGAGACTTTTTTTTTGGGGGGGGGGGGGG
>NW_012267358.1:3945914-3960188 GCF_000151885.1 Dipodomys ordii | reverse complement strand
CGTGGGGCCTGAACTTGGTCTGGGCGCTGTCCCTCAGCTCTTCAGCTCAAGGCTAGCACTCTACCACTTGAGCCACAGCACCACTTCCAGCTTTTTCTGTTTATGTGGTGTTAAGGGCCAAACCCAGGGTCTCATGCGTGCAAGGCAAGCATTCTACCACTGAGCCACCTTCCCAGCCCTGAGACTCTTATCTCTAATAAACCACTCAGCAAACCGGAAGTGGCACTGTAGCTCAAGTGGTAGACTAAAGTGGTAGAGTGGTAGCCTTAAGCTGAAGAGCTGAGGGACAGCCCAGGCCCAGAGTTCAAGACTCTTGACCAACCAAAAAAAAAGTCAGTAATTCGTAATGGATGGCTAGTGATTTTCTTTTAGAAAATTGTACTCTACTGTCAAGCTGTTCTACATTAAGCATGGCATACTTTTTTGTTTTGGGGGGGGTCCAGTCGTGGGACCTGAACTCTGGGCCTGGGCGCTGTCCCTCAGCTCTTCAGCTCAAGGCTAGCGCTCTACCACTGAGCCACAGCGCCACTTCCGGCTTTTTTTTCTGCTTATGTGGTGCTGAGGAATCGAACCCAAGGCCTCATGCATGCAAGGCAAGCGCTCTACAACTGAGCCACCTTCCCAGCCCATACTTTTTTTTTTAAGCTAACTTCTTTTAACTTAAGGAGAAGAAAAGCAAATTTTAGAATTACAAAGATGAAGGTGCTTTTGGAAACAAAAATATGCCAGGAAGATGAGTATTGTTATAGTTCAGACATCATTAACTTCAACATGGCTTTCAACTGAGATCTGAGGATTGGGATTCAAAGCTAGCCTGGGTAGGAAAGCCAGTGAGATTTTTGTCTCCAATGAACCACCAAAAAGCCAGAAGTAGAGCTATGGCTCTAGTGGTAGAGTAGTAGCCTTTAGCAAAGAAGCTCAGGGAAAGCATTCACACGTTGAGTTCAAACTCCAGGACCAAAAACAAAAAAGGCTTTTACATTTTAAGAAGCCAGGACCCATCCTAACTATTAAGAGGGAAAAAGATTATAAACTAAGAATCAGAGTTCAGATCCCAAAACACTTCACTATCTCTACACGCCAAAAGATCACAGCTAAAATTATTTAGTATATGGGGCTGTGATGTAGCTCAGTGGCAAAGCACTTGCCTAGCAAGTACAATGTCCTGGGTTCGATCTCCAGTACCAAAAAAGAAAAGACAAAAAATACAGTTAAAAAAATTATTTAATATAACTGAGATAAAAAGTGGTATGCTAAAGCTGGGCACCCAGTGGCTCACGCCTGTAATCCTAGCTACTCAGGATGCTGAGATCTGAGGAACGTGGTTGAAAGCCAGCCAGGGCAGGAAAGTCAGTGACTCTTATCTCCAATAAACCACTAGAAAACCGGAAGTGACATTGTGGCTCAAGCAGTAGAGCGCTTGCCTTGAGCTGAAGAGCACAGGGACAGTGCCCAAGCCCAGGGTTCAAGCCCCACGATCGACCAAAAAAAAAGTGGTATGCTAGATATAAATGGCACAAGAACATACCTTGCTGAACATTGTAAGCCATGGCATTTCTAGTCATGCTGGAAGGAAGCCATCCTGCCAAGCTTGCCCGCTGAGGTTTTGTCTCTTTATGTTTGACATCCTCCCCATCCCAGATGATATCATCTTCCCAATGCAGTTGAGTCACCATCAAAAAATTTTCATCAGCCAGAAGATCAATTCCATTGCTTTCTTCAAGCTTTTTTAAATCCTAAAGAACAACAAATTCTTCATGGGTCACTAGCCAAAGTCCTGACATAAATCCCTAATCAGATTCATGAAACATTATCTAATGTATTATTTTAGGGCTGAGAATGTAGGGCCCAGCATAGGTCAGGGCTTGAGTTTGATCCCTAACACTGAAAAAAGAAAAACAAAAACTTTGGGCTGCAGGCCTTACTCAGGGGGTAGAGTACCTACCTAGAAAAAGCACAAGGAGGGCTCAGAAGGTGGCTCATGACCGACAAAAAAAAAAGAAAGAAAAGCAAAAGGACCTAAATTCAAGCCCTAACATGGCCCATCAACCAAAAAGTGGTGCTTGTGAGAACCACCTGATAATGAAATATTAGCTGCCTCTTCTCCTTTTCCTAGTATAAAATAGCACTCAATTGATAAACAAGATCCTTATAGGATCAAGATGAGTTACTGTACTGTACTAAGCAAAGGCTTAAACACCTAAATTTCCTATCAAAGCAATCTGACCCAGGATTTTTATTACTGAAAACATTAATAAAAATGTCAGTGCTGGGCTGGGAAGGTGGCTCAGTGGTAGAGCGCTTGCCTTGCAGGCCTGAGGCCCTGGGTTCGATTCCTCAGAACCACATAAGCAAAAAGAAAAAAGCCAGAAGTGGCGCTGTGGCTCAAGTGGTAGAGCGTTAGCCTTGAGCTGAAAAGCTGAGGGACAGTGCCCTGGCCCAGAGTTCAGGCTCCATGACTGGACCCAAAAAAAAAAATGTCAGTGCTGTGAACACATAGAATCCTTTCTTATATATCAAAGCTGCTTACCTCCATCATCCTGCATTTTATCACAGGTTCATGCTCATTCTTTCTCAGTTTGAAGCCATAATCAAACCCACTGCCATCTTCAGGGACACCCAGCATGTCATACCACAGTCGAGCAGGCCCATAACGCCACTCAGCCACTCTTGGTTTTGTATCCATCACTTTATCTGTATCTCCAGTTAACTGGGAAAACTTCGACTCAACAGGAGCCATCATTGTGATCTGTAGCAAAGAAGTAGAATGAGAAATATTTCCATATCCCAGATGTCCTATGGTTATAAGAAATTAACAATTTAACAACTAGAGTGTGAATTAGATGGGACACTAGGATGATTCTTGAACAAGAATCTTCACCTGGGGTTACGATATAAAAAATGCAGAAATATTAAAGCACATTTATCATTTACATGTAGTGGTGAATCAATTACTATTTAGTAGTGTACCAATATCTGCACCACCCTCATGCGTCACTTCAATTCCCTATCAAATACTTGTCAATTACAATGAGAAAGGGGAAGATACTGGATTTAACTCAGAATTACTCAATAATTAGCATAGAACTCTGCCTGTAAGGTGTTATTTCCAACTCTATGTTTTCCTCTTGTAGGCTTTATAATCCAACGTCAGTGTTTTTGCTTACTTCATCATCAGAAAGACACTGCTCTGGAGGTGGTGGTGGAGCATAGTCATAGTTCCACAAAGATTTCTGGCTCATTTCTACTTCTACTGAGGACTCCACCTCAGGGATCTGCTCTTCCTGTATCAGTTCACGGTGCTTCTTCTTTCTCTTTCTCCGAGCACTCCGCCAAACAGATGGAATATTTTTCCCTGGTCCAAAAAGACGTAAGAAGCGTAATACCTAGAACACAGGACACATTACTATGTTAGTAATCAATGTTGGATTTGAATATAGTCCCATTCAGGTCTGAAATTCTCTAATAGGATCTAGCCAATTGTAAGGGGAGGAATCAAGTATTCAGATTTATAACAGTTACCATGGCCAGGCACCAGTGGCTCACACTATAATACTAGCTACTAAGAAGGCTGAGATCTGAGGATCACAGTTCAAACCCAGCCCAGGCAGGAAAGTCTGTGAGACTCTTATCTATAATAAAACACCAGAAAACCAGAAGTGGTGCCGTGGCTCAAGTAGTAGAGTGCCAGCCTTGAGCTGAAGAACTCAGGGACAATACCCAGGCCCAGAGTTCAAGCCTCATGACTGATCAAAAAAAGAGAGTTCTTGAAGTGGCACTGTAGCTCAAGGGGTAGAGTGCTCACTTTGAGCTGAAGAGCTAAGGGACAGCGCCTAGGCCCAGAGTTCAAGCCCCACAACTGACAAAATAAATAAATAAATAAAATAAAGAGAGTTCTTGGGCTGGGCAGGTGGCTCAGTGGTAGAGTGCTTGTCTTGCATGCATGAGGCCTTGGGTTCGATTGATTCCTCAGCACCACATAAGCAGAAAAAGTGGGAAGTGGTGTGATGGCTCAATCGGTAAAGCACTAGCCATGAGCTGAAGAGCTGAGGGACAGCACCCAGGCCCAGAGTTCAGGCCCACGACTGACAAAAAAAAAAAGTTTTTAGATAGGGGCTGGGATTGTAGCTTAGTGGCAGAGTGTTTACCTAGCATTCATGAAGCCCTAGGTTCAATTACTCAGTACCACATATAAAGAAAAAGCCAGAAGTGGTGCTATGGCTCAAGTAGCAGAGTACTCACCTTGAGCTGAAGAGCTCAGGGACTGTGCCCAGGCCCTGAGTTCAAGCCACAGGATTGGCAAAAAAAAAAGGTTTTAAATAGGCAAGTAAATGTCAGTAAATAAGGAAATCATCAGATATCATTTATTCTGCATTCAGCATCATAACACCATGATACAATTAACTATAAGAGGTCAGTAATTTAAAATTTGGGTATTCTCCTTAGAAGGTATCTTTCCAGGGCTGGGAATGTGGCTTAGTATCAGAGGGCTTGCTTACTATGCATGAAGCTCTGGGTTCAATTCCTCAGTACCACATAAACAGAAAAGGTCGGAAGTGGCACTGTGGTTCAAGTGGTATAGTGCTACCCTTGAGTAAAAGAAGCTCAGTGACAGAGCCCAGGCCCTGAGTTCAAGCCCCAGGACTGGCAAAAAAAAAAAAAAAAGTACCTTTCCAGGCCGAAATTCAGGAAAAAGTTCTGTGACACTTGGCAACAGCTTTGTGGCATCATGCTGCATAATCCCCGCCAATGGTAGAGTCAGCTTTCCATCCTCACATTCTGCCTGTGCTACTTCTTGAGGTCCCATCTCAGATTCTGAGTCAGAGGAACTACTGAAGTCCACTTTCTCTGAGGCCAAAGAGGAAGGGGCAATGATGGAGGGCAAGATGATGCCTTCTCCATCTTCAGACACTGCAATAAGGAAGAGAAATCCCTGTGGCATGTAACTGTAAGTATATTTCCTCCATGTCAGCCATTGAATACTCTAGGCTATATGTACAGCTTACTGGCAGGGGATATAGTCCCAAGCACCCAGATTACTAATATGCAACCCAGAAAACTTATCCAATTCATTATTTCCCATCATCTCCAACTCACCTTTTACCTGGTACCCTAGGGTTGTGATAAGAGAAAACAAACACTATTACTATATTTACTACTTTCCGTAATTGACAAATAGTGTGTCCATTGTTGTGACCAACAGCAAAATTATAGAATACTTGGTATCAGTCAGACCTTATTATGTCCAGTTCAAGGATCACAAAAATTTTGGAGAATTAAGCCCACAGGATAACAGTAAGCTTATTTAGCATAAAACAAGATCTATATACAAGGTTTATAGTGATATTTACCCTGAAGACCAAAAAAGGAAATAATTCAAAACTCTAAAAGGAGTAATTTAGGTTAACCTAAGCCTCAAAATACAGGAGACCAAAGAACTGTTCCTCAATATTCTGGCCTATAAGAGGATTATTACTGGTATAGGGATAAGAACAGTGAGATGATCACTCTTTAACACCCTTTGAAATTTCTGAATATGCAGTGATTTTATATATATATATATATATATACATATATATATATAATATAATATATATTTACATATAATGTGTTTTAGAGTATCTTTTTTAGTTTCCAAATACCAATTTCCAGATTAGTTATATCAGAAATTTTAGAGAAGACCATTAAAAAAATTATTGGGCTCCACCCTAAATCATTTAAATCACACAATACAGGAGAGTCAGATGTGTTTTATGGTTTATAGCTTTTTTTTGGTTTGAGATAGGGTTCTCACTCCAGGTGGTCCTGCACTTGCTATGTATATGTAGACCATACTTGCCTCAAACTCACAATCCTCCTACCTCAGTCCCTTAACTGCTCTGATAATAGGTAGTATTTTTTAAAGAGTCAAGATAGGAGCTGGCAAGGTGGCTCAGTGGTAGAGTGCTTGCCTTGCATGCCTGAGGCCCTGGGTTCGATTCCCAGCACCACATAAGCAAAAAGAAAAAAGCCGGAAGTGGCACTGTGGCTCAAGTGGTAGAGCGCTAGCCTTGAGCTGAATCGCTGAGGGACAGCGTCCAGGCCCAGAGTTCAGGCCCCACGACCGGACAAAAAAAAAAAAAGAGTCAAGATAATTCTGATAGGTGCCAAATCTGAGTACCACTCACCTACACTACTTCTTGAGTATTTTAAGAGTGGACAATTTTTTTTTGTCAGTCATGGGGCTTGAACTCTGGGCCTGGGTGCTGTCCCTCAGCTCTTCAGCTCAAAGTGAGCACTCTACCACTTGAGTTACAGCGCCACTTCAGGTTTTCTAGTGGTTTATTGGAGATGGAGTCTCATGGTCTTTCCGGCCTGGGCTGGCTTTGAACCGGGATCCTCAGATCTCAACCTCCTGAGTAGCTAGGATTACAGGCATGAGCCACCGGCGCCCGAGTTGGACAAATGTTTTAAATCAATTATCTGAGAATACATGAATCATTTCTACAAGCGTCATCCTTTTCTAGCAACTTAATTGCTTTGAAATAACTCATTATGTGCATGCCAAAAGCCTGAACTTACAAATGAAAACTTGCTCCCTAGACAAAAATAGACAGTCTTTACTTACCATCGCTAATAGCATCCTGGTCTTTATCTTTCTTTATTGGTCCTGGGGGTGGAGGTGGGGGAGGCATTAGCTTACAATCAATGTCTTCACAATCAGCATCATAGTCATCTTCATCATAGTCTAATAAAATATAGAAGTTAGTCTGGTCAATATCCAGAATGTTATAAAATAGCCTTGAGCTTCATCTATCTCTTTTTTTAAGTTTTTAAAATTGTTATTTTAAAGGGGATGTACAGAGGGCTTACAGGTACATAAGACAGGTAAAGACATTTCTTTTTGGCAAATGTCATCCCTTCCCTCACTCTCTCTCAGTTTTTCCCTCTCATCCTCACTCAGAAGTTGTGAAGTTCATTTTTAACATGGTGCCTGGTGAGTACCACTGCTGCATTTGTTCACCCTTTGTCTCTACCTCTTAATAATTGGAAGTACAGGGGCTGGGAAGGTGGCTCAGTGGTAGAGCGCTTGACTTGCATGCATGAGGCCCTGGGTTCGATTCCTCAGCACCACATAAGCAAAAAGAAAAAAGCCGGAAGTGGCGCTGTGGCTCAAGTGGTAGAGCGCTAGCCTTGAGCTGAAGAGCTGAGGGACAGCGCCCAGGCCCAGAGTTCAGGCCCCTCGACCGGGACCCCCCCCCCAAAAAAAATAATTGGAAGTACATGTCCTTTAGGAATACAGACATAGCTTCTGTAATCAGATACCATGGTAGAGCCAAATACTTATATAGAATAGAGCCCATCTAAGAGCAATCTGACCCCTTTTGTTCTTTTTCCTAATCATATTAGTTTTTTTTTCTTTCATTTCTGCTCTGCTCACTTTCATAATTGAATTCAATATATTCTTTTTCTGACCGTTTCCCATAAAACTGGATTTAGGGGCTGGGGCTGTGGTTCAATGGTAAAGCATTTATTTACCTAACATGTATAAAGCCCTGGGATCAACTCTAAACACTGATAAATATTTTACAAATAAAAATAAGGCTGGGAATGGAGCTTAGAGGTAGAGTGCTTGCTTAGCATGTATGGAGCCCTCACTTTGATTCCTCAGTATCACATAAACAGAAAAAGCAAGAAGTGATGCTGTGATTCAAGTGGTAGAGTGCTAGCCTTGAACAAAAAAAAGCTCAGGGAGGGCTGGGGAGGTGGCTCAGTGGTAGAGCGCTTGCCTTGCATGCCTGAGGCCCTGGGTTGGATTCCTCAGCACCACATATGCAAAAAGAAAAAAAGCCAGAAGTGGTGCTGTGGCTCAAGTGGTAGAGCGCTAGCCTTGAGCTGAAGAGCTGAGGGACAGCGCCCAGGCCCAGAGTTCAGGCCCCTCGACCGGACCCCCCCCCCAAAAAAAATAATTGGAAGTACATGTCCTTTAGGAATACAGACATAGCTTCTGTAATCAGATACCATGGTAGAGCCAAATACTTATATAGAATAGAGCCCATCTAAGAGCAATCTGACCCCTTTTGTTCTTTTTCCTAATCATATTAGTTTTTTTTTCTTTCATTTCTGCTCTGCTCACTTTCATAATTGAATTCAATATATTCTTTTTCTGACCGTTTCCCATAAAACTGGATTTAGGGGCTGGGGCTGTGGTTCAATGGTAAAGCATTTATTTACCTAACATGTATAAAGCCCTGGGATCAACTCTAAACACTGATAAATATTTTACAAATAAAAATAAGGCTGGGAATGGAGCTTAGAGGTAGAGTGCTTGCTTAGCATGTATGGAGCCCTCACTTTGATTCCTCAGTATCACATAAACAGAAAAAGCAAGAAGTGATGCTGTGATTCAAGTGGTAGAGTGCTAGCCTTGAACAAAAAAAAGCTCAGGGAGGGCTGGGGAGGTGGCTCAGTGGTAGAGCACTTGCCTTGCATGCCTGAGGCCCTGGGTTCGATTCCTCAGCACCACATAAGGAAAAAAGCCGGAGTGCTAACCTTGAGCTGAAGGACAGCGCCCAGGCCCGGAATTCAGGCCCCACGACCGGACCCAAAAAAAAAAAAAAAAAGAGTATGAAGCACTTTCTCCTGCCAGGCTGGCTTCAAACAGTGATCCTCAGCCATCAACTTCCTGAGTAGCTAGGATTACAGGCATGAGCCACCAGCACCTAGCTTCAAGTGAGAGAGTGATTTGAACCCAAAGCACATGTATTCATTCATACATGAAAATGCACAGTTAATGCTATTTGAACTATCAATTCTTAGAGGGTAAAGACCTGAATGTGTTTCAATCTTTACTTTGAAAAAAATCTGACAACAGTGCCATAAACCCTATATTTTATTCAAATACAAGGTGATAAGAAAAGCATTGTTACGGGCTGGGAAGGTGGCTCAGTGGTAGAGCACTTGCCTTGCATGCCTGAGGCCCTGGGTTCGATTCCTCAGCACCACATAAGCAAAAACAAAAAAGCCAGAAGTGGCGCTGCGGCTCAAGTGGTAGAGCGCTAGCCTTGAGCTGAAGAGCTGAGGGACAGCGCCCAGGCCCAGAGTTCAGGTCCACGACCAGACTCAAAAAAATAAAAAAATAAGCCGGGCGCTCGCCTTGAGCTGAAGAGCTGAGGGACAGCGCCCAGGCCCAGAGTTCAAGCCCCACGACTGACAATAAAAATAAAAATAAATAAAAAAAAAAGAAAAGCATTGTTACACTTATTAACCAAGGATTTGGAAATAAACAGTATGGGGGGAAAAAAGGCCTGAATATGCGGGGGTGGAGGGGGGAGTACTAAAACACAAGAGGATAGCTGCTACTTGGAACTGAAATGACAAAGGGAAAAATAAAGGTACAGAGAACAGGAACAACGGCACAAAGCAGACACTAAAATGGAGTACAACCCAGAGTTTATAGCAAGAAAATGGGTCAAATGTTTGACCTATAATATCAAAGAATCACCTGTGTGGCAAAGAGGCTTCAAGCTTCCCATTGTCTGCTGGTATCTTCGGCTTTCATCTTCTGCTACCTCATTGATATCTGAATAGTCCACAGCATCTTCTGTACTCCTAATCCAGCCTGTAAGTAACAAGAAGAGATCCCAAGAAAGAGAAAACAATGTAGTCTTGCAGATAATTCACATTTAAAAGTACATGTACAGCTGGACACGCCTGTAACTCCAGCACTAAAGAGGCTGAAATAGAAGGATCATATCCTAGAGGCCAGTGTGGGCTATTTACCAAGCCATTTTAAATAGTACATGTATAGCCAGGAACTGGTGGTTCAGGTCTCTAATGCTAGCTACTCAGGAGCCTGAGACCTGAGAATCACAGTTTGAAACTATCCCCTGCAGTGCCGTGAGACTCTTAACTCCAATTAACCAGAAAAAAGCCAGTCACATTTGCCCTCAGCAAAAATGTTAAGAGCCAGTGTCCAGGTCCTGAGTTCAAGCCCCAAAGCCGGCACAAACAAAAAAAGGTTCATGTACAGAAAGTGGGTGGCCTTCTCCCACAACTTACTGCCCATGACCCAGACTTTACCTTCATCATTTACCAAGGCACCATCCGTTCCAGTCAATTCTTCATTGGCAGTGAGTTCAGTGATCAGGCTGCCCAGACCCAAAGCACCCAGGCCTGCTAGGTGCTTCTTACACTCCTGAAAAACCAATGCTAGAGTCAAAAGCAACAACTAGGACAGGGAGCTAGAGTGAAAAACAATAAAATGTGAGCACCAAAGTAAAAAAAGTAAACTATGATCCAAGTGACAATTTCAAAAGTAACAATTAAATCTTAATGCCAGAGCCGGAGCTGGTGGCTGTTGCCTGTAATTCTAGCTACTCAGGAGGCTGAGATCTAAGGACAGCGGTCTGAAGCCTGCCTGGGCAGAAAAGTCCATGAGACTACTCTCCAATTAATCACCAAAAAATCCGAAAGTGAAGTCATGACTCAAGTGGTAGAGTGCCAGACTTGAGCAAAAACTCTGGGACAGCGCCCAGACTCTTAAGTTCAAGTCCCAGGACCGGTGTGTGTGTGTGTCACGCGTACACACACACACACACCGAAATAAAGAAGTTTCCAAAAGGGATTTCACAGTAATAGCACGAATGCAACTTCAATAGGCTCAACCATTTTTTTCGCTATGATATGGGGCGGAACAAAGTTTCTCTCAAAAGCCACCCATCTCCGTGTCCCTAATCTTCGACATTTCACGAATTTTGTCTTTTCTCCCCATCCTTGCCGATCCGAGCTCTACTGACTTTACTCCCCAAGAGTATGAGGATGGGATCCTCGACTCCCTCCTAGCAAGGGGACGTATGTTCTCTAACCATCCTTTCTCCGTCTACTCGCCTCAGGCACACACACCCTCTCCCCCGCCCGAGCCCCACGCCCATCCCCTTACATCATCCAAGACGCTTTCCCCTTCCAGCTGCCCAGCTCCATTGATGTTGCCGAAAAGAAAACCGGTTAAAGAAAATGGGCCATCAAGTGCAGAATCTTCGTCGCTCTCCGTGTCGGACATGATGGCGGTAGCTCTATTTGTGGTCGCCGCAGGCCTTGTCGGATCTCCTGGGCCGGAAATAAAAACTCTCGTCGCACAAATATGACTACAAGATTCCCCGCCCTAAACGTCCATACCGGAAGTTAAATGAAAGGGGAAAAAATAACCGGAAGAACCGTCTTACGAAAAAAAAATGGAATAGGTAGTAAACTTTACTAACCGTTTTTGATTCGCCCAACGGATATCACGAGACCAAACAGTTGGCAAGTAATTGGCCAAAGAACATTCCGTTTAGTTCCGCCCCTTTAACTACGAACAAAGGTTCTGATTGCATGGCATAAGAGCGACAGATTTTTAATCCAATCGGAAAGAAGTTCCAGGGTCACGGGCCTAAACCCTGGAAACTGAGGGTTGGGACACTTCAGCTTAAGGAATTATTAGGTAGAGCCAGTCTGTTTGGTCCGTATTTACTGCGGTTTCTCTGCTTTCTTCCCCAAAGCAGACTTAAATGGTCCCCTAACTATGTCGAAGGTACCATTGCAAGTTACTTGTTTGGAATTGGCAAGTTCCCCGTTTCGAATTCACAAGTTCCCGGTAACAGTTGATTAACCTTCCAACGTTTACTTTAGGAAATAAGAAAGATTTATAAAATGAACAATCTGCCATTCACCTAGGTTCAGTTCATGTTTTGCTAGTTTGTTTGGTCCCAGTCCACTTTCTAGAGTGCTTACGTAGTCCTGCGGTTTTTTAAAGGTCTTTTTATGTTCGTTTGAATTATTTTTTTGGAGGTACTGGGGTTTCATTTAGAGCCTCTCGCAAGGCAGGGGCTCTAACGCTGAGCCCTACCTCCAACCATTGTTTTGATTTTTGAGGAGCTTTGCAGCCCAAGCTGGTTTACAATTCTTAAGAATTCCAGACTGAAGACTCTGAGTTTAGGGCTGGGAAGGTGGCTCAGTGGTAGAGCGCTTGCCTTGAGCTGAAGAGCTGGGCCCCAGGCCCAGAGTTCAGGCCCCACGACCCGACCCCCCCCCAAAAAAGACAGTTTAATCCCCAGCACCTAAACAAAGTATAAGATACACATTTTTTTTATAGCTCGGCATTGTGTCACAGTGCCTGTAATATCAACATTTGGAAGGATGCATTGAATGCGAGGCCAACCTGAGTAACATAGGGAGACCGATCTCAAAAAATAATCACATCTTTCCTGTTGAGGAACTGTCTTAAATACAGACAGTTCCAAGACTGTGGGATAAGAGAAGTAAATGCTAAGACTAAAAAAAAAAAATCACATCTTGAAAGAGTAAATCAATATTGTTTTAGAGCACCTTAAGTTTCCCTAATTGTCGTGATTGGAGTGTTTTACATTTTTTTCCTACAATTTATTCAAGGTTCATACATTAATTTGACCAAGCACAGTTTAGTCCAAAATGTACCTGCCTTTTTTTCCATTAGTAAATTTTTTTCAAAGGACTTGTCTTTATTTCATTAGCTTTTGTTTTCAGTTTGGAAAAGGTAGAGTAAAACACTGGGATTTGTTTAATAGTTATTATAAAAGTGATGTACAGATAGGGTACAGTGACCTAAGTCAGGTAAAGAAGTGGAGCTGTAGTGCTAGACTTGAGCACAAAAGCTTAGGGAAATCACTCAGACCCAGAGTTCAAGTGACAGGACCAACACACACACACATACACACTCCACTCTTTTTGTTTATGGTCAGTCATGGGGCTTGAATTTTGGGCCTGGGCGCTGTCCCTGAACTCTTCAGAACAAGGCCAGTGCTCTACCACTTGAGCCACAGTGGCATTTCCGGGTTTTCTGGTGGTTTATTCAAGATAAAAGTTGCATGGACTTTCCTGCCTGTGCTGGCTTTGAACCCCAATCCTCAGACCTCAGCCTCTTGAGTAGCTAGGATTACAGGTGTGAACCACTGGTGCCCAGCTTCCACTCCTTTTTTTATTACCAGCCCTGGGGCTTGAACTCAGGGCCTGGGCACAGTCCCCGAGCTTCTTTTACTCAAGGCTAGCACTCTACCACTTGAGCCACAGCACCACTTCCAGCTTTTTTCTGTTTATGTGGTACTAAGGAATTGAACCCAGGGGTTTATGCTTGCTAGGCTCTACAACTAAGCCATATTCTCAGCCCCACACTTCTTGAGATTGAGTTCAAGCCCACGACAAAAAAAAAAAAAGCTTTTTTTTTTTCCTTTGGTCATGGGGCTTGAACTGTGGGCCTGGATGCTGTTCCTCAGCTCTTCAGCTCAAGGCAAACGCTCTACCTCTTGAGCTACAGCGCCACTTCCAGTTTTCTGGTGGTTTATTGGAGATAGGAGTCTCACGGTCTTGTCCAGGCTGGCTTTGAATCGTGATCCTCAGATCTCAGCCTCCTGAGTCATGAGCCACTGGCGCCTGGCCAAAAAAGCTATTCTTAGAGTAGTCTGGTTTTCATGCTTCTTACCTCCATTCTCTCACTATAAATAGTGATTTCCTCCCTAGACTCTGTGCAGGAAAGTATGTGAGACTCTTATCTCCAAAAAAAAAAAAAACACCAGAAAACCAGAAGTGGTGCTGTAGCTCAAGTGGTAGAGATCTAGAGTGCTAGCCTTGAGCTGAAGAGGTGAGGGACAGCACCCAGACCCAGAGTTCAAGCCTCACAACCACCAACAACAAAAAATTGTAAAGGTGATATACAGAGGGGTTACAGTTACGTGGGTGAGGTCATGAGTACATTTCTTTTGGAACAGTGTTATCCCCTCCCTCATTTATCCTAGGATCATCATCAAAAAAAAAAAAGCTTAAAGTTATATTGTAACATAGTCACAGCAGGGCTGGTAATGTGGCTTAGTGGTAGATTGCTTGCCTTGCATGCATGAGGCCTTGAGTTCAATTCCTCAGCACCACATAAGCAGAAAACCCCGGAAGTGGCGCTGTGGCTCAAGTGGTAGAGCACTAGCCTTAATGTGGAAAGCTGAGGGACAGCGCCCAGGCCCTGAGTTCAAGCCTTAGGACAGGCAAAATAAATAAAATAAAAATAAATTGAAAAAGGCAGAAATGGAGTATGGCTCAAGAATGCCAGCCTTAGCCGGGCGCTGGTGGCTCACGCCTGTAATCCTAGCTACTCAGGAGGCTGAGATCTGAGGATCGCGGTTCAAAGCCAGCCCGGGCAGGAAAGACCGTGAGACTCCTATCTCCAATAAACCACCAGAAAACCGGAAGTGGCGCTGTAGCTCAAGTGGTAGAGTGCTCGCCTTGAGCTGA
>NW_012267358.1:3935410-3943824 GCF_000151885.1 Dipodomys ordii | reverse complement strand
AAAAAAGCCGGAAGTGGCACTGTGGCTCAAGTGGTAGAGTGCTAGCCTTGAACTGAAGAGCTGAGGGACAGCACCCAGGCCCAGAGTTCAGTCCCCACGACCGGACCCCCCCAAAAAAAAAGACAAATGGACAGAAAAGTTTTATTCATTTTGAGGAAATAAATCCATAGCATTCCACAGCTAGTTTGTCACTAAAGGTTACTATTGACTTTGTCTTAGTGAATCTATTTTGTTCTTAATTATAACAAGAATGATTTACTATGGGCTGGGAAGGTGGCTCAGTGGTAGAGCGCTTGCCTTGCATGCTTGAGGCCCTGGGTTCCATTCCTCAGCACCACATAAGTAAAAAGAAAAAAGCCGGAGGTGGCACTGTGGCTTAAGTGGTAGAGCGCTAGCCTTGAGCTGAAGAGCTGAGGGACAGCGCCCAGGCCCAGAGGTCAGGCCCCCTGACCGGACCAAAAAAAAAAAAAAGAATGATTTACTAGCTCAGTATCTAGGAATCACATATATTTTGTGTTGTTATTGCTGTTTACAATTTTTTATTTTTGTTAATATTTATTTTGGGTTTTTTGTTGTTTTTTTCTTCGGGGGGGTCCTGTCGTGGGACCTGAACTCTAGGCCTGGGCGCTGTCCCTCAGCTCTTCAGCTCAAGGCTAGTGCTCTACCACTTGAGCCACAGTGCCACTTCCGGCTTTTTTCTTTGTGCTTATGTGGTGCTGAGGAATCGAACCCAGGGCCTCAAGCATGCAAGGCAAGCACTCTACCACTGAGCCACCTTCCCAGCCCCATTTTATTAATATTTATGTACTTGTTTCCCATATAACCCTTTGGTCCTTTCTGAACAACAGCACTATATTTATTGTTGGTATCTAGCCTAGACATTTTCAAGTTAAAACAGTTCAGAATAGCTAAGCTTTAGATCTCTATAAGCTTCTCTGGCCAGTTCCTTCAGTGGAAATGACACAGAGCTCAGAAGAAGGAAGGGTGGTAACAATGCCCATTGCTTGGCCACCTGCTCATGTGGGCCTAGAATGGGTGGAGGAGCATGTGTGTGGAAAGTGCAAAGTACTGGAGAGCCCATATAATGTTTTTGTGGGGGTGGTTTGGTTTGATTTAGTATTTGTTTGTTTTTATAATACTGGAGTTTCAACTTAGGGCTTTCCACTTGTTTGACTAGTGTTCTACCAAGGTGTGGCTCCTGTGTGTTTGTGTGTGTGTGTGTGTGTGTGTGAGAGAGAGAGAGAGAGAGAGAGAGAGAGAGAGAGAGAGAGAGAGCGTGCATGCGTGCATCATTCCTAGGGCTTGAACTCAGAGCCTGCATGCTGTCCCTGAGGGTTTTTTTCCCCCTCTAGGTTAGTGCTCTAATACTTGAGCTACAGCTTCACACTGGATTTTCAGTGGTAAATAAGAGATAGGAGTCTCCGCGGTTCTCAGATCTCAGCCTTCTCAGTACCTAGAATTACAGGCATGTAATCACAAGAATTATTTTTTGTTTTTTGTTTTTGTTCAGCCATCTGAGTATTTAGAATTATAGGTAAGAGCCATTAGTGCCCAGCTCCATGTAGTGTTTTAACAATAGTAACATTTCTAGGGCTAGGTTTTCCTATTTGTATTTAAAAAGGAAAACATGGATCACCTCTTCTTTATTAGTGCATGTAATAGCCAGAATTAGGCAGTTTTTTTTGCCAGTCCTGGGGCTTGAACTCAGGAACTAGGCATTGCCCCTGAGCTTCTTTTGCTCAAGGTTAGTGCTATACCACTTAAGCCACAGTGACACTTCCAGCTTTTTGTGTTTATGTGATACTGAGGAATTGAACCCAGGGCTTCATGCATGCTAGACAACCACACTACTACTAAGCCACATTCCCAGCCCCAGAATTAGTCAAAATTTTAAAATAACAAACAGGAAGAATATTTTGTGGATAACAAGGCAAAAGAGTCAGGTGCTGGTGGCTCATAGCTGTAACCATAGCTATTCAGTAGGCTGAAATCTGAGGATCAGAGTTAAAGCCAGCCTGGGCTGGAAAGTCCATGAGGCTCTAATAATATCCAATTAGCAAAAAAACCCTTTGAACTGTGGTTAAAGTGATAAAGATCCACTAACCTTGAGCACAAAAGCTCAGAGATGGCAGCCAAGACCTGATTTTAAGCCCCAGGACTGGCATATGTGGGCACACATGCCTTCCTAATCCTTCCCCAATTACAATAATGTGTATAACATAGAACCTGGGTTATTTACTTATTTGCTACTGTCTAATTTGTAAAAAAAAAAAATGCCTACACAGACCAAACCTGCCATTAGTGAAAATCTGGAGATTAAGCTAAATCCTGCGTGGGTGGGGAGAAGTTAGAGAATCAGTGTTTGTAGAGCAGACAGTTCCCTAATTATCTGGTGCAGAAAATGAGCGATCATACGTGTGCAATATGCACTATGAGAGTTACTTTGCAAGTTGAAGAACATTTAGAAAACCACTCAAAGGGAAGGAAGGTAGATTGCTTTGATTTTTAGCAAGCAAAAGAGTCAGTAAAATCAGAAATGCTTATTGACATTCATCTCGAATAATTTAAAAGTGATAGCAAGTTTATCTTCATACATATTCCTTTTCTATGCAAAAATTGAGATGTCAGTGTATGTTCAGAACCATGAAAGAAGTCCAATATAAAAAGGATTCCCACTCAGATTTTGGGATCACATCTCCACTTATTAGAGGAAACAAGTTTGACCAAACAAAACTCAAGCTTACATTTGTGGATTTACCAAGCAAAAGGAGAATAATACTGGAGGCAGTATTAAAAACAAGAGATTAGGAAAGGAACACAAAGGTGCAATGCCTATGTGCCTCTAATCATATAAAATAATATTTATCGAAATGAACTCTAGGAATTGGAGACAAGAGGTTTTTTTCTTCCTTGCTGTTTTTGTTTTCTTTCTGTCCTGCTTGTTCATTTATATGTCTTTGGGAGTTTAAGGGGAGGTACAGAAATGGAGGGACAAAGGGTAAACAAATGCCACAGTGGTACTTGTAGATGCTGTATCATAAATGGAACTATACAACTTGTAGGTGACGACTGGAGGAAAATACTGGGAGAGAGCAAGGAAAGGGGTGACATTGTCTTAAAAGAAATGCACTTTGCCTAACTTACGTAACTATAACCACTCTGAACATCACCTTTATTAATAAAAAGTAAAATTTTTCTCTGGGTGCTGGTGGCTCACACCTGTAATCCTAGCTACTCAGGAAGCTGAAATCTGAGGATCACTGTTCAAAGCCAGCCCAGGCAGAAAAGTCCATGAGAGTCTTATCTCCAATAAATCATCAGAAAACCGGAAGTGGTGCTGTGGCTCAAGTGGTAGAGCGCTAGCATTGAACTGAAGAGCTGAGGGACAGTGCCCAGGCCCAGAGTTCAAGCCCCATGACTGAGAAAGAAAAACAAATCAACAAAAAATTTTCAAAGAAAAATTCAAGAGACTGAGGAAAAAGGATCTTTAGTTCATGGTCAGCCTAGGTTATAGCAAGACCTTTTCTCAAGAGAATTGATGACAGTTGCTAAATAGAGACAGCCTCACAGGTAGCAGCCATGTTTCTAATTCTTTATAACCATGAAGTCCTTTGAGCATCCCCTGTGGCATCTAATCACAACATCTAGAGACTAATATTCTGGAGTAGTGTCTTCATTTGATAGCCTACGGAAGAACTTATCCATACGCTAGTTGACTTCTATAGTCATACTACTATATTAGCAGCCAAAGTACTATTGGGCTTTATTATTTTTTTTGGGGTCCGGTTGTGGGGCCTGAACTCTGGGCCTGAGCGCTGTCCCTCAGCTCTTCAGCTCAAGGCTAACGCTCTACCACTTGAGCCACAGCGCCACTTCCGGCTTTTTACTTTTTGCTTATGTGGTGCTGAGGAATCGAACCCAGGGCCTCAAGCATGCAAGGCAAGCGCTCTACCACTGAGACAACTTCCCAGCCCCTATTGGGCTTTATTTAAAGACAGAAACTCATAGCCTCTTCCAGTTACCACACCCTTATATAGAATTTCTGCCACCCCCCCCCCCACACACAAGGGGTCAAGGTCATATAGCACATTGCAATTGAGATATGTGACATAAGGACTGGTAATGTGGCTCAGTGGTAGAGTGGTTGCCTAGCATGCATGAAGCCCTGGGTTTGATTCCTTGGTACCACATAAACAGAAACAGCCAGAAGTGGCACAGTGGCTCAAGTGGTGAAATGCTAGCTTTGAGCAAAAGAAGCTCAGGAACATTGCCCACGCCCTGAGTTCAAGCCCCATGACTGGCAAAAAAAAAAGATACGTGGCATACACTGGGTAAAACTCTCCATCCTAGACCCTCCACAGCTTCAGACAATCATGTAGAAATACACACCAGTAAAGAATTTTTTGAACTGGAAGGTATAATAAGAAATGAAAATTAAGCCGGGCGCTGGTGGCTCACGCCTGTAATCCTAGCTACTCAGGAGGCTGAGATCTGAGGATCACAGTTCAAAGCCAGCCCGGGCAGGAGAGACCGTGAGACTCCTATCTCCAATAAACCACCAGAAAACCAGAAGTGGCGCTGTAGCTCAAGTGGTAGAGCGCTCGCCTTGAGCTGAAGAGCTGAAGGACAGCGCCCAGGCCCAGAGTTCAAGCCCCACGACCGACAAAAAAAAAAAAAAAAGAAATGAAAATTAAAACATGATGGCTCCACTTGTAATCCCAGCTAATGGGGAGGAACATAGTTCAAGTCCAGCTTGTGAAGAAAATTAGACTCCATCTCAATAACCTGAGGATAGCCAGGTGTTACTGTATCATACCTGTACTCCTAGCCACTCAGGAAATTGAGGCCTCAAGGACTGAGGTTCAAAGCTAGGCCAGGGACTAGAGGCATGGCACAAGTTGTAGAGTGCCTGTCTAACAAGCACAGGGTCTTGGGTTCAAACTCAAGTGCCACACCCAAAAAGTAACTAATATATTTCAGTCAGGTGTCAGTGACTCACACCTGTAACTACTCAGGAGACTGAGATATGAGGATCACCATTGGAAACCAGCTTGAGCAAGAAAAGTCTATGAGGCCTTTTATTTTTTCCTCGGTCCTGGGGCCTGAACTCTGGGCCTGGGCACTATCCCTTAGCTCTTCACCTCAAGATGAACACTCTACCACTTGAGCCACAGTGCCACTTCTAGCTTTTTCTGCTTATGTGGTACTGAGGAATTGAACCCAGGGCCTCATGCATGCAAGGCAAGCACTCTACCACTGAGCCACCTTCCCAGCCCCAGACACCTTCCCAGCCCCCCATGAGGCCTTTATCTCCAATTAGCCAACAAAAAGCTGGCAGTGGACCCATGGCTCAAGTGACAGAGCACCTTCCTAGAAAGCATGAGGCCCTGAGTTCAAGCCCCAGGACTAGGGGGAAAAATACTGTTTGGCAGAGTAGGTAGTTGGTGGAATTATCAGCAACTATTTGCCAGGTGAAGAATTTCTCCCTCTACATCCAATGAGGAAGGCCAAAAATAGAAGAATGAGGAAAAGCAGACCTACTAGGAGATGGCAAGTTGAGAAAAAAAAAACAGCGAATTCTGAAGTCCTATATAACCACAAGGGCCTAAAAATCCAGATTCAATATACTCCAACTCTTAAAGCAATTAAGAGCTAGAACAATATAACTGGATCATGTATAACTTCTGTTTTTAGGTTCATGAGGAACCTCTATACTAAGAAATATTCCCACTAGTATATCCAAAGAAATCAAGTTAAAATACAATATACAGATACCGTGCACATGTTTCTCATGGGATTCACAATTTTTTTGGACAATTCTGGGCCTTAAACTCAGGATCTGGGTTCTATCCATGAACTTCTTTTCCTCAAGGCTAGCACTCTATTACTTGAACCACAGCAGCACTTCTGGCTTTTGTGGTAGCTTATTGGAGATAAAAAGTCGTGGGGGAAGCCGGGCGCTGGTGGCTCACGCCTGTAATCCTAGCTACTCAGGAGGCTGAGATCTGAGGATCGTGGTTCAAAGCCAGCCCGGGCAGGAGAGACCGTGAGACTACTATCTCCAATAAACCACCAGAAAACCGGAAGTGGTGCTGTAGCTCAAGTAGTAGAGCGCTCGCCTTGAGCTGAAGAACTGAGGGACAGCGCCCAGGCCCAGAGTTCAAGCCCCACGACCGACCAAAAAAAAAAAAGTCGTGGGGGAGGGGGGGTAAGTGTTGGCTCAGGTAGTTTAGAGCCAGCCGTGGAGAAAAAGCAAGTGTCAGATACCAAGTTCAGTGTCCTAGTCTCAGACCAAAAAAAAAGAGCCAAGCACTTGTGGCTCACACCTGTAATCCTAGCTACTCAGGAGGCTGAGATCTGAGGATTGCAGTTCAAAGCCAGCCCAGGCAAGAAAGTCCATGAGACTCTTATCTCCAATTAACCATCAGAAAACCAGAAGTGGTGCTATGGCTCAAGTAGTACAGTACTCACCTTGAGCTGAGGAGCTCAGGGACAGTGCCCAAGCCGAGTTCAAGCCCCATGACCAACAAAAAAATAAATAAGTAAATAAAAATAAAAGAGTCTCACAGACTCGCCTGCCCAGGCTAGCTTCAAACTGTGATGTTTAGATGTCAGCCTCCAGCATTAACCACTTGCACCCAGCTTGAGATTCACAATTTTAGGTATGAGGACCAAACCTAGGGCTTCATGCTTGTTAAGAAAATGTCCTGCCATTGAGCTAAAATGGAGTGTTACTCAGACATAACTAATGAAATTATGAAGCCTGGCAGTATGACTCAACAATATAGTGTCTTCCTAGGAAGCATGAATGCCTGAGTTCAAATTGCAATACCATCATAAAAATTACAATCTTCAGGAAACCCTAACTGGGAATCATGGTATGTGAAATAAACCAAACTCGGATAAGAATCTTGTGCTCGGGCTGGGAAGGTGGCTCAGTGGTAGAGCGCTTGCCTTGCATGCATGAGGCCCTGGGTTTGATTCCTCAGCACCACATAAGCAAAAAGAAAAAAAAGCCAGAAGTGGCTCTGTGGCTCAAGTGGTAGAGCGCTAGCCTTGAGCTGAAGAGCTGAGGGACAGCGCCCAGGCCCAGAGTTCAGGCCCCACGACCGGACCCCCCCCCCCAAAAAAAAGAATCTTGTGCTCTGGCTGGGTGCTGGTGACTGAGGCCTGTAATCCTAGCTATTCTAAAGTCTGAAATCTGAGGATCAAGGCTCGAAGCCAGTCTGGTCGGGAAAGTCTATCAGACTCTTATCTCCAATTAACTCCCCCCAAAAGTATATATTGGTAACAAACAAACAAAAAAAGAATTGCCAGGTGCCAGTAGCTCACACGTAATCCTTGCTGAGATCTGAGGATTACAATTTGAAGCCAGCCTGGACAGTAAATTCCTGTGAGACTCCTGTCTCCAAAAAGCTGGAAGTGGAGCTGTGGCTCAAAGGATAGAGCACTACCCTTGAACAAAACAGCTCAGGGACAACACCCAGGCCCTGAGTTCAAGCCCAAAGATTGGAACACAGGAAAAAAAAGAATTGATTTCTCACCTTGGGAATTTGGGGAGATGGAAATATTCACCATGCTGTTATGTTATTGGCCAGGCCTATATTTGGGTCATATCAGAGGCAAAACCAAAATAAAACACCTTATTTTCTGTCAGGTTAAATAGAAACTGGCCTTGGGTGTATTCTCCACATAAGCCCACTAGGGGTAGCTCTCTCCCCACGTATGGCTTTTCCCAGCATTTTTTGTTGTTATTGTTGTTGTTGCTATTGTTGTTGCTGTTGTTGTTTCAGAACTGAGGCCCCAACTTGGGGGGCCTTCCACCTGCTAGGCAAGTGCTCTTCCACTGAGCTATATCCCTATAGCAATGATTGTCTATGCAACCTATCTTTACAGCCGTCCGTCCCTGAATATTATCCAGTGTCCAATACCTCTGCTCAAGAGTTGCTAGGTTGGGGGAGTGGGGTGGGGGAGATGGGGGGTGGGGGGAGAGGGGAGGAGATAGGAAGGGATAGGAAGGGGAAACAAAGGAGGAGGCAACAATGCTGGATAAGAAATGTACTCATTATCTTGCCCATGTAATTGTAACTCCTTTGTATGGTATTTTCACTATAAATAAATAAAAAAAAAGAGTTGCTAGGTCAAAGCCCAACAAAATAGGTACCAGGAAATGGGTACTTGTAAGAGGGAGGGTAGGGCCAAGGGATAGTGGTAGGAGAACGAAGGGGGTGGTAAAGGAGGAGTATGCAGTCACAGATTAATTGTATATACCACAAAATTAATACAAACAAGGGAAGGGGTGGGTCAAAAAGTAGTGAAGATATTGAAGGGATGACATAGATCAAGATACTGTGTGTTGGGGCTGGGAAGGTGGCTCAGCGGTAGAGCGCCTGCCTTGCATGCATGAGGCCCTG
>NW_012267358.1:3932486-3934905 GCF_000151885.1 Dipodomys ordii | reverse complement strand
CACTGTAGCTCAAGTGGTAGAGTGCTAGCCTTGAGTTGAAGAGCTGAGGGACAGCGCCCAGGCCCAGAGTTCAGGCCCCACGACCAACAAAAAAAAAAAAAGAATGTTGATACACAGGTGCTGGTGGCTGAAGCCTGTAATTGTAGCTACTCAGTATCCCAACATCCTGGGACTGGTGAGACTTGAACCCACGATTGGTGAAAGGAGTCAACAACACTCAGTCAATCGGGACAGGAACCTTTATTAGCCATGGCAACTGCTCCCCACTGTATCAGGACAGTGGAGAACAGAAGCCAAGCTCTTTTTTTTTTTTTTTTGGTCAGTCATGGGGCTTGAACTCTGGGCTTGGCTGCTGTCCCTCAGCTCTTCAGCTCAAGGCGAGCACTCTACAGCTTGAGCCACAGCACCACTTCTGGTTTTCTAGTGGTTTATTGGAGATAAGAGTCTCAAGGACTTTGCTGCCCGGGCTGGCTTTGAACCATGATCCTCAGATCTCAGCCTCCTGAGTAGCTAGGATTACAGGCGTGAGCCACCGGGGCCCGGCAAGCCAGGCTCTCTTATGACACAGTTTTAAAGCCACACGCAGGTAGGCAGGAGGCAGTCTAGGTTATATTAAGCAGGTTTACAGAAGCAGAACTAGCCATTAATAATTACAAATAGCATTTACAAAATCATTAAGTCATCAAAGCAAAGTAATGGAGTAGGGCTGGGAATGGGGCTTAGTGGTAAAGTTCTTGCCTAGCATGCATGAAGCCCCAGGTTCAAGTCCTCAGTACCACACACAGAGAAAGCTGGAAGTAGTTGTGTGGCTCAAGTGGTAGAGCTCTAGCCTTGAGCTGAAGAGCTCAGGGACAGTGCCCAGGCCCAGAGTTCAAGCCCTACAACCGACAAAAAAAATTGTAATGGAGTTAAGTGGCTGAATAATTTCCTGCCTAGGCAAGAAATGGGAACAGTCTACAGAGCTTGAAGGACTGGAGGTGAGGCAAGCCATCCTTTTAAGTGCAGATACCTGACTCACTGGGGTAAGCAAGGAGGGATCTGATTCAGAGAAATGCAGATGTCATAGCCTAGGAAAAAATTGATTCATTCCCTAAAGGTGAGATAAGCCATTCCTGGTACTTAACTCTCTACTCAAGCCTATAATCTTTGAAATTTCCTTTTAATAGCTAACCTTGACTTTTTCTCTACAAAGAGGTCTGCCTTAAATGTTTTGCTCTATTCTTTTTTTTCTTTTTGTATATTTTTATTTTTTGCCAATCCTGAACTTTGGGTGAGCACTATCCTTGGAGCTTTTGTGATCAAAGATAGCGCTCTACCGCTTAAAGCCACAGCCTACTTCTGGCTCTTTGTGGCTAATTGGAGGTAAAGAGATTAGAGCCTCACTGACTTTCCTTCCTGGGCTGGCTTCGAACCAGCAATCCTCAGATCTCAGCCTCCATTGTAGCTAGTATTTCAAGCGTGAGCCACCATTTGCTAAGGAAAAGTGGTGCTTGAGAACCTACTGACCTAGTAATTCTTAATGGGATTCGGAATGTAATTGGCTCTATTACCTGGAGGTGTGGCTTGTGAGTCTGCAGTGGCTAACAAGGAAGTTGCTCCGGAACGCCACTTCCCAGGCGTTTTGCCATGCGCAGAGCGCTGGCTGCGTCACATAATAGGGGGCGCGGCTGGGTAGCTACCCGGATGTGGCGCTGACCTCGCCCAGTCTACTAAGCCCCGCCCAATCCAAACATCGAAACGCATCGCCGGTGACCACCCATTTTTTCTCGTGTAAACTTTGAGAACCAACCCTCCTCCTAAACTCCCGCAAATCAAAGTCGGTCTTCTCTGCTCTATTCTCACTATTCACTGCTTGGCTGTCTTTAGTATAAACAAGTTCATACATCTTGGATGGGAAGTGTGAGTTTGCGGCTACAGATTCAGCTCTTCCTACTGGTGAATCCTGAGGCCACGTTTCCAGCCCAGCTTCACTAATCCCAATGAAGTGTCAGAACCAATTATCCTTGGTGGGGAAAGGTGTGAGTTAAGTACTGAGCCCGAGTGTGTTTTCTGTTTACGTGTCACTAATTCTGAGTGGGCAAGGGTAAAAGTATTACGTTGTTTCCTGCACTCCCAAGTATCATAGAGTGTATTTTGGTCCTTCCTGAACCAAAGATAGTCTGCAACACAAAAAGCTTCCTTAGTTTCACACACATCTAAAATGTAGAGTAGTACATAAATGTAAGGGCTTAGCCGGGCACTGGTGGCTCACGCCTGTAATCCTAGCTACTCAGGAGGCTGAGATCTGAGGATCACGGTTCAAAGCCAGCCCGGGCAGGAGAGACCATGAGACTCCTATCTCCAATAAACCACCAGAAAACCGGAAGTGGCGCTGTAGCTCAAGTGGTAGAGCGCTCGCCTTGAGCTGAAGAGCTGAGGG
>NW_012267358.1:3922619-3923501 GCF_000151885.1 Dipodomys ordii | reverse complement strand
TAGCACTCTACCACTTGAGCCACAGCGGCACTTCCGGCTTTTTTCTTTTTGCTTATGTGGTGCTGAGGAATTGAACCCAGGGCCTCATGCATGAAGGCAAGCGTTCTACCACTGAGCCACCTTCCCAGCCCCCCCATGACTGTCTTATATAAAAAAAAGAATTCCTTTGGTTATTTTACATGTATTTATTTATTTTTCTTTGTTGTAATTGTTTTGTGAAAAGATGTATCTTCTCATCTACTATTTTGATACCCAGTTAATCTAGAAAAGTCAAGATAAATGCTGGATCCTTTTCCTTTCTTGAGGAGTTTTTTTGTTTGTTTGTTTTGGTCGGTCATGGGGCCTGGCAGTTGGGCCTGGGCACTGTCACTCAGTTCTTCAGCTCAAGGGTAGCACTCTACGACTTGAGCCACAGCGCCACTTCCAGCTTTTTCTGCTTATTGGTGCTGAGGAATCGAACCCAGGGCCTCATGCATGCAAGACAAGCACTCTATCTTGATGAGTTTTTTGTTATTTGAGAAATGATATTTGACCTGAAACCATGGTGACAAGGAGGTAGCTATTCAAAGATCTGAAGAAAGAGTATTCAGGTGGGAGTGATGATCACATGGTACAGAGGCACTGAACAAGGGGCATGATGCCTATATCCAAGGAACACAGAAGCCAGAGTGGCCTCATTGCTCTCTCTTGGCCTTCCATTCTTCCTACCCAACCCACTGGCTGTAATTGTTTTTCTCTTTTATTAAAATTGTTATTATAAAGGTGATGTTCAGGGGGGAGGCTGGGAAGAGATGGGAAGGGGAAACAAAGGAGGAGGCTACAATGCTTGATAAGAAATGTACTCATTACCTTGCCCATGTAATTGTAACCCCTCTGTACAGT
>NW_012267358.1:3920565-3922384 GCF_000151885.1 Dipodomys ordii | reverse complement strand
AAAAAAAAAAAGTCCACAATGCAGTTAGCTGGTGCATGTAATTCTAGCTACTCAGAAGTTGAGAACTGAGGACTGCAATTTGAAGACAATATAGTCAGTTTGTGAAATCCTTATGTCCAATTAATCACCAAAAAGCCAGCAATAGCTGAACACAATGGCTCACACCAGTAATCCTAGCTAATCTGCAGACCCAGATCTGAGGATCACAGTTCAAAGCCAGGCCAGGCAGGGAAGTTTGTAAGACTCTTGTCTCCAGTGAACCACCAGAAAACTGCAAGTGGAGATGTGTCTCAAAGTGGTAGAATAACTGGGCACCGGTGGCTCATGCCTATGATCCTAGGTACTTGGGAGGCTGAGATTTGAGCATGGCCGTTCAAAGCCAGCCTGGGTAGAAAGGCCGAGAAACTCTTATCTCCAATAAACCACTCAGAAAACCAAAAGTGGTGCTATGGCTAAAGTGGTAGAGCACTAGCCTTGAGCTGAAGAGCTCAAGAGTGCTAGCATTAAGGAAAAAGCAGCTCAGGGACAGTTCCCAGGTCCAGAGTTCAAACCCCATGACTGACAAAAAAATAAAATGAAATTAAAATTAAAAATTAAAAAAAAACAGTGTTAGAATGATAGCCTTGAGCAAAAAGAGCTCCAAGACAGTGCCCAGGCCCAGCCCCAAGAGAACACAACAACAAAAAGCCAGAAATAGAGCTGTTGCTCAAGTTGTAGAGTGCTACCCTTAAGCAAAAAAGCTCAGGGATGTAACCAGGCCCTGGGTTCAAGCTTTAGACCAACACCCCCCCCCCCCACACACACACTCACAATGCAGTTGTACATTGTTTGTTTTGCCAGTCCTGGGGCTTGAACTTGGGGCCTGGGAACTGACCCTGAGCTGATTTTTGCTCAAGGCTAGCACTCTACCACTTGAGCTTGAGCCATAGCGCCACTTCAGGCTTTTTCTGTTTATGTGGTACTGAGGAATCCAACCCAGGGCTTCATGCATGCTAGACAAGCACTCAACCATTAAGCCACATTCCTAGCCCAACTCTGTAGTCTTTATCTCATATATGGTACATACACATGCACATCTGAAGGAAGGTGGGAAGAGGAAGGTGGAAAGAGGGCACAGAATCAGTGGAAAGCTGGTGAAAAAGTGCAACAGCGGGGTACACCAGCTGCACTGGACATTGGTGAAAGTGAATCAAGCAACTCATGGGTGGAGATGGGAGGGAAGAAATGAGAGAGAAGGAGTGAACAGCTGATACTAAGCAAAAGGAAAAAAATGTACTTATCATCCAATATATGTAAAGGTAACCCCGCTGTATATCTCTAATAAACCTCACAGAAAATTCCAGACGTGGTGCAATGGCTTCAGTGGTAGAGTGCAAGCCTTGAGCAAAAGAAGCTCAGGGACAGTTCCTAGGCCCTGAGTTTGAGCCCCACACCAACAAAAAGGGCAGAAAACAAAGTATTTGAAGACATAATGACCCTAAACTTTTCAAGTCTAAGGAAAGAAAACATTCAAGAAATTAGAAACTCCAAGCAAGATAAACTCAGAAGTGCATTGATCTGTGTCAACAACAGAGATTTTGAATTCAGCAAGAAAAAAAACAACTATGTTGGCGTGATGGCACATGCCAGTAATACTAGCACTAACAGGTAGGAAGATCTGAGTTTGGGACAAGCTGGGGCCACAGAATGTTCTTTCTTCCTAGAACACAAAAATGGCTTAAAGGGGCTGGGAAGGTGGCTCAGTGGTAGAGCGCATGCCTTGCATGCATGAGGCCCTGGGTTCGATTCCTCAGCACCACATAAGCAAAAAGAAAAAAGC
>NW_012267358.1:3906323-3912385 GCF_000151885.1 Dipodomys ordii | reverse complement strand
AAACAAAGGAGGAGGCTACAATGCTTGATAAGAAATGTACTCATTACCTTGCCCATGTAATTGTAACCCCTCTGTACAGTATTTTCACAATAAAAGATAAAATAAAGGTGATGTTCAGAGGGGTTATTGTTTACAAAAGTCAGATAATAGTACATTTCCTTTTGGACAATGTAACCCCTTTTCTCACTCTCTCCCAGTTTGCTTTTCCATCCTGTCCCTACCCATAAGTTGTATAGTTCATTTTCCACATACTGTCCAGTGAGTGCCATTGCTGCATTTGTTCACCCTTTGTCCCTCTCTTTCTGTGCTTCCCTTACCCTCTAAAAAGCAGATAAATAAACACAACAAAAAAGAAAACAGCAACAAAGGAAAAAAAAACTTCTTGTTTCCATTTCCTGGAGTTTATTTGATAAATATTATTTTTTTTTGTTTTTTTTGAGTCTTTTCGTGGGGCCTGAACTCTGGGCCTGGGCGCTGTCCCTCAGCTCCTCAGCTCAAGGCTAGCGCTCTACCACTGAGCCACCTTCCCAGCCCTGATAAATATTATTTTGGATGATCAGATAGCATAGGCTTTGCTTGGCTGTCATTTTCTCATTGGATCAATGGTATTCTCAGTAACTGATTTCATTCCTCCAAGCTTCCTTCACCCAACTCAACTCTTTAAGTTGGCTTTCATCTATAATCCCATCTACATAGAGAGCTGAGGCAATGGGATCACTAGAGCCTAGGAGTTCTAGGCAAGCCCAGACAACATAGGGAGAACTTGTCTCCTAAAATCCAGTCAACTCCTTATCATTGAAGCTTTCAACTCTCATTGTTTGGTGAAAATATGTGAAAAAATTATAAGCAGTGGTACTGGAAAAATAACGAAGGGGTTGGTAGAAAGTACTGCTTTGCTAGAAACTGAGAAAATAGGTTTTGTGGATAGGACTTGAGTCCCAACTGTAATATATGCTAGCAATGTGACCTAGGGAAACTTATGTAACAGCCTTGAGTTTCATTACTCCATTTATCAATATTGATGATGATGATGATGATCATGATCATGATCATGATGATGAGCCAAGCACAGGTGACTCACTCTGTAATCCTAGCTACTCAGAAGGCTGAGAAAGGAGGATTGTGGTTCAAAGCCAGCCAGGGCTGGAAAGTCCACAAGACTCCAATTAACCACCAAAAGCTAGAAGTAGAAGTATGGTATGGCTCATGCAGTACAGTGCAAGCCTTGAGTGAAAAATCCAGACAAGTGCACAAGACCCTGAGCCCTCGCCCTAGAACAGTCACCAGCTTGTGTGTACACATTCTTGTCCCCCTCATAAAATGTCTTGGTGCTGTTAGCTCACATCTGTGTTCCTACCTACTCAGGAAGGTGACATCTGGAGGATCTTGGTTTGATGCCAGATGAAGCAGAAAAGGCCTTGAAACTCTATCTACAATTAACCAGCCAAAAACATGTCTGGAGGTATGGCTTAAGTGGTAGAGTATACCAGCCAAATAAGCCCAGGAGGAGAATGAAGCCCTGAGTTCTAATCTCAGTACTTCAAAAAAGAATTAGCCAGGTGCTGGTGGCTCACACCTGTAATCATAGCTACTCAGGAGCCTGAGATCTGGGGATCACAGTTCAAATCCAGCCCAGGTAAGAAAGTCCATGAGTCTCTTAAACCACCAGAAAATCAGAAGTGGTTCTGTGGCTGAAATGGTAGAGCACTTGCCTTGAGCTAAAGAGCTGAGGGACAGCTCCCAGGCGCAGAGTTCAAGCCCCATGACCGACAACAAGAGAAAAAAGAAATTATTGATGGGCACCACTGGCTTACACCTGAAGATCATAGTTTGAAGCTAGCCAGGAAAAGAAAGTCCATAAGACACTTATTTCCAATAAACTACTAAAACTGGTGGAAGTAGAGTTGTGACTCCAGTGGTAGAGTGTTAACTTTGAGCTAAAGAAGCTCAGGGAGGGGCTGGGGAGGTGGCTCAGTGGTAGAGCGCTTGCCTTGCATGCCTGAGGCCCTGGGTTCGATTCCTCAGCACCACATAAGCAAAAAGCAAAAAGCCGGAAGTGGCACTGTGGCTCAAGTGGTAGAGCGCTAGCCTTGAGCTGAGGGACAGCGCCCAGACCCAGAGTTCAGGCCCCACAACCGGACCCCCCCCAAAAAAAAACAAACAAAGAAGCTCAGGGACAGCACCCAGGCCCTGAGTTCAAGCCACAGTACAGCACCAAAAAAGAAATTATCTTTAGTTGTAGTCTATTCCTCCTTTCCCTTGTACTTCTGAGAAGCCACGTCAGTGTTACTCTCTCTCTCTGGAACTTCTGCCTCCATTTCCTTTGTCTCTCTTTCTGCTCCCAAAGTTCAAAAACACTGCCAGAGGAAGAAGTAAGTAGACAAATAGCAAATTCCAGCCTCCATGTACTTCACAAATCTCTGTTAGGTCTAGGTAAGCATGGTGGTACACAGCTGTAATCCAAGCACTGGGGAGGTTGATTGCACATTTAAGGCCAATCTGGGCTATACAGCCAAATTATTTTACCAAAACTAAAAAATAGCTGGGTGCTAGTGACTTATGCTTGTAATTCTAGCTACTCAGGAGGCTGAGATCTGAAGATCACAGTTCAAAGCCAGCCATGGGACTCTTATCTCCAACTAACCACAAAAAAGCTGGAAATGGAGCTGTGGTTCAAGAGGTAGAATGCTAGCCTTGAGCTAAAGAACCTCAGTGACAAAAGCTCAGGAGCAGCACCCAAGTCCTGAGTTCAAGCTCCATGACTGACAAAGAAAACAACACACCCCACCGAAAAACAACAACAACAACAAAAAAGCTGAGCACTGATAACTCACACTTGCAATCCCAGCTACTCAGGAGGCTAAGATCTGAGGATCACAGTTCAAAGCTAGCCAGGGAAGCCAACTAACTACTTCAGAACCAGAAGTGGAGCTGTGGCTCAAGTGGTAGAACACTAGTCTTAACCACAAAAGCTCAGGGACAGCAACTAGACCCTGAGTTCAAGCCCTAGGACTGGCACAAACAAATAAAAACACATTATGTTAGATATAGTCATCAGATTAACTGTTCCTCCTGTAATAAATCAGTAATATCTTTCTCCATCCTAGCCCTGCCTATAACCCTAACCCATCCAGTTCCCTTCCTGGGAAAGCAATCAATGTTATTTCTTGTATTTATTCTTGTATTTATGAATTCATAAACAAAGCTATGGGAAAAGAGAGAAATTGTACTGGAAAGAGCGAGAGAAAGGAGATATTCCAACAGAGGAAACATCCTGGGTACAGGAACAGAGGTAGGAACAAGTAAGATATATTTAGAAAACAGGGTATAAGTAGAGTAATCCCCTAAGAAGTAGTCCCAGCTGCTGCCTCAAGTGCTGCTCCTCCTTTTCCAGTTGTGACTTCAGCCCTGTTCTACATTCCAGCTGAGTGGAAATCTGACACTACATGGCCCCTCACCCATCCCTCCTTGCCTAGACCTCTCGTTACTATTTATTGAGCTTTGACCCCAACCATCTGTTTCAGTCTTGCAAAAGAGGTCCCAGCTCCTTCCTGAGTCACTTTCCATGCCAGGGATCTTCCATTTCCTTGGTCACAGGGACAGTTTCTCCATACCAGTAAAAATAGGACAATGAATATAAAAGATGAATTGTAAAAATCTAATTTATCAACAGAGACAACATACAAAAGTCAAGAAACATGTTAAACTATGCAAGAGATACATACAATCAGCAAAACGCAAGTTGTGAAACTACTGAGGAAAAAAAGATTCAATTTCTCCCATCCAAGTGCTAACCTGTCCCAATCCTGCTTAGCTTCTGAGTGTAGATGAAGCAGGGCATATTTAGGGTGGTACAGCCAGAGGCACAATCAAATTTCTTCAATTAAAAATTAGGAGGAGGACTGGGAATGTGGCTTAATGGTAGAGTGCTTGTCTAACATGCATGAAGCCCTAGGTTCAATTCCTCAGTACCACATAAACAGAAAAAGCTGAAAGTGGTGCTGTAATTCACATGGTAGAGTGCTAGCACAGTGGCAGGACCCAGGCCCTAAGTTCAAACCACAGGACTGGCAAAAAAAAAAAAATTAGAAGAGGGGGGGGGGGAGGGGAGGGGAGGGGGGAGGAGAACAAAGAAAGTGAGGGAAGGAGTAACATTGTCCTACAAGAAATGGACTCTTTACCTAACTAATGTAATTGTAACCTGTCTGTATAACCCTCCCTGCTTTTTTGTCGGTCTTGGGGCTTGAACTATGGGCCTGGATGCTGTCCATCAGCTCTTCAGCTCAAGGCTAGCACTCTACCACTTGAGCCACACCAGCACTTCCAGTTTTCTGAGTGGTTGATTGGAGATAACAGTCTCATGGACTTTCCTTCCCCTGGCTGGCTTTGAACCCAAATCCTCAGATCTCAGCCTCCTGAGTAGCTAAGATTACAGTTGTGAGCCACCGGTGCCCGGCTTCTATAACTCCTTTATAATAACAATAAAAAAACTGATTTGAAGCCAGCACTGGTGGCTCATGCCTGTAATCCTAGCTAATCAGGAGGCTGAGATCTAAGGATCTCAGTTCAAAGCCAGCCCAGGCAGGAAAGTCCAGGAAACTCTTATCTCCAGTTAACCACCAGAAAACCAAAAACCGAAAGTGGCACTATGGCTCAAGTGGTAGAGCGCTTGCCTTGAGCAGAAGAACTGAAGGACAGCACCCAGGCCCAGAGTTCAAGCCCCATGATCAACAAAAAAAAATTAGGACTATAATTCTAACTACTCAGTAGGCTGACATCTGGGGATCTTGGTTTGAAGCCAGCCTGGGCAGAAAAGTCCCTGAGGCTCTTATCTCCAATAAACTACTCAGAAAAAGCTGGAAGTATCACTGTGGTTCAAATGCTAGAGTACTAGCCTTGAGCACAAAGATGATCAGGGACTGTGCCCAGACCCTGAGTTCAAGTCCTAGAACCAGGAAAAAAATGAGAAGGAAAAAAAAGGAGATAAATGGGAATGTTTGTTTATTTTGCCTATAATCTTAGCTACTTAGGAGGCTGAGATCTGGGGATCAAGGTTCAAATAAAGTCTAGGAGACTTTTATCTCTAATAAAGTACCCCAAATGCCAGAAGTAGAGCTGTGGTTCCAGTATTAGAGCACTAGGTTTGAGCAAAAGGACCTCAAGGGTGGTGCCTCGCCCCTGAATTCAAGCCTCAGGACTTTCATGAAAAAACTAGCGTCTTTACCTTTTAGAGATACATACCGACAAGTTTGGGTATTGAATGATATATTATTGGGATTTGCTTGAAATTAACATGGGAGAGAGGAAGTAAATGGGGGCACACTGGAAATAAGATAATCCGAGTTTAATACTATTTGAAAGTTAGTGTTGAATAAATGAGGACTCAAACTAATCTATCACTTTTATCTTGGTTATAAATTCTGCATAAATGTGGAAAAAAGGGCTGTTGATTCCCAAATATCTTAGGAAAATGTATATATTGTTCTAAAGTGTGAAATAGGAGAAGCTGGAATTTAAGATGAGGAAGGCCTGGAACAGTCCTGAGGGAGCATGCCAGGGAATGTATGAAACAAATAAAAGGGTTGCTGAGCAGCTGCAAGGGCCAAGCTGAAACTAGACAGCATGAATTTATATTTGTCCACTTGCTTCTCCCTCTGGCAGCATCCTGGGACTTTGGGAGAAGAAAGGGATAAAGCACCAGGCGCCAGTGCCTCATGCCTGTAATCCTAACTACTCAGGAGACTGAGACCTGGAAGATGTAGGTTCAAAGCCAGATCAGGGCAGAAAAATCTGAGACTCCATCTTCAATTAGCCAGCAAAAAAGCAGGGCTGGAGGCATGCTCAAGTGGTAGAGAACAAGGTAAGCATGAGGCCCTGAATTTAAACCCTGGTACCATTAGAAAGAATGGAAAGGAAAATAATGGCATTTGCAGGGAAATGGATGGAGCTAGAAAGAATCATGTTGAGCGAAGTAAGCCAAGAACGAAGAGACAAACGGTACATGGTCTCCCTGATAAGTGGATGCTAAATCCAAAATGTTAGGTGATATGACAAAACTAACA
>NW_012267358.1:3902576-3906273 GCF_000151885.1 Dipodomys ordii | reverse complement strand
CCAGGCCCAGAGTTCAGGCCCTATGACCAGACCCAAAAAAACAAAAACAAAAAAAAATGGCTTAAAATCATTCAGTGCGGCTGGGATGTAGCTCAGTGGCAAAGCGCTTGCCTAGCAAGTGCAATGTCCTGGGTTCGATCCCCAGTACCAAAAAAAAAAAGAAAAAAGAAAAAAAAATCATTCAGTGTAGTAACTAAATTAATAGAATGAAAGGGAAAATCACATGACTATGTTTTTTTTCTTTTCTGTTTGTGCTGGGGCTTGAACTCAGAGCCTTGCACTCTCACTTGTCTTTTTCACTCACAAGTGGCTACCACTTGAGCTATACCCCCACTTCAAGCTTTTTGGTGGTTAATTGGACATAAGAGTCTTTCAGATTTATCTGCCTGGGCTGACTCTGAACCTCCAGCCTCCTAAGAATCTTGGATTTCAGGTATGAGCCAATGGTGCTGGCAGTGACTAGTCATAACTCATAGAGAAAATAATTTGATAAACTCTAACACCTTTTCCTGATAAAATGCTTAAACAAGGAATAGAAGGGAACTTCCTCAACATAATACAAAGCCCACATATGGAAAATCTACAGCTAACATCATATATCATGAGGTATAAATGAAGGCAGGTGCCGGTGACTCATGGCTGTAATGCTAGGTACTTAAGAGGCTGAGATCTGAGGATCACAGTTCAAAGCCAGCCCAGGCAGGAAAGTTTCTAATTGTCTTATCTCCAATTAACCATCAGAAAACCAGAAGTGGCCATATGACTCAAGTGTTAGAGTGCTTGCCTTGAGCTAAAGAGCTCAGGGACAGTTCCCAGGCCCAGAGTTCAAGCCCCACAATCAACAACAACATAATTGAAAGCCTTTCCCCTAAAATCCATTCAACATAGCAGTAGAAGTTGTACCCACCAATTGGAAAAGAAAAAAAAAGGCCACCAGTGCATCCCAGGAGGCTGAGACTTGGAGGACAAAGGTTTAAAACCAACTTGAGCAGAAAAGTCCAAGAGATTCAATCTCCAATTAACCAGCAAAAAGCTGGCCTGGAAGTATAGTTCAAGTGTCAGTATACCAGGCATGAGCAAGCAAAATGAGTGAGTAAAAAGCCCTGAGTTCAAGCTCTATCACTAACACAAAAAATAAAAATTAAAGCAG
Source organism: Dipodomys ordii (assembly GCF_000151885.1). Taxonomy (NCBI): domain Eukaryota; kingdom Metazoa; phylum Chordata; class Mammalia; order Rodentia; family Heteromyidae; genus Dipodomys; species Dipodomys ordii. Next base: position 3,905,123 of record NW_012267358.1, on the reverse strand, counting down.
CCAGGCACCAGTGGCTCACGCCTGTAATCCTAGCTACTCAGGAGGCTGAGATCTGAGGATCACGGTTCAAAGCCAGCATGGACAGGAAAGTCCGTGAAACTCTTATCTCCAATAAACCACCAGAAAACCAGAAGCGGCACTGTAGCTCAAGTGGTAGAGTGCTAGCCTTGAGCTGAAGAGCTAAGGGACAGCTCTTAAGCCCAGAGTTCAAGCCCCACAACCAACAACAACAACAAAAAAATTAAAGCAGAGCCAATAGCCAGTGGCATATGCCTGTAATCCTAGCTATTCAAGGAGGATGAGATTGGAGGATTGAAGTTCAAAGCCAGTCTGGAGAAGAAAGTCTCTGAGACTTTTATCTCCAATTAATTTAAATAAATAAATAAATAAAACAAGGGGCTGGAAAGGTGGCTCAGTGGTAGAGTGCTTGCCTTGCATGTATGAAGCACTGGGTTCAATTCTTGAGCACCACATAAGTAGAAAAAGCTGGAAGTGGCTCTATGGCTCAAGTGGTAGAATGCTAGTCTTGAGCTGAATTGCTGAGGAGTTGGGTCTTTGTCGGTCCCACGAAAGACGCACGGGGTCCGAGGAAAGGTAAGCGCTGCTCGCCCCGTTTCCCAGCCTCCCTCAGCCAGGGAGACAATCAGACACATCGAGGAGTCAAGTCAAGCAGGAATAAACTCGTTTATTAACAGAGAGCAGCCCTTTTTAAAGCCAAAAAGGCGTGGCTGGCATGGCAGGGGAGGAAGAGGAATCAATCACTGTCAAGGTCACACCCTATCATGCACCATGGGCTGGTTACGCACTGAACCTAAGGCAAATTGGGCTCTGCTCACTCTACTCCCTCTCAGTGCCATCTCTGCTGCCCATGTGCTCTGCAGATTCCCTCTTTTTTTTTGTTTTAATGGCAGACCCACCTCCCAGTTAGTTATCCTTTTCCCTCCTTTGTAGAGGTTGTTTTAACAGGATTACATTGGTAAGACTAGCATTGGCTATGCAGGGGGTTCGAGACAAGTCTGGGGGTCGAGATTCACCAGACAATGATAGGGAGGGCCCTCGTGTATGATCCAAGAGCCTGTGGCAGTTACCTCACATCCCCACCTAGCCCAGTAATAAACATCAGCTCCACCACAGTTAGAAATGCCCGAAGCAGTTCAATTAATTCCTGGGCATATCTAAAAGTCAGTATCTCATAAGGTCGTCCTCTTCAGAATATGGGAGCAGCCTGGGTATTGGGAGTTCCACACATGAGGCACGGTGCATCCTCATGGGCCCCCACACTCAGGCTGTTCTACTATAGTCCAGAAAAACAAGAAAATTTAAAACAAGGGGCTGGGAAGGTGGCTCGGTGGCAGAGGGCTTGCCTTGCATACATGAGGCCCTGCGTTCGATTCTCCAGTACCACATAAGCAAAAAGAAAAAAAGCCGGAAGTGGCGCTGTGGCTCAAGTGGTAGAGCGCTAGCCTTGAGCTGAAGAGCTGAGGGACAGCGCCCAGGCCCAGAGTTCAGGCCCCACAACCGGACCCAAAAAAAAAAAAACCACAAAAGAAAATTGAAAACAAACTGCAGACATAGCAAAGCAATCCCAGGCACCTGGTGTCTTTTAAGTGAGCCAGTTCCTTGTACGTGCCTTTAAGCAAGCACAGGGGTCAAGATGACCTTTAAGCTTTACTGTCAGCTCCCAAAGGCTACCAACACTGAGGGACAGTGCCCAGGCCCAAGAGTTCAGACGGCATGACATACATACGTACATACATACATACATACATGCATACATGCATACATACATACATACATACAATTGGCAGTAAGAATCTCTCCTCCCAGGCTGCCTTTGAATCACCATCCTCAGATCCCAGCCTCCTGAGTAGCTAGGATTACAGGCATGAGCCACTAGTGCCTCGCTAGTTTGTCTTTTTAATTATACTGTTCTATTGCTTCTCATATAAGTAAACCAGTTGATACAGGAAAATTAAACAGGAGAGTATAACTGTGACTGGGACTCCCGGTGCTAACTTAAATCAGATTGTCAAGAAAGGCTTCGATGAGCCAGATGCAGTGACAGATACCTGCAATTAGGAGGCTAAGGCAGAAAGATTATGAATTAGAGACTAGCTTGTGATACATAGCAAACTCTGAGGGCAGATTGGTTCATATAGCAAGACCCTGTCTCAAAACCAGCAATAAGGAAAAAAAGGCTTATCTGAGCTATGATTGTTTTTAATTTAACATTGGGGGAGGGCCTAGATGCAATGGATCACATTTGTAACCCTTACTACTCACAGGGTTGAGATTGAGATGGAATGTAGTTGATGCCAGCCTAACCTCATTTCAACAACAACAACAAAATCCAGCGCAGTAGTGCATATCTGTCATCACAGCTACAACGAAAAGTATAAATAAGCAGTATAGGTCAGCTCAAGAAAAAAGGAAAACTTGGGCTGGGAAGGTAGCTCAGTGGTAGAGCGCTTGCCTTGCATGCCTGAGGCCCTGGGTTCGATTCCTCAGCACCACATAAGCAAAAAGAAAAGCCAGAAGTGGTGCTGT
>NW_012267358.1:3891940-3895041 GCF_000151885.1 Dipodomys ordii | reverse complement strand
TGGAGGGGGTAACAATGTTCAAGAGGAAGTGTACTCATTACCTCACTCATGTAACTGTAACCCTCTGTATAGTATCTTTACAATAAAAAAAAAAAGAAAGAATGGAAAGGAAGAGAGATAGAAAGAAAAAGAGAGACGGGGAGGGGGAGGGAGGGAGGAAAGAAGGAAGGGATGGAGAAAGGGAGGAAGGGGCTGGGAATGTGGGTTAGTGGCATAGTGCTTGCCTAGCATGAATGAAGCCCTGGATTCCTCAGTACCACATAAACAGAAAAAGCTGAAGTGGCACTGTGGCTCAAGTAGTAGACTTGAAGCTCAGGGACAGTGCCTAGACCCTGAGTTCAAGCCTCAGGACTGGCAAAAAAGGGAAGGGCTAACAGGGAAGATGATGTCTAGAGACAGAAGTTTTATGGGTTTTTTTGGTCCGGTTGTGGGCCCTGAACTCTAGGCCTGGGCGCTGACCCTCAGATCTTCAGCTCAAGGCTAGCGCTCTACCGCCGCCACTTCCGGCTTTTTTCTTTTTTCTTATGTGGTGCTGAGGAATCGAACCCAGGGCCTCAGGCTTGCACTCTACCACTGAGCCACCTTCCCAGCCCTAGAGACAGAAGTTTTAAAGACAGTAACAATGAAGTAGTTGCTCAGGTATGAGTCTAGAGGAGGAATCAAGTGAATTGGGAGATAATTACTTCATCTGGGAAAGTAAGGAGTGGCTAGGGGTCCCAATGAGTTTTGAGATCTGGTGATCAAAGATGTAAAGGTATTTTAGAAAAGCTGAACATCAGTGTAAGACATCATCAATCAGCTGTATGCTGATGGCTCATGCCTGTGATCCTAGATACTCAGGAGTCTGAGATTGAGGACACAGTTCAAAGTCAGTTCAGGAAGGAAAGTCCATGAGACTCTTCTGTTGAATTAACCATCAAAAAATCAGAAATGGAACTGTGGCTCAAGTGGTAGAGTACCAGCCTTGACCAAAAAAATCTCAGGACCAGCAGCCAGACCCTGCATTCAAGCTCTAATACTGGCAAATAAATACATCATGTGTTCTCACTCATATGTGGAGGCTAGTCCTAAAATATATACATATTCATAGATATGTGCATATATATACCCATATACATAATTATATATACAGATAAACACAGAACATGAATCTAAGGAAATATATAGAAGTAAATGGAAAATGGAAAACAAAGGAAAAAGAAAGAGGGCGAATCGTTTTGAAATAGGATCAATACAGTTGAAGTAGTTTGGAACTATGAAAACAGAACAATGAAACCTGCTGAAATTGTTTTGGAAAAGGGGAAAGAGTGATAGGTTGATAGTGATTAGAATATATTATAAATATACATGGAAATGTAACAATGAAACACCCTTCTTTATCACTAATGGAAGCTAATTTTTTTTCCAAAAAATGATCCCTGTAGAATCCTTAGGTTGACAGCTCTTAGCAATGACTGAGATTGTAATTAATAGTCATGTAACTTCATCCAAGCTACTTTTGTGTGTGTATACCAGAATGGGGGTTTGGACTCAGGTCCTGGGTGTTGTCCCTTAAGCTTTCATACCAATGCTGGTGCTCTACTATTTTAACCACAGCTCCATTTCTGGGTTTTTGCTAATTAATTATAGATAAAAGTCTGATAGAATTTCCTGCTCAGGACAGCTTTGAACTGTGATTCTCAGATCTCGGCCTCCTGCTTAGCTACCCACTATTTCCCTCTTAAATCTTGACTTCCTGTAAATTGGGAAGACAAGTACAGTGATTCACACCTCTAATCTCAGCACTGAGGAAGATGAGGCAAGAGGGTTGTGAGTTCAAGGTTAGTCTGGTTTATACAGTGAGTTTGATGTCAGCCTCATCTGTATGTTCAATGCTATCTAAAAAATAAATCTAAAAAGGACAGGCACCGGTGGATCATACCTATAATCCTAGATACTCAAGAGGCTAAGATCTTAGAATTGAGATTGGAAGCCAGCCTTTGGTACTCTTATCACCAATTAACCACTCAAATGTAGAAAGTGAAGCTGTGGCTCAAATGAGCAACAAAGCTCAGGGACAGCTCCCAGGCCTTGAGTTCAAGCTCCAGGACTAGTGCAAAAAATATATAAGTAAAAAGGAAGTTGGGATAATAATGTGTACCTTATATAGTAGCTTTTTAAAATAAGTTTTTTATTGTGAAAATACTGTACAGAGGGGTTACAGTTACATGATAAAGGTAATTAGTACATTTCTTATCAAGCATTGTTGCTTCCTCCTTTGTTTTTCCCCTACCATCCCTTCCCTCCCACCTCCACAACTACACTCCCCCCCATATATAATAGCTTTAAGAGCTGAGTTGCTACTGTGGGTAGAAGTACAGTGGCATTTTACATATGATATTGCATTCCCACAACAAGTGAAGACAGCTTCCCAAACCTGAGGCTGATGCAATCATGTGAAAAACATCTTATCACTTTATAGAGTGGCAAAACCTGTCAAGAACGTTTTCTTTTCTTTCTGTAACAAAATTGGTTGTAGGAGATATTTTGCCTCTTCTCAGAAGAAAAAAGAACTTCCATTTTTTTAACATGTGGAAATGAAAGCTTTTGATAAGAGAACAAATAGTCATAGTGGTAAGAATAATAGTAAACATTTCTATAGAGCTCACTAGATAGATCTGGACTTGAGACAAGATATAGCCTAGAGATAAAAACATGTGTGAGTCATCTGTGTGGGAGTGGAATATAAAGTCATGGTATAACTGAGTGTGTTCAGCAGATTAAAATAAAAAAGAACAAGATGGACCCTAGTGGCTCATACCTGTAATACTAGCTACTGAGGAGGCTGAGATCCAAGGATTGTGGTTCAAAGCCATCCTGGGAAGGAAAGTCCATGAGCCTCTTATACACTAATCACCAAAAAGCCAGAAGTAGAGCTGTGGCAAAGTGGTAGAGCACTAATCTTTTTTTTTGGGGGGGTCCGGTTGTGGGGCCTGAACTCTGGGCCTGGGTGCTGTCCCTCAGCTCTTCAGCTCAAGGCTAGCACTCTACTGCTTGAGCCACAGTGCCACTTCCGGCTTTTTTCTTTTTGCTTATGTGGTGCTGAGGAATTGAACCCAGGG
>NW_012267358.1:3888440-3890779 GCF_000151885.1 Dipodomys ordii | reverse complement strand
CTAGCCTTGAGCTGAAGAGCTGAGGGATAGCGCCCAGGCCCAGAGTTCAGGCCCCACGAATTGACCCCCCCAAAAAAAATTCAGTATAATTATTCACAACACATTTACCTTATTTACTGGAAGTAATCTGAAAATGATTTAAAGTATCTAAGAGGATATCCATAAGGATTTTGTTGTTTTGTTTTGTGCCAGTACTGGGCCTTGAACTCATGGTCTTATGCTCTTTGCTTGGCTTTTTTTCCCACTCAATGATGGTACACACACACACACACACACACACACACACACAAAGTGCTAGTCTGGGCATGTGGCTAAGTGGTAAAGTGCAAGGCCCTGAGTATAAACCTTAGTACTGAGAGAGAAAGAGAAGCATAGAGACAGACACAAAGAAATTGCTTCTATCAGACTTAGGACTCTGAAGGTTTTAGTTCAAAGATGCAACTTTACTTGGAATTTAGATTTATGAGAGTAGAGTCAGAATGCTAAATATCTTGGAGACCCAAAAAGCATCTCTACCTCTGGTCAGACTTCTCTGTTAGGTAAGGTCATATCCTTGGATCATTTCCTAATATGCCCTAATCTTGCCTCAACTTCCACCTCCTCATCCCTCCTATGCTATAATCCTTCACTATGACTGCCATGTCCATTCTCTTCACCCCATTCATATTAATATTACTCCTAGCTCCCAGTGAGACCCTATTTTCTTTAATCTGAACTGAGGATAAGATGCTGTGAAAGATGGGTGGCCCAGGCCTATAAACTCAACACTGGAGAGAATTATATAGGAGGATAGTGAGTTTGAGGCCAAGCTAGGCTACATAAGTTAGACCATGTCTCTAAAGAAAAAGCCTGGCTGGTTGCCAGTGGCTCATGCCCATAATCCTAGCTACTCAGGTAGTGAGCTGAGGACAGCAGTTTGAAGCCAGCCTGGTCAGGAAAGCTCGTGAGACTCTTTTTGGTAGTTAATTGGAATTAACTACCAAAAAAGCCAGTATTGGAACTGTGGCTCAAGTGGTAGATCACTAACCTTGAGCAAAAAAGCTGAGCAGGATGTGAGGCCTTGAGTTCAAGCCCCAGTACTAGCACAAAATAAAAATCCCTACAGATCTCCTTTTAGATACAAAGGTAGAACCCACAGATACAGAGGGTTGACTCTAATGCCTTTTAAACTCATCTCTAAGCCAGGTTAAAAATTAAATTAACTGTCGGGGCACCAGTGGATCACACCTGTAATCCTAGCTATGCAAGAAGCTGAGATCTGAGGATCACTGCTCAAAGCCAGCCTGGGCAGGAAAATCTTGAGTCACTTACCTCCAATTAACCACGAGAAAACGGGAAGTGGCGCTGTAGCTTAAGTGGTAGAGCACTAGCCTTGACCTGAAGAGCTCAGGGACAGTGCCTAGGCCCAGAGTTCAAGCCGCAGGACTGGCAAAAAAATAAAAAAAAAAACAAAACTCTGACCTACTGGGAGAGAACATGCCAAGGGGTGATTATTGTCCAAAAAAAGTACTTATTACCTGACTTATGCAACTGTAACCTTTCTATATATCACCATTATAATAATAAAATTAAAAATTAAAAAAAAAACTTTGGAAGTAGTTCTGTGGCTCAAGTGGTGAAGTGCTAGCTTTGAGTAAAAGCTCAGGGGCAACACCCAGGCCCTGAGTTTAGCCCCAGGACCATTACCAAATGAAAATAGATTATAGCCAAGTGCCAGTAGCTCATGCCTATAATCCCAGCTACTCAGGAAGAAGCTTAGATCAGAGGATTGTGGTTCAAGGCCAGCTCCCGCAGGAAAGTCTGTGAAATTATTATTATTTTGCCAGTCCTGGGGCTTGAACTCAGGGCCTGGCCACTGTCCGACCAAAAAAAAAAAAGGAAATTATCTTTTTTTTCTTCAATTTTATTTTTAAATTGTCATTATAAAGGTGATGAATAGGAAGTGGCGCTGTGGCTCAAGTGGTAGAGTGCTAGCCGTGAGCTGAAGACCTGAGGGACAGGGCCCAGGCCCAGAGTTCAGGCTCTACGACCAGACCCGCCCCCCCCCCACACACACACAAAAAAAGACAGGAAGGAATGGCCAGAAAAATGAAAAGGAATGATGGGCCATGCAAGTAAATATATGAATGTATTTTCTGTCAGTTGTGGGGCTTGAACTCTTTTGCTCAAGGCTAACTCTAGCACTTTAAGCTACTATTGTGGCTTAACTGGTGGTTAACTGGATATGAGTCTCATGAGAGCTGGGAATGTGGCTTAGTGGTAGAGTGCTTGCCTTGCATGCATGAGGCCCTGGGTTCAATTCCTCAGCACCACATAAGCAAAAAGAAAAAAGCTGGAAG
>NW_012267358.1:3868188-3887425 GCF_000151885.1 Dipodomys ordii | reverse complement strand
TTTCTTTTTGCTTATGTGGTGCTGAGGAATTGAACCCAGGGCCTCGAGCATGCAAGGCAAGCGCTCTACCACTGAGCCACCTTCCCAGCCCCCAGCTGATGTTTTTTTTTTAAGTAGTAATGTATTACTTCTGGACTTTAAAATTAAAAAAGCTAAAAGAACAACATTCCTTGCCTCAATCTAGCTCTTCCTACACTTCTATGCTCATATAAATTCCTCATTCTTCAAATTTCCACTTAAAAGATACTTGCTAAACTACAGTTATAACTAATTATATGGGCTGGGAATGTGGCTTAGTGGTAGAGTGCTTGCCTAGCATTCATGAAGCCCTGGGTTCCTCAGTACCACATAAACAGAAAAAGCAGGAAGTGGCCCAAGTGGTAGAATGCTAGCCTTGAGCAAAAGAAGCTCATGGCCCAGGCCTTGAGTTCAAGCCCTAGGACTAGCAAAGAAACAATAATTATATTTTCAACTAGGGTGCCAGGACAATTCAATGAGGAAATATTGGTATTTCTAACAAATGGTTCCAGGATAACTACAAAAGGATAAAGTTGGGGCTCGGAAGGTGGCTCAGTGGTAGAGCTCTTGCCTTGCATGCCTGAGGCCCTGGGTTCGATTCCTCAGCACCACATAAGCAAAAAGAAAAAAGCTGGAATTGGCGCTGTGGCGCTAGCCTTGAGCTGAAGAGCTGAGGGACAGCGCCCAAGACCGCACCCAAAACAAACAAACAAAAAACAAAAGGATTAAGTTGGCCAGGTAATCCAGGCTACTCAGGAGGCTGAGATCTAAGGTTTGCAGTTTGAAGCCAGCCCAGGCAGGAGGGTCCATAAGACTCTTTTTTTTTTTTTTTGGGTACTGTCGTGGGGCCTGAACTCTGGGCCTGGGCACTGTTCCTCAGCTCTTCAGCTCAAGGCTAACACTCTACCACTTGAGCCACAGCGCCACTTTCGGCTTTTTTCTTTTTGCTTATGTGGTGCTAAGGAATTGAACCCAGGGCCTCAGGCATGCAAGGCAAGAGCTCTACCACTGAGCCACCTTCCCAGCCCAGTCTGTAAAACTCTTATCTCCAAGTAACCACCAAAAGTCAGAAGTGGAACTGTGGTTCAAGTGCTAAAGTATCTAGACTTGAGCAAAAAGGCTCAGGGACAATGCTCAGACTCTGAGTTCAACTTCGAGGATTGGCTCACACACACAAAATATCCAAAAATCATAAAGTTGTAACCATACAATCATATAATATAAAATGCATAAAGCCTTAAATATAAAAGCTCAAATTATAAAATTCTTCAAAGAAAACACAGGGGCATAGCATATCTTCATGCCTATGGACCTGGTAATGGTTTCTTGGCTGCAACATCAAAAGTATATGGTGTAATTTCTTTGAACAGCTAACAAACTATTTAACAAAATAAATATCTGGAGTCTCAAACATGTTATAGGGGGACAATAAAGGGCAGTACACAAACGGAGGAAGGGTGAGCAAAAGCTGTCATTATAGCTGATGTACATTATGTAAACATTTAATTATGGGGCTGGAAAGTTGGCTCAGTGGTAGAGTGCTTGCCTTACATGCTTGAGGCCCTGGGTTCGATTCCTCAGCACCACATAAGCAAAAAAGAAAAAAGCCAGAAGTGGCGCTGTGGCTCAAGTGGTAGAGCGCTAGCTTTGAGCTGAAGAGCTGAGGGACAGCGCCCAGGCCCAGAGTTCAGGCCCCACGACGGAACCCAAAAAAAAACAAAAAACATTTAACTATGTAACTTAGGTAGGGATGGGAGGGGAAAAATGGAGAATGATGGAAGGGGTGACACTGACCAAGAAGCGTTGTATTCATGACCTGATTTATTGAATTGTAACCTCTTCGTACAACCAATTAATAAAAATAAATAAATACAAAAATTATAAGCAACTATAAAAATAGTAACTTGGACTTCACCAAAATTAAACTTTAATGTATTGAAGGATACCATAAAGGAAATGAAAAGACAACCCATAATATAGAAGGTATTTACAGCCAGGCAAGGTGGTTCAAGCCTGTTATCCTAGCTACTTTGAGGCAGACAATGGAGCATAGAGGTTCAATGCCAGACCGTGCAAAAACAATTCTGCAAGAGTCTGTAGGTGGATCAATAATAGGTATATTATGGCATAGATCACAGCTCAAGCTTTCTGACATGGACAAGAACTGGAGGTGTGGTTCAGCAGTATCTTGCCAGCATAGCAAGTATGAGGCCCCAAGTTCTAACACTAGTACCATAAAAACACACACACACATATGTGAAGATATTCAGTATTATTCACCATTAAGGGAATGTGAATCAAAACCACACTGAAACCAGGCACCGGTGGCTCACATCTATAAACCTAGCTACTAAGGTGGCTGAGATCTGATGATCGAGACACTTGCCAGATTGATTGGGAAACTCATGAGACTCTTATCTTCAATAAACAAGCAAAAATGCCAGAAGTGGAGCTGTGACTCAAGTGGTAGAGCACTAGCGTTGGCACAAAGCTCAGTAACAGCCCCCAGGTCCTAAGTTCAGGCCCAAGGACTTGCACATACAGACAAAAAAAAATCTTACACCTTAGCAGTTCCCATTCATCAAAGTTTACTGAATAAAAACATACACACAAAGACTTTTTACTGATTAAAATAAGCTTGAGCTAGAGGCTGAAGCACTGGTATCTCATTCCTATAATCCTAGCTACTCAGGAGGATGAGATCTGAGGATCATAGGTTAGTCAGCCCGAGCTAGAAAGTCCATGAGACTCTTGTCTCCAGTTAGCCATTAAAAAGCTGGAAGTAGCCAGGTGCCGGTGGCTCACGCCTGTAATCCTAGCTACTCAGGAGGCTGAGATCTGAGGATTTCAGTTCAAAGCCAGTTCAGGCAGGAAAGTCCGTGAGACACTTATCTCCAATAAACCAGTAGAAAACCGGAAGTGGCACTGTGGCTCAAGTGGTAGAGTGCTCACCTTTAGCTGAAGAATCTGGAAGTGGAGCTGTGGCTCAAGTCACAGAGTGCTAGCCTTGAGCAAAAAAAAAAAATAAATAAAAATAAAAATAAAAAAATATATATATATATATATGAAATAGGGAGTTGTCCAGCATATGTGAGACAATGAGTTTGATGTCCAGTATAACCAAGTATTTCTTCCACAGAGCCCTCCCTTTTTTACTACAATCTAGATTAACATCATTCTTTTGATTCCTGCAATGTACTTCAGCTGGGCACTGGTGGTTTTCTCCTGTAATTATAACTACTCAAAAAGCTGAAATCTAACGATTGTGGTTTGAAGCCAGACTGGCAGAAAATCCAAGAGATAATTGTTTTTTCATGTCAGTCCTAGAGCTTATACTCAGGGCCTGGCCATTGTTCCTAGGCTTTTTTGTTCAAGGTTAGCCCTCTACCATTTGAGCCACAACTTTGCTTCTGGCTTATTGGTGGTTAACTGGAGATTAAGAGTATTGCAGCTAGGCATCAATGGCTCATGCCTCTAATTCTAGCTACTCAGAGGCTGAGATTTAAGGACTGTGGTTAAAAGCCAAACTGGACAGGCAAGTCTGTGAGACTCTTATCTCTAAGTACCAAAAGCTGGAAATGGCACCAGGCTCAAAGTGGTAGAGCAGTATCCTTGAGCACAAAAACCTCAATGACAGCACTCAGGCCCTGAGTTCAAGCCCAAGGACGAGCACCAGATATCAGCCTCCTCATAGGCATGAACAAACAGTACCTAGATCTAAGAGACTCTTATCTCCAATTAACCAGTTAAAAATGTAACTGGGGGTGAGGCTTAAATGGTAGAACACCAACCATGAGCAAGAAAGCTTAGTAAGAGCTTGAAACCCTGAGTTCAAGCCCCAATACACACACACACACACACACACACACACACACACACACACACACACACACACACACACACACACACACACACAGAGCTAATGCTGCCTTCAAAAAAGTAATGAAAAAAAGTATACTGTTCATTGTAGTACACTATGGGAAAAGGTTTATTATTATTCCATGTAGACTAGCTTTGACGTATCCAACTTATTTTCTTGAGCAGGATGGATGAGTAAGTCTTTTGTTTCTTAGAAACACCTGACACATAGCTGGACACATAGGCAAGGCTCAAGAAATACTTGGTAGCGTGAAGAATCAAATGAATGTGTAGGTACTTGTTTTCCATATGTGTGTCAAACATACAGAGAAGTTGGGGGAATGAATATCATGATACATATTAGGTGAGAGAATGACACTGTGTGAAGCTGCAGAATACATAATTTATTTAAGGGACAAAACAGCATGGTTTGAACAGTTCTTCCTGCCTTCAGCCTTCTGCTGCTCAATGACACCACATGGTCAACTTTATACTGGTCTCTGAGAATCTAATGGAGTCACTGAGGTCCTGTCTAAACACTTAACTGTCTGGTGTTATTATTCTCCCATGGCTTCCTCTTCCTCCTCTTCCTCCTCCTCCTCCGTCCAGCTCAGATCATCATCTGAATCCTCAGATTCTTCCTCATCCATCTCTAAGACAACTCCTGTTCTAGCCTTCTCAGCTAGCGCATCAGGGTGCTCCAGCTGGGCCCAGGATCCTGGGTCAGCCTTGACCAGGGAGATTTCAACCCGAGATGGCATCAAGGAGACAGAGCTCTGCTCCACATTAATGACCTGAAGAGGGAAAGAGAGGAACAAAGAAGAAACACAGAATAAGGACATCGAAGGAATAGGGGTTGAAGGAATAGTGATGAAAGAGAGGAAAATAAAAAAAAGAAAGCCAAAAAGAGGAGAGAGGGAAAGAAGGAAAAGGGCGGGGGGGAGGGAGGAGAAGGAAGACAGCAGAGGAGAAAGAATGGAATATAAAAGTAAATGAACAGAAAACCTCCACTTTGCCAGTACAAGTCTTTCTGTCAGGACACTCTCTAATCACTCCAGTCTGGCCCTTCTTTGCCCCCATCTGCCTCCCCATCCTCTGTTCCTTTTTGACTTACCCCCCAGAGCTTCATCTCTGCTTGGAACACGCGGTTACCGTCAAAGACAAGGTGGACATGAAGCTAAGAGGGGAAAAAAAATCACGAAATAATAGCAATACAAGGTCAGAACACATCATACAAACTGGGTGCCAATGGATCACACCTATAATCCTAGGTATTCAAAAGGCTAAATTTTGGGGATCAGTTTGAAGCCAGCCCAGGTGGAAAGTCTGTGAGACTCTAATTTCCAATTAACAACCACAAAAGCCAGAATGGACCTGTGGCTCAAGAGGTAGAGCACTAGATGAGCAAAAACCCTCAGGAACATTGCCCAGGCCCTGAATTCAAGCCCCAAGAATAGCACAAAAAAACTGAAGTAGAGGGCTGGGAAGGTGGCTCAGTGGTAGAGTGCTTGCCCTGCATGCATGAGGCCCTGGGTTCATTTCCTCAGCACCACATAAGCAAAAAGAAAAAAGCCGGAAGTGGCGCTGTGGCTCAAGTGGTAGAGCGCTACCCAACTATCACTATGCTCCCCACCCTATAGCAAATCATTCCTCACCTCAGTTTGACTAGCCTTCACCCAGTTGAATGCAGGAAGTGGAATCTGGCCATATACAGTCACCACTACTAAGGAATCTGTCTGATGCCAATCATGCCGGCAAGATGCTGGCAGCTAAAGAGATGTAAAATGCAGATGGTTAAAACTCAACTCCTGAACCGGGAGCTGGTCTCACTCATGTAATCCTAGCCACTCAGGAGGCTGAGATCTGAGGATCACGGTTCAAAACCAGCCCAGGCAGGAAACTCCATGAGGTTCTTATCTGCAATTAACCACTAGAAAACCGGAAATGGTGCTGTGGCTGAAATGGTAGAGTGCTAGGCCTTAAGCTGAAGAGCTGAGGGACAGTGCTCAGTCCCAGAGTTCAAGCCCCACTACGGACAAAAAAACAACGAACTCAACTCCAGAATTTCATGGAGTATGTAGAGAAGACCTGCAGTGTCTCAGAGACATTCACAATATTTCATGTTACAAGGTCTCTAGACTATCGAGGAATAGGAGCAGAATCTTATTTCATTCATAATAAAGGAAACAGATAGGGAGCTTGACAATGAGGTACAGAGAAAAGTTTCTAATGAAGAGTTCAGAAAGTTGCAGCTTACCTGCTTCCCCCAGTCATGTCTACCAACTCTGCATCCCGGCTGAGCCAAAAATGCCCCAAAATCCAGGGTCTGGATGCCACAACAGCTCCAAGACTTCATCCTGAGGTAAAAAGATAATTCAACAAAATCCCCCACCACTCAACAATCTCCTACTTTTTTTGGTACTAGTCTTGCATCTTGAACTCAAGCCCTCGGAACTGTCCCTGAGCTTTTCCTATTCAAGGCTGGTCCTCTACCAATTGAGCCACAGCTCTACTTCCAGCCTTTTGCTGGTTAATTGGAGCTAAGAATCTCATGGATAAGCGGGATGCTGGAGGCTCACACCTATAATCCTAACTACTCAGGAGGCTGAGATCTAAGGACTGAGGTTCAAAGTCACCCTGGGCAGGAAAGTCCATGAGATTCTGATCTCCAATAAACCCTTCAGAAAACCAGAAGTGGCTTTGTGGCTCAAGTAGTAGAGTGCTAGCCTTGAGCTGAAGAGCTGAGGGCCCAGCACCTAGGCCCAGAGTTCAAGCCCCAGGAACGACCAAAAAACAAAACAAAACAAGAGTCTCATGGACTTTGCTGCCCAGGTGGGCTTAGAACTTCAATCCTCAGATCTCAGCTTCCCAAGTAGCTAGAATTACAGGTTCAACCACCAGCACCCTACTCTTTGAGGCCTGGGCACTGTCCCTGAGCTCTTCAGATCAAGGCTAGTGCTCTACCACTTAAGCCACAGTGCCACATCTGGTTTTCTGGTGGTTAATTGGAGATCAGAGTCTCACGGACATTACTGCCCAGGCTGGCTTTGAACTGCGATCCTCAGATCTCAGCCTCCTGAGTAACTAGAATCACAGGTGTGAGCCAGTGGTGCCTGGCCAGCACCCTACTCTTCATTGGGAAAAATCCATCTCAAGACCACCGAACACTTTCCTCTCCCCTCCCTCACCCCTCATGGAATCGAGGTGCTCCTGGGTGGTAGGTACATGGAGTAGCATCATTCTCAGGGCCTTGGTAAACCTAACAAGGATAAAGGAGAACCAAGAAAACAATCAGTGCATTCTATAGTATACTGCATTCAAGTTTACACCTACAGTTTTTTCTTAGCCATTGTTATCCCTCAGCCCCATGCTTGAGCTTTCCGTCCCCTCTGAAAAGTCTTACAGCATCACATCCTGGGTTTTGGCAGCTCGAACCAGTCCGAATCAGACTACTGTCAAGTCCTGGGAAAGGGAAACAAGAGTCAGAAGCCTACCTACTTCCCTTAATTGCAATTTCCACTAAATCCCAGACTGTGAGGCCTCTCTTTTAAGATCCACCTACCTGCCCCAGGTTTCTGGTCTAGTTCTTTTTGTTCCAATGCCATTTCCAGGGCTTGAGATATATTTAGTGGTAGCAGTTTTGGAGGCAACTCTGACCTAGGGGTATAGGCACGTCATTCAGTTCTGATCCATTAATCACGATTGCCAACTCTAGTGTTCCTGCCCTTGGTAGTGGACGCAAAGAAGTCTGGGAAAAATGGGTCATAGTTGGACAAGTTGAGTAGTAATCTCTTTGCCAATTTTCATCTCTGTGAACATCTGTGAAATACCCAAACCCAAGGGAAATCCCTAAGCCTTCCAGTTGCTTTCAATCTGTTTCTCTAGAACTACATCATTTTATCTTCCTGTCTAATCATGGAACTGTTGCTCATATCCTCACAAAATTCATTTTCTCAGCAGGGTGCTGGTGTATTGGAGGTTGGAGCCAGCCAGACTAGGAATGTCTAGGATACTTTTATCTTTACTTAACCAACAATGACCAAAAAAAAAAGCCAGAACTGGATCAGTGGCTCAAATGATAGAGCACTATCTTTAAAAATATGGGGGCTGGGAAGGTAGCTCAGTGGTAGAGCGCTTGCCTTGCATGCCTGAGGCCCTGGGTTCAATTCCTCAGCACCACATAAACAAAAAGAAAAAAGCCGGAAGTGGCGCTGTGGCTCAAGTGGTAGAGCGCTAGCCTTGAGCTGAAGAGCTGAGGGACAGCGCCCAGGCCCAGAGTTCAGGCCCCACGACTGGACCCCCCCGCCCCCCGCAAAAAAAATAGCTGAGATAGCACCGAAGCTCTGAATTCAAATCCTAGGATTAGCACATACACACAAAAAATTCATTCTCTTTAGCTCCCTATCTACTCATATTTTTATTTTCCCTGCCAATATTAAGAATTGAACTCAAGGGTCTTGAGCTTGCTGAACTGCCACTCTCATCACTTGAGCCACTTTCTATCTTGCTTTATCGCTGGCTATTCTGGAGATAGAATTCTCTCAGACTTTTCTTCCTGGACTGGCTTTAAACCATAATCTTCCAGACTTTTATCCTTCTAAGTAGCTAGAATTAGAAGCACTAGCCACTTTTCTTTAAAGTCTTTTTTAGAAATAATAAAAAAAAACTCAATTCTCAGCCAGGTATAGTGTTATATGCACACCTCTAATCCCAGCCCTCACGAGGCTGAGAGAGGATTATGAATTCCAAGTCAGATTGGGCTACACTGTAAGACCTTTTCACAAAAAGAATCAAGTAATTCTTAATCTCACTTTCACTACATACTAAATATGTATTTTAAGGGGGTATCAACTTATTTCATAGACTCAAGGTATCTAGCCCATCTCTCACGTACTGCCTTAAGAGTAAAGGTCATT
The DNA here is from genome assembly GCF_000151885.1 of Dipodomys ordii. Lineage (NCBI taxonomy): Eukaryota > Metazoa > Chordata > Mammalia > Rodentia > Heteromyidae > Dipodomys > Dipodomys ordii. Next base: position 3,878,633 of record NW_012267358.1, on the reverse strand, counting down.
TCCGACAGATTTCCTCTAAGGCACAGAATATATTGTACCATCTAAAACCTGACACAGGTCTTTGACCCCAGTGATTCATTAGTCACTTCTAGGAAGCTGCATGAATATAGCACAAACTCGGGCCTTCTGATTACTTAGGCCTTTCTCGTTGTAAGGTTTCTGCTGACTTTTGAATTGTGTTCAGAGGTTTTTGCTCCAGAAGTGAACTTGTAGCAGGGTCTTCAGGCTGAGGGGTCTCAGCAAACTTCTCAGCACAGTGTGGTCCCATAGTACAGCCCTGGTACAGATAAGGAAATAAGGATTAGAAATAGAATTCTTTACTTTTAAATTAATGTTTTTTATTGTCACTATAAAGGTGATATAGAGGGGTTACAGTTACGTAAGCCAGGCAATGAGTACATTCTTTTTGGACAATGTCACTCCTTTCCTCACTCATTCCGTTTTTACCTCCCTTCCCCACTCACAAGTTGTATACTTCATTTTCAAGTGTCTATTGGGTGCCACTGCTACATTTGTTCACCCTTTGTCCCTCCATTTCTGTGCCTCCCCTCACCGTCGCAAAGACAGATAAACAAGACAAAAAGAAAATGAAAACAACAAAGAAATAGAATTCTTCTATTGGGAGTAGAACCCAAGGAAGGATTTACCTTGATGTTTAAGAACTCTGAGAAATCTACAGTTCGCTTTCGGCAGCATGACCAACCCTATTTAACAAGAGACCCAGGTCAGCTAAAAATGTGTATTTCCTTTGGGACATGCTCATGCTATCCCCCATTACCTACTCCTCACCTTAAGTGCATCGTGGAATATTGGGACCCCAGGGTGATAGCAACAGGAATCTGTGGATACCAGATCGAAGACCACTATACCAAATGTCACTTGTCACCTTTTCTCCAGGTTCATGTTTATGGTTTCTTTTCATATAAGGCAATAAACCAACAAAGCTTGACACTTGAATCAAAATTATACCAAATAAAGACTTAAAAAAAAGAAATCCCATTTCTTTGACAAGTCCTACAGCTAAACACCCAGAACCCCTGGCCAGGTCAGGATGATTTACTCACCAGGAAGGTTGGTATTAGGATCAAAATGTTGCCCACAGCCTTTGTTATGGCAGAGTAGAGACATGGAGGCGTTGGTAGAATTACTGAAAGGGTATTTCAAGGAGTCTGGCTGCAGAGTGGGGAACACCTCTGTCTGGAGGCTTTTAGCTGCCTGGAAGGGCCAGCTGTTTCTATCTTTAGTTCAGGAGGCGTACACCTCCTAACATGGGCAAGGGAACTTCAATTGGCCTTCTCAGCCAATAGGAAAGAGCTCTGGAGCATTTTAGCTTTGAGGCTCAGGAAAAAAGGATCAGGCAGAGTAGTGCTTGGAACTTGGGTGAGGTCAGCGAACCACTGCTGAGACAGTTTTAGATGCTGCCAATTCCAAGCCTCTGACATATCAACAGCTGCTCAGATAAACCAGTTGAGACCACCTCTCCCAACTAGATGAGGGTACCTCAACTCTTCCAATTCATTTATTCCTCTCAGGGGAGCAGCTATACTGCCATGGTCATTACTTCCACATAGCACCAAGAGCACTGATCCTTGCATCTCATCCTACCTCCTCCCCATATTTTCCTGGATGGATGACTAATATTTCAAAGTCAAAGGCTTTATCCTTACAGAGCCTTCTGCTCATCTCCCAAGATACTCCCCGCCCTCCCTTCCCCTTCAAAAATAGCACAGAAAATTAAAAGGCTTAAAATGTATTTTAATAAGTTGATGCTGCATCATTGATCCATTTCTCAGAAAAACTCCAAATTTTCAGGTATTAGGGACAATCAAACATAATACACCAATAAAAAAAAATGCACAGCGTTAACTACCTAAGATAGGCAAGGCTAAGAGCTACTGTCAGACCATCAGCATACAGCAACCCTGTTCCCATGTTTATTCTAGGCCTATCAAGAAAAGCTGTGAAGGTCAACATGGACACAAGAAGGTAATTCCTGGGTTGTCCTTACCCAAGAAAAAGATGGAGCCAAGTTAACACAAGTTTGCTTTTTTTAAGATATGCTAAAATGAAAATCTCTAAGAGAAAATGTCTTCCTTAGGACATGAAGGGGTGATATATGGGCTATAACAAAACCGTACATATGCAGTCTGTGACCTCTGGACATTTGCCTGAATTCTCACCTGGGAGTGAATGGAGAAATGAGGCTAGGTCATTGGGGGAAGTTTGGTTTTTGTGGTATATGTGGCAGTGTCTCTGGGTTGAAGAGTTGTAGGGTTGAGAACAAATAAAACATTATTGACCCAAAAAAAGTGTGGAATGATCAAGATTATCAGGGCTAATGATCCAGTTTGTTACAGTTTCCCCAGACCCCAACAATTACACGGAGACTTCAGGAATGCATCACATGATTGATTTAACAATATACCACACCCACACAGAGCTGACTGGTTAACTATCACCCCCTCCCTTGCCCTCGGCCTCCAAGTAAACTCTCCAGAGTAACACAGGCAGGAAAGACCTATCTATTGGGATAATCCCTAACACTTTTCCAGGGTAGAATTCTGGCTAGTCCAAAAAGGGTCCTTCTTTTAAGGGTTTTGGGAAACTAGACACTGCAAATTTTATTAGTATCGGCGACGTTTGTTTGGAGCAAATTCAGCTCCAGGAGCTGCACGGTTGAATGCAGGAGGAGTTCCACCAATTGCCCCAATTCCTTCCATTGTAGCAGCCTGGCCAAAGCGTTCAGTTGTTGGAGGGGTCTTAAAAAAGAAAAAGAGAACAACATTACAATAGAACCTATGCCCTAAAAATTCCATTCACTTATACAGACAAGTCTCTCCATTAGGGTCCATTTCCATTCAACTACTCAATGCTCCAGATGCTATGGATATGGTACCTAAGTCAGCTCAAAATGCTAGTGCAAAAACTGGGGGTAGATTCAAGTGGTAGTGCATCTGCCTGGAAAGCATGAGCTCAAACCCTAGTACTACCAAAACAAAGCAAGAACACTAGTGAAAAAGAGAAAAGACAAAAAAAACACATTAAAAAAACCCAAACAGGGCTGGGATGGAGCTCAGTGGCAAAGCACTTGCCTTGCAAATGCAAGGTGTCCCGGGTTCAATCCCCAGGACCAAAAAAGAAAAAAAATTAAAAAAAAAAAACAACAAAAAACTCTTCTTACTAGATGAACCACAGAAGCAGCTTATATGAATTAGGAGCCCACTTAATCATTCTACCTTTATATTTTTTTGGGGGGGGTGAGGGAGCAGTGCTGGGTATTGAACTCAGGGCCTACATGCTGTCCTTTAGCTTTTTTGCTCAAGGTTGGAACTCTACCATTTGAGCCACATCCCTACTTCTGACTTTTTGGTGGTTAACTGGAGATAGAGATCACACTTTTTTGAATAAGCTGGCTTAGAACCAAGATTCTCAGATCTCAGTCTCTTAAGTACATAGGATTATAGGTGGATGAGCATTTGGTGCCTGGCTTCTATGTTTTATGTGTTTTAAAATTGTATCTATTTTTGTCTTTTCTTTTTGGTACTAGCGATTGAACCTAGGACATTGCATTTGTGACCCAAGTGCCTTGTCACTACATCCCAGCCCTCTAGCTTAAAAAAGCAATTTATTGTTATAAAGGTGATGTACACAGGGAGTAGTTACAAAAGTCAGGTAATGACTCTTATTTCTTCTTGGAAAGTGTCATCTTTTCCCATGCTCTCTCCCAATAGCTTTAACTTTTTTTTTTGTTTTTTTGGTTGGTCGTGGAGCTTGAACTCTGGGCTTGGGCGTTCTCCCTGAACTCTTCAGCTCAAGGAGAGCGCTCTACCACTTGAGCCACAGCACCACTTCTGGTTTTCTAGTGGTTTATTGGAGATAAGAGTCTCTCGGAGTTTTCTGCCCGGGCTGGCTTTGAACTGCGATCCTCAGATCTCAGCCTCCTGAGTAGCTAGGATTACAGGCGTGAGCCACCAGCGCCCGGCTTAGCTTTAATTTTTAATCTACACTCCTGACTACTAAACAGTTTCACATATTAAATACCTAAGCTGAATAATTTGTATCCAAGTTCTTTTTCCTGTACTAAGCAACTAGAGGCCACCATTCTCAGGAAACTGAAGCCTATTCAGATTGTTACGATTCCTTTTCTTACTAGAAGCAATACAACCTGGACCTATGAGCTATGAAGCCTTTGATTAACATGCGATTTATGTGATATTGCCTAACCTTAACCAACTCCCTTAAAAAAAAACTGGTTTGGCTGGGAATGTGACTTAGTGGTAGAGTGCTTGCCAGCATGCATGAAGCCCTGGGTTCAATTACTCAGTACCACATAAACAACAACAACAACAACAAAAAGCCAGAATGCCAGGCATCAGTGGCTCTCACCTGTAATCCTAGCTATTCAGGAGGCTGAGATCTGAGGTTCAAAACCAGCCTGGGCAGGAAAGTCTATGAAACTCATCTCCAATAAACCACTAGAAAACCGGAAATGGTGCTGTGCCTCAAGTGGTAGCACGCTAGCCTTGAGCTAAAGTGCTGAGGGATAGTGCTCAGGCCCAGAGCACAAACCCCATGACTAACAAAAAGCCAAAAGTGGTGTTGTGGTTCAAGTGGTAGAGTGCTAAACTTGTGCAAAAGCCCCAGGACTAGCTGGAAAAAAAAGTGGCTTACCCATGGCAGCAACTAGTAGTTGCTTAAATCCAAAATGAAAAGTATAAATTGAGCCAGTGGCTCACACCTGCAATCCTAGCTACTCAAAGGGTAAGATCTGAGGATTGTGGTCCAAAGCCAAACTGGGCAGGAAACTTTGAGAGACTATGATTTCCAGGATAAAGAAGCCAGAAGTGGAGCTATGGCTTAAGCGGTAGAGCACTAGGCACTAGCCTTTGGCAAAATGGTCAGGGACAACAAACCAGGCCCTGGATTCAAGCACCAGTACTGGTACCAAAAAAAAGTAACATTTGAGCTGGGTGCCAGTGGCTCATGCCTGTAATCCTAGTTACTCAGGATGCTGACCAGGTCCCTGAGTTCCAAGCCCCAGGACTGACACAAAAAGAAGTATAGTTATTGAATTTGCTCAAGATTAAAAATAGGTCAAAGTCATGGTTCACATGGTAGAGAGCCTAACAAGTACAAGTCCCAGCACTGCTAAACAAAAAGAAAAACATTTTCAAAACTAAAGAGCATAGCTGGGAACAAATGGTTCATGTCTACAATCTTAGCTACTCAGGAGGTTGAGATCTGAGGACCAAGGTTCGAAGCCATCTGGGACAAGAAAGTCCATAAGATACTTATCTCCAATTAACCACCAACAAGCTGGAAGTGGAGCTGTGTGGCTCAAGTGGTAGAGTGCCAGTCTTGAGCTAAAGAGCCAAGCAAGAACATAGAGCCCTGAGTTCAAGCCCCAGTACCAACACACCCACCCACACTCTTAAAGTTATATTTTAGTAGTCCTAAAACTGACATCTGTAGTAAAACTGAAGTAGATAAATACAGATGCTATAAAGAAAAAGTCCTTTCTCCTCCTACTAGTCACTTAGTTTATTACCAGTCTCCTGCAGCTTATTACCAGTCCCAAGGTTCCATCTGGCATCATAGTGGCAGGTCCTGGAGGAGCTGGGGTACCAGCTGGCACAGGAGCAGGGGGCAAGGCGCCTCTATTGTTTATGCCCATAGCACCTAAAGCAGAGGAACATGATCAGTCCAGGGGAGACTGCCCATTTCTTTCTATACAAAAGGAAAAGAACTCAATAAGACTTGTTGGCTACGTTATCTCATACCCACTGCCCAAATAATGTTCCTGGAAATGTCAGCCCTTTAAATTTGGATAGAAGCTACATAGTTCACTATAGTGACAAAAAAGGAAACCTAAGTCCTTACCTCCCATAGCCATCTGGCCCATTCGTATCTCTTGCTCTCTCTGAAAAACAAAATATACTCAAGACAGTCCAAGACAGCAATGTATTCTACCACAATCCACTGAGGACCACACACTAAGGGACATTAACATTGGTCACATACCCCAAGAGCACTGAGAGCAAGCTGAGGAACACTAAAGCTCCTTGTGAGTTGTACACTGAGTTTAGGTCACAGAGCTGACCTGAATGTTCCAATGTTTCCCATTAGGAACAGAAAAAGAAAGTTGTCTTCTTCCAGAGCTCGAACTCTTACAACTGCAAGGACAGCAGTGCCCTAACCAAGTGGGCTACACTTGATTGTCACAGAGTATAAAATTTCCATCCTAAATTTCCTGGGAGGCAGAATTCCTCTTCAAACCTTACCTCTCCTTCCTATGAACTCTTTTTTTTTAAAGGTAACTTTAGAGCATAGAAAAACTGGTCATAACTTGGCATCCTAACAAACATTCCATGGTGGGCTCATCAAATCACAACCAGCTTGGTACATCATGGGCACGTGAGAGATATACCGCATCAGGGAAGGTTCCCTTGAATCCTTCCTGCTGTCGCCGCATCATTTCTTCTTGTTGTCGCCGCATTTCTTCCTCACGGCGCCTGCGCTCCTCCTCCTGCCTATACAGTCACCAAGATATTTTAAGATAGAGGCATTCCAGAACTTGAACACGTTACCTTTATACGAGTCCAAGCTAAGGTGAGCCTACTGAAAACTATCACAGCTCACCAGAATTAAGGCAACCCCCAAAGGAGTGGCAGGAGACCAGCAGTAGGCTCCTTGCTCTTTAGTGGAGTCCCAGGTTAAGTCCTAGGATCACAGGCAGCTAAACTTGAGAAGCATCCACAAATTATTTGCCAATATATTTACAATGTATGAGGTAGCAAGGTTGTAGGAAGCCAAGAGTGAGGTTTCCTAATCTTTTACAGCTATCAGAAAAAAAGGGCTAAAAAAAAAAGTTACCTGAGCTCCAGCTGCTTTCGTTTTTGAACTTCTTGGTTATGCAGCTCTTCCATTCTCCGAAGTTCTTCCTGACGCCTCATCAAATCTACAAACAACAGGTCCAGAATATTATTTCCTTAACAAGGATTTAAGAAAAAAAACAAAAAACAGCTGAGTGCTGGTGGCCCATGTCTGTAATTCTAGCTACTCAGGAGGCATGGTTCTCAAACACAGCCTGAGTAGGCAGGTCTGTGATTCTTATCTCTAACCATGAGAAAATGGCAAGTGAGGCTATGGCTCAAAGTGTAAAGCACTACCCAGGAGCAAAAGAGCTCAGGGACAGAGCCCAGGCCCTGAGTTCAAGTCCCATGACAAAACAAAAAGACAGGACATAATTTGAATACCCATCCAAAGTGCCCAGATTCCAAAAAGGAAGTCAAACCCATCATGTCCTCAACAAGATAGTTCACAGACTTAAAGCAGAGGATTAAGTCTCTCTTTACTGAGGGATACAAATAAATTCCTGAATAAAAGCCATTTGTTTTTTTTTTTCAAAGTTTTCAGACTTACTGGCCTATACATACCCTGCCTCATTAGCATGACCTGGTGCTCATGACGAGCTGCTTCCATCTCCATCTCCAGCTTCTCACGAGCCTCCTTGATGTTACGATCTACTTGGTCCTGCTGCTGCTTCTCCATTTCAATGAGTGCCTTCCAGCGCATGGCATACTCATACTCAAAGGAGCCAGGCTGTGCAAATCTGGGTGGCTGCTCTCGCTCCCTATAGATTACATTCCCAAGATTACTGCATCCATATATATATAATAAAGACTGTGCTTTTCCTTTGTTTACACAACCCTTTTAGAAGGTTCCTCAAGAATAGGATGACAGCTACTCAGGAGGCTGAGATCTGAGAACTGTGGTTCAAAGCCAGCCCAAGAAGAAAAGTCCATGAGACTCTTATTTCCAATTAACCACCAAAAAACCAGAAGTGGTGCTGTGGCTCAATAGGTAGAACACTCACTTTGAGCTGAAGAGCTCAGGGACAGTGCCCAGGCCCAGAGTTCAAGATCCACAACTGAAATAAAAAAAAAGAATAGGGTGACAACTAACAGGACCACATACTTGTGAAATTGTTGGTTTTTTATAACCAACTTTTCTGGAAGCCCCTCTTCATCATCTAACTGGTCCATGGGTTCCACAGTCACAGGCCGAGGAAATCTGGATGAAAGAAGGAAGTTAAGTGGTAATCATACAACACTAGGCAGCCTCCTGACACCTGTCATGGTGCAATGACCTAATAAGTTTCACCACTGGGCAACTGAGCATATTCCCAGGGTTCTTTACACCTGACCTGAAGTAACCAAGTCCTTTTAATGGCACTATTGTGAATTTGGGGCTAACAGGATGGGGTCAGGCTTCAGATGTCTCATCTTAGCCTTTCAAAGTTTGAAACCAGTCCAGGCAAACTTAGACCCTACCCTATCTTAAAACCCAAATAAGAACAGGGCTGGGAAGGTGGCTCAGTGGTAGAGCGCTTGCCTTGCATGCCTGAAGCCCTGGGTTTGATTCCTCAGCACCACATAAGCAAAAAGAAAAAAGCTGGAAGTGGCGCATGGCTCAAGTGGTAGGGCGCTAGCCTTGAGCTAAAGAGCAGAGAGACAGCACTCAGGCCTAGCGTTCAAGTCCCATGACCGACAAAACAAAAACCAAACAAACAAAAAACAAATTAAGAACAAAAGGAGCCTGGTGTCAGTAGCTCATGCCTGTAATCCTAGCTACTCAGAAGGCTGAGTTCTGAGGATCACTGTTCAAAGCCAGCCTGGGCAGGAAACTCCGTGAGACTTTTATCTCCAATAAACCACTCAGAAAACTGGAAGTGGTTCTGTGGCTCAAGTGGTAGAGTGCTTGCCTTGAGCTAAAGAGCTGAGAGACAGCACCCAGGCCTGGAGTTCAAGCCCCATGACCGACAAAAAAGTAAATAAATAAATAAAGGAATAAGTGCTTGCCTAACAAGCACGAGGCCCTGGTTCCAATCCCCAGTACTACCACAATTTACATATATAATGAACTTAAGTGGTAGACTGCTTGCCTAGTGAGGCCCTGAATTAAAACCTCAATACTACACAAAAAAAATATACCAAGTTTTTCACTTTTTTGCAGGTATTTGTACTACATGTATTATATACGTATATTTACACACAATATACACAAAATATGTACTTAATATATACACAGAAATACATACATATACCATACATGTGATTTGCATGCATGTATAAAAACACTACTAGGTGAATTAGTATCTAAACTATATATATGCATTTTTAACTTTTTTGCAGGTGATTATGTACATGCATGATATATACACATAAATACATATATGTATATATATATATACATACACTACACACTTGTAGGTATTATGTATGTATGGATAAAACCCCTACTAGAAAAGGTCAATTCATATCTAAAAGCTTTAAATGAACATAGTTAACATCGCTACTAGATGCTCACTCAGGAACCCATGCTTTGTTTTTCAGATCCTTCCTTCACTTACGTGGTTAGCAGGAAGGAACCTTCACTGCATCTGTCCAGAGCTTTCCGAGCAGCTGGCTTCCCTGAGAACTCAACGATGCCTTTTCCTGAGGGCCTTCCTCGGTCATCCACAATGACTACAGCCCTCTCCACTTGGCCAAACACAGAAAAGGCTTCTTCCAAAAGCTCATTGGACACATACTGAGGAAGGTTTCGGACAGTAAGGGATGCACTGTGGCAGGCAAAGCGCACACGCAGCTGTTTTCCACGGAGTGGCATGTTGTCCAGCTCCACTTTGGCGATCTCCGCAAGGGTTCGTGTTTCCTAAGAAATAAAAATTAAAAGTTTAACAAGACTACCTAAACAGTCATCAAGTGTATAAAGTTAGCATAGCATACAATAAAATGTTTTCCCCACATACCTTGGCAACAAGCAAATAGAGAAAAATGAAAGCCAGGAACTAATGGCTAAAGCCTGTAATCTTAGCTACTCAGGAGGCTAAGATCTGAGGATCCCAGTTCAGAGGCAGCCTGGGGGGCAAAGTGTGAGACTGGACTCTTATCTCCAATAAACTACCCCAGAAAAGGCCAGAAGTGGAGCTATTGTTCAAGTGGTAGAGTGCTAGCCTCGAACACAAAGAGGCTCAGGGACAACATGCAGGTCCTGAGTTCAAGCTCCAAGACCAGTAAAGAAGAGGAAGAGAAGGAGGAGGAAGGAAAAAAAAATGGATAATGAATCAGACATGTTGGTATGTGCCTGTAATCTCAATACTTGGGAAGATGAGGTAGGAGGATGGAGAGTGTAGTTAGCCTGAACTACAAAGCAATTTCTAGGCTAGCCTAGGATACATGACCTTTTCTCAAAAAGTGAACGAGGGGCTGGGAAGATGGCTCAGTGGTAGAGCACTTGCCTTGCATGCCTGAGGCCCTGGGTTCGATTCCTCAGCACCACATAAGAAAAAAGAAAAAAGCCGGAAGTGGCACTGTGGCTCAAGTGGTAGAGCGCTAGCCTTGAGCTGAAGAGCTGAGGGACAGTGCCCAGGCCCAGAGTTCAGG
>NW_012267358.1:3850807-3852728 GCF_000151885.1 Dipodomys ordii | reverse complement strand
AGCCAGAAGTGGCACTGTGGCTCAAGTGGTAGAGCGCTAGCCTTGAGCTGAAGAGCTGAGGGACAGCGCCCAGGCCCAGAGTTCAGGCCCCATGACTAGAACCAAAACAAAAAAAGTGTAATGCAGAGCTTTGACTCAAGTGGTAGAGCATTGGCAATGAGCACAAAGGCTCAGGGATGCAACCAGGCCCTGTGTTCAAGTCCTTTGAACAACAACAAGAATATATTCAAAACAATATATAAGCTAGGAAATTAAGGATAAAGGGGGTGGCTCAAGGGGTAGAGTGCTAGCCTTGAGCAAAAGAAGCTAAGGGACAGTGAGCAGTTCCTGAGCTCAAAACCCAGGTGTAGCAAACTAACAATAACTAGCGGGGAAGGTGGCTCAGTAGTAGAGTGCTTGCCTTGCATGCATGAGGCCCTGGGTTCGATTCCTCAGCACCACATAAGCAGAAAAAGCCGGAAGTGATGCTATGGCTCAAGTGGTGAAATGCTAGCTCTGAGCAAAAGAAGCTCAGGATCAGTGCTCAGGCCCTGAGTTCAAGTGACAGGACTGGCAAAAAAAAATGTATTTTAAACATTTGGAGGCGTGGGAATGTGTCTCAGAAAAAGTCAGAAGTGGCACTGTGGCTCAAGTGGTAGAGGGCTAGCCTTGAGCTGAAGAGCTGAGGGACAGTTCCCAGACCCAGAGTTCAGGCCCCACAATCACCAAAAAATATAACTAGCTGGGTGTTGGAGGCTCATGCCTATAATCATAGCTACTGAGGATCGTGGTTCAAAGCCAGCCTTGAGTAAGAATGCCCACGAGACTCTTCTCTCCCATTAACCATCAAAAAAGTCACGTGGCACTGTGGCTCAAAGTGGTAGTGCTAGCCTTGAGCAAAAGTGCTAGCCTTGAGCAAAAAGGGGCTCAAAGACAGCACTCAGGCTGAGTTCAAGCCCCAGGACAGGCAAAAAATGATAATAAGTAATATATAAGCCAAGCATGGGGCTCATACCTGTGTTCTTAGGACTGGGGAGGGAGAGAAGGGATGATTAATAGTTTGAGGCTAGCTTAGGCTACATAACAAGGTATCCTCTGAAAAAAAATTTCAAAAATAGCAGGGCACCAGTGGTTCACACATGTACTCTAAGGGTCTAGGTTGAAAGTCAGCCCAGGAAGGAAAGCCTGTGAAGACTTTTACCTCCAATTAGCCTCCAAAAATTAAAAAAAGCTGATGTGGATCTACGGCTCAAGTGGTAGTGGTACCCTTGAGTAGTAGAAAATCTCAGACAGAACCCAGACTGAGTTCAAGCCCCTGGACTGACACAATAAGTAGTAATTTTTGGCTAGGAATGTGTCTTTATTGGTAGAGTGCTTGCCTAGTATGCATGAAGCTCTGGGTTCAATTCCTCAGTACCACATAAAAAGCCAGAAGTGGTGCTGTGGCTCAAGTGTAGAGTAGTGCTAGCCTTGAGCAAAAGAAGCTCGGGGACAGTGCCCAAGCCTTGAGTTCAAGCCCAGAACTGGGTAAAAAAAAATATTTATTTTTTTTGTTGGTCCTAGGGCTTGAACTCTGGGCCTGGGTACTGTCTCTGAGCTCTTAAGCTCATATAATAGCCTATAATACTAGTTACTTAGGTGGCTGAGATCTTAGGATCGCAGATTGAAGCCAGCCTGGCAGGAAAAGTCTGTAAGACTCTGATCTCCAATAAACTATTAAAAAAAAAAAAGCCAAAGTGGCACTGTGGCTTAAGTGGTAGAGCACTCACCTTGAGGAAAAGAAGGTCAGGGACAGTGCCCAATCCTAGAGTTCAAGTCCCAGGACGAGTCAAAAAAAAAAAGTCTTGGGGCTAGGAAGGTGGCTCAGTGGTAGAGTGCTTGCCTTGCATGCATGAGGCCCTGGGTTCAATTCCTCAGCACCACATAAGCAGAAAAAGCCAGA
>NW_012267358.1:3837829-3840432 GCF_000151885.1 Dipodomys ordii | reverse complement strand
CCTGAACTCTGGGCCTGGGCGCTGTCCCTCAGCTCTTCAGCTCAAGACTAGCGCTTTACCACTTGAGCCACAGCATCACTTCCGGCTTTTTTCTTTTTGTTTATATGGTGCTGAGGAATTGAACCCAGGGCCTCAGGCATGCAAGGCAAGCACTCTACCACTGAGCCACCTTCCCAGCCCAGTCTGTGTCTCTTATTTCCAATTAATCACATACAAAAAAACTGAAAGTGAAGCTGTGGCTGAAGTAGTAGAGTGCTGAGTACAAAGGCTCAGGGACAATGCCCAGACCCAGTATTCAAGATCTAGGACTGGCAAAAACAAAAACAAACAAAAGAACGAAAACCCTAGTTCCTACTCATGGAAAAAAAAAATGAACGATAGGGGCAGGGAAGGTGACTCAGTGGTAGAGTGCTTGCCTTGCATGCATGAGGCCCTGGGTTCGATTCTCCAGTACCACATAAGCCAAAAGAAAAAAAGCCAGAAGTGCTGCTGTGGCTCAAGTGGTAGAGCGCTAGCCTTGAGCTGAAGAGCTGAGGGACAGCGCCCAGGCCCAGAGTTCAGGCCCCAGGACTGGACCCAGAAAAAAAAAAAAAGAACAATATCCAGTATTGTAAACAAACATGTCTACCACTGTACCTTAAACCCACTACCTAGAGGTAGCAATTAAGATCACATTCTTGCATTTGTTTTTCTTTTTGTTTTGGTTTTTGGGTCCGGTCGTGGAGCCTGAACTCTTGGCCTGAGCGCTGTTCCCTTAGCTCTTCAGCTCAAGGCTAACGCTCTACCACTTGAGCCACAGTGTCACTTCTGGCTTTTTTCTTTTTGCTTATGTGGTGCTGAGGAATCGAACCCAGGGCCTCAGGCATGCAAAGCAAGTGCTCTACCACTGAGCCACCTTCCCAGCCCCAGGAGACTCTTATCTCCAATTAAACACTAGAAAACCATCAGTGGTACTGTGGCTCAAGTGGTAAAGTACTTGCCTTGAGCTGAAGAGCTCAGGGACAGCACCCAAGCCCCACTACCGACAAAAAAAAAAAAAAAGAGTTGATTGGTAACATGTTTTGGTCATGGGGCTTGTACTCCGGACCTGTGCACTGTCCCTGAGCTCTTCAGCTCAAGGCAAGCCCTCTACCACTTGAGCCACAGTACCACTTCCACTATAAAAATTTTAGAAAGCACAGATTATCTAAAAAAAGGAAATAATACTCATATCTACCTAGAGATTACCACTGCTCTTATATTCTTTTTGTGTGTATGTGTCAGATCTGGGGCTTGAACTCAAAAAAATCTCAGTGACAGGGGCTGGGAAGGTGGCTCAGTGGTAGAGTATTTTCCTAGCATGCATGAAGCCCTGGGTTCTATTCCTTAGTACCACAAAAGCAGAAAAAGCCAGGAGGGGTCCTGTGGCTCAACTGTAGACTGCTAGCCTTCAGCACAGAGAACTTAGGGACAGAGCCCAGGCTCTGATTCAAGCCCCAGGACTGGCAAAAATAAATAAATAAAAATTTTATAGTTAACTGTTTTATTTACACATATAAAATGTATTAATAATTTATCTATTTGTACTTTATTATTTTAAAACAATGATTATTGTTCCCTTTTTCAGATTTCCTGTGTTTTCTAAAATGTTTACAGTTAACTTGCATATAATTTATTTACAATTTATATTTGTGTACTTTTTTTTTCTTTTTTGCCAGTCCTGGGGCTTGAACTCAGGGCCTGGCCACTGTCCCTGAGCTTCTTTTGTTCAAGGCTAGCACTCTACCACTTGAGCCACAGTGCCACTTCCTGCTTTTTCTGTTTATGTGGTACTGAGGAATTAAACCAAGGGTTTCATGTATGCTAGGCAAGCACTCTACCACTAAGTCACATTCCTAGCCCATTTATGTACTTTTATATTTATTTATTGTTGGTCTTGGGGCTTGAACTCTGGGCTTGGGCACTGTCCCTGTGCTCTTCAGCTCAAGGCGAGCGCTCTACCGCTTGAGCCACAGTGCCACTTCCAGGTTTCTAGTGGTTAATTGGAGGTAAGAGTCTCATGGACTTTCCTGCCTGGGCTGACTTTGAACTGTGATCCTCAGATCTCAGCTTCTTGAGTAGCTAGGATTACAGGCGTGAGCCACCAGTGCCTGGCTCATTTGTGTACTTTTTAATCTATAGTATTTATTTATATTTATTATTTATTTGAGACATGGCCTTGCTGTTTGGTTCAGGCTATCTTTGGATTTGAAATCTTCCTGCCTCTGTCAGTCATCGAAATGCTTGGGTTATAGATATAACCCAGCATACCTGAAAACCTAATTATTAACCAAAACCCAAAGTTTCCTCTTGGTATTATACACTGTATGTGTTTGAATAATGTATAGTGAAATATATAGTATCAAGGAGAGGTTTACATTCCAGAAATACTGTTCTTGTTGTTTCCTCCCCAACTCCACCCCCCCTGCCCCTAGACTTAAACTCAGTATTTGAGGCTTGTTTTTTTTACTCACTAGCGGATGCTCTATGACTTAGCTACACCTCCAACTCAGTTGTTGTTGTTGTTTTTTAAGTGGCAAGGTGTTTTTATTATTGCTGGTTTGTCTGACCCTCCCTCCCTCCCC
>NW_012267358.1:3826176-3837779 GCF_000151885.1 Dipodomys ordii | reverse complement strand
GTGGTTTATTGGAGATAGGAGTCTCACAGTCTTTCCTGCCCGGGCTGGCTTTGAACCTCGATCCTCAGATCTCAGCCTCCTGAGTAGCTAGGATTACAGGCATGAGCCACCGGTGCCCGGCAAAAATCTCCCTTTTTTATTGATTCAACTACAAACTTTTGACAATCGAAGAATTATTCCCACTGCTTACCTTTTCACAGCCACCATTACCCAGCTTCCCTATCTTTAAAACACATGTCCCCTGGCCAGTGGCTCATGCCTGTATTCCTAGCTACTCAGGAGGTTGAGATCTGAGGATCATGGTTCAAAGCCAGCCGGGGCAGGAAAGTCTGTGAGACTCTTATCTCTAATAAACCAACAGAAAACTGGAAATGGTGCTGTGGCTCAAGTGGCAGAGTTAGTCTTGAGCCAAAGAGCTGAGGGACAGCGCCCAGGCCCAGAGTTCAAACCCCATGACTTACCAAAAACAAAACAAAACAAAACAACAACAAAAATATGTCCCAAAGCCTCACCAGGCGAATAAAGCCGAAGCCTTTATCCTTGTGAATGAAAACTTCTCCTGCCTTCCCATATTTTTCAAATAGTTTCCTCATTTCTTCCTCAGTGATGTCAGGGGGAAGATTGCCCACGAAGAGACGGCTGCGCTGGGTGAATGTCTTCTCTCCTGGTTTCCTGAAATTCTTCAGGTCAATAGTTAAGCCTTCATCTGCAAGAAAACAGAGTCACTCAGACATTGAGGAAAGAGAAATATAGTCACATCTTCAAAGATCTCCAAATTACTAGGTAAGAGACATACTTGCAGTAAAGAAGACCAACCACTTATCAGTAAATTTTACCTCAGAATGTGAAAGTAGTATGTAGAGATGGGAGTAGGGGGCTTCTCAAGAATTACTATGCATCAAGAACCAGGCTAAGTTAAAACAGAGACACACAATAAGGACCTACCATAAAATTACATAATTCAAAGAATCTTATTCATAAGAAATCTAATTTTAGAATTTAAAGCACAACTGCTCTATTTTCCTAACCTTCCAATCTTTACAACCTTTAGCAATTCCCCTTGTTCAAAGTTTACTTATGAAAACATACATACAGAAGACTTTGACTGATTAAAAATGGGTGGGAGGGGCTGGGAATGTGGCTTAGTGGTAGAGTACTTGCCTAGCATGCATGAAGCCCTGGGTTCAATTCCTCAGTACCACATAAACAAAAAAGCCAGACATAGCACTATGGCTCAAGTGGTAGAATGCTAGCCTTGAGTAAAAGAAGCTCAGGGAGAGTGCCCAGGCCCTGAGTTCAAGTCCCAGGACTGGCAAACAAAAAAAAAAAAAGAAAAATAGTTGGGAGGGCTGGGGCACTGGTGACTCATGCCTATAACAATAGCTTCAGAAGACTGATTTCTACTGTCTTTGTGAGGTTCTTACCTCCAATTAACCACAAAGAGCCAGAAGTGGAGCTGTGACAAGTGGTAGAGCAGTATCTCTAAGTAAAAATACTTCAGGAACATTACCCAGGCCCTGAGTGAAGTCCAGGGCCACTACCAAAAGAAAAACAAATGGTTGGTAGAATCCCTAGCTAAGCCTAAGGTACGGAATAGCACTGAGGGCACAAATTTTTTTTTTTTTTTTGGTCACGGGGCTTGAACTCTAGGCCTGGGCGCTGTCCCTCAGCTCTTCAGCTCAAAGCTAGTGCTCTACTACTTGAGCCACAGCGCCACTCCTGCTTTTATGGTGGTTTATTAGAGATAAGAGTCTCACAGACTTTCCTGCCCAGGCTGGCTTTGAACCCTGATCCTCAGGATCTCAGTGTTTTGAGTAGCTAAGATTACAGGTGTGAGCCATTGGCACCCGGCTAGGGCACCAGGTTTAAGCTGAGTACTAACAAAAAAATTCACAAGTATTATACTTAGTACCCTAAGTATCAGTTCTATAGTCTCTGATGACTGTCTCTAAGAACCAAGCAGAGATAAAGTAAAACAGACATCTCTTTAGCAGTGAAATGTGCCAACACAGCAGAACAATATTCCACTGTTGTCAGTCTGTTCCATCATTGGTTTAAACCAATCAGTCCTTTTCCACCATAAAAAATATTAAGAGGAAGCCGGGCGCCGGTGGCTCACGCCTGTAATCCTAGCTACTCAGGAGGCTGAGATCTGGGGACTGTGGTTCAAAGCCAGCCCAGGCAGCAAAGTCCATGAGACTCTCATCTCCAATAAACCACCAGAAAACCGGAAGTGATGTTGTGGCTCAAGTGGTAGAGCACTTATCTTGAGCTGAAGAATTGAGGGACAGTGCCCCCCAAAAAAGAAAACGGATATTAAGAGGGAAAGGGGAAAAAGGGCATCCTAAAGGCCCATCTTTTTTTTTTTGGGGGGGGGGGGTCTGGTCGTGGGGCCTGAACGCTGGGCCTGGGCACTGTCCCTCAGCTCTTTAGCTCAAGGTTAGCGCTCTACCACTTGAGCCACAGCGCCACTTCCGGGTTTTTCTTTTTGCTTATGTGGTGCTGAGGAATCGAACCCAGGGCCTCATGCATGTAAGGCAAGCGCTCTCCTAAAGGCCTATCTTATAATTCCCAAAAGACTCATCTAAAAAACCAAGAAACCTTTCCCAAGAGGGAATGTATTTCTACCCCATTACCACCTAGCATCTACTCACTTTGGCTGCTGGCCTGTTGGCCATTTGCGGGTATTGTTGGTGGTGGTGGCTGCTGTTGTTGCTGCTGGTGGTGATGTTGATGGTGCTTCCTTGGAATATGGTTCTGCTTCTCCAAATTAAAGGTTTTATTGCTCTGCATTTTTTTCACTCTACGAAGAAAATAAAATGCACTATCAAATATATTCGGTGGTAAGGATGCAGTCACATCACCTTCCTGATGACTTATATGTTAGCCTGATAATTGGTTACTTTGAACAACTAGAGGAAAGTACAGTTTAAGCATCTAAAATCAGTCTAGGCACTGGTAGCTCATATCTGTAATTCTCACTACTCAGGAGGCTAAGATCTGAGGGTCATGGTTTGAAGCCTGGCTGGGCAGGAAAGTCCATGAGATTCCAATTAACCACAAAAAACACAGAAGTGAGTCAGGTAATGGAGGCTCACACCTTTAAACCCAGCTACACAAGAGGTTAAGATCTAAGGATCACAGCTCCAACTCAGCAGTGGCAGAAAAGCCCATGACTCTATCTCCAGTTAACTGTGCCCCACCCCGCCCTGCCCTGCCCCCCGCTAAAGCTGGAAATGAAGTTGTGGTTCAATGGTAGAGTTCTACAGCCTTGAGCAAACAAGCTCAGGAATAGCTCCTAGGATTTGAGTTCAAGCCCCAGAACTGGTTAAAAAAAATCTAAAACCTAAGCTCCTGTGTTCGAGCCCTAGCACTAAAAAATTAAAAATCAGCCAAGTCCCTACCTATACACTCCTATAATGCTAGTTATTCAGGAGACTGATGCAAAAACCACAATTCAAAGCCAACTTGGGGAGATCTCCAATTAACCAGAAAAAGGCAGCATGGCTTAAGTTGTAGAACACCAGCTGTGAGCAAAAAAAGTAACAGAGCTAGACTCTAACTTCAGGTTCCAGTACTGGCACAAAATAAAAACAATCCATAAACTACTATGCGGTATTTGTTAAGAATGATTTGTGGGCTGGGGAATGTGCCTTAGTGGTAGAGTGCCTGCCTAGCAAGCATGAAGCCCTATTCAATTCCTCAGTACATAAACAGAAAAGGCCAGAATTGGTGCTGTGGCTCAAGTGGTAGAGCACTAGACTTGAGCACAGAGAGGATCAGGGACAGAGCCTAGGCCCAAGTTTAAGCCCCAGGACTGGCTAAAAAAAAAAGTCACACTAGAATGACTTAAATATTTTCACTTTAATGCTATATATTAATAGGAAACTACTCCTAGCCAGACATGGTGAAGGACACCTGTAATCCCAGCAAGGGAAAGCTGAGGCAGGATAGTGTTTACGGTCAGGTAAGACTATAATATGGAAACCCTGTGTCAAAATATATTTACAGGCTCACTCTGAAATCCTAGCTACTCATGCCTATAATCTTAGCTACTCAAGAGGCTGAGATCTGAGGATCTGGATTCAAAGCCAGGCTGGGCAGGAAAGTCTATGAGACTCTTATCTCCAAAAAAACCCAGAAAACCAGAAGTGGTGCTGTGGCTCAATTGGTAAAGTGCTAGTCTTGAGCTGAAGAGCTGAGGTACAGTGTCCAGGCCCCACAACTGACAAAAAACAGCTCCCAATTTAATTAATGCTAATAGAAAAAATAAACATGGGGGAAAAAAAGCCTGCATCAGCTATAACGGACTCTACTAATTACATTTTTTTTTAACCAACACTCTTTTATTTCTATGACCAAGGTTTGAACTCAGGCCACTGCAAGAATAGCTGGGCACACAAGTATGAGCTATCAGCGCCTTTTGCCCAGTTTTCTTTTTTTGGTCTGGTCGTGGGGCCTGAACTCTATCCCTCAGCTCTTTAGCTCAAGGTTAGCTCAGGCATGCAAGGCAAGCGCTCTACCACAGAGCCATCTTCCCAGCCCAGTTTTCTTTAAAAAAAAAAAAAAATTTAATAAATCTTTATTTCCTTTCAAAAATGCCAAAGGGGATTATATTCATATTGCAATAGACTAAATTCCTAAGAAACTGATACTCCTTTTTTTATTTTGTTATTCGTGCTGCTTGAACTCAGCCTGGGCGCTATCCCTCAGCTCTTTAGCTCAAGGAGAGGGCTCTCTACCACTTGAGCCACAGCGCCACTTCCGGTTTTCTAGTGGTTTTATTGGAGATAAGAAGAGACTTTCCTGCTTGGCCTGGCTTTTAATTAAGATCATCAGATCTCAGCCTCCTGAGTAGCTAGGATTACAGGCATGAGCCACTGGCACCCGGCTGATACTCTTTTTTGTGCATGCAAGTGTGCTGGTACTGGGGCTTGAACTCAGGGCCTACCTGTCATTTGGCCTTTTCTTCTTAAGACTGAAGTTGTTGAGCCACACTTCCCTTTTGCTAGTTAGTTGGATGTAAGAGTTTTATAGACTTTCTGTCCAGGCTAGCAGACACACAAATACATGCATGCGCCTGTGCGCAGACAGGCAGATAGATAGACAGACACACACAGACATACACACACACATTCACACACAAGGAAAAAACCCGAGGGCCACCATCCAATTCCAAAGATGGCTTTTTCCAGTATATGAATTTAAGTCCCCCTCTTAAGCAGAAAAGGACATCTGCATTAACATTACAAAATGACTTTAAAATAGAAAAAATGTTATACAGAGTTCTGGCTCAAATGGTAAGAGTGCAAACCCTGAGTGAAAAAGCCAATAGATGGCATCCAGGCCTTGAGATCAAGCATCAGTAAAACAAAACAAAACAAAAACCAACCTACCTACTTTAATAACTTCGTTTTAGGCAAGAATATAAATATATTCTCGGGGGCTGGGAAGGTGGCTCAGTGGTAGAGCGCTTGCCTTGCATGCCTGAGGCCCTGGGTTCGATTCCTCAGCACCACATAAGCAAAAAGAAAAAAGCCGGAAGTGATGCTGTGGCTCAAGTGGTAAAGCGCTAGCCTTGAGCTGAAGAGCTGAGGGACAGCGCCCAGGCCCAGAGTTCAAGCCCCACCACCGACCAAAAAAAAAAAAAAGAGTCTCAAGGACTCAGTTGCCCCAGTTTGCTTCAAACCAAGGTCCTCAGATCTCAGCCTCCAGAGCAGCTGGGATTACAGGATGAGCCAGTGCACCCAGCTAGAGAATCTAATCTCCCACTAACCACCAAAAAGGCTGGAATGGTGGGTAGGATACTAGCCTTGAGCAAAACACCTCTAGGACTCCACCCAGGTGCTAAGTTGAAGTCCAGGACCAGCATCAAAAAAAAAAGGGGGGGCTGGGCATGTAGTGGTGATTGGAAGAGTGCTTGCCTCTCTTGCATGAAGCCTTAGGTTTGATTCCTCAATACCACATAAAGACAAAAGGCCGGATGTGGTGCTATGTCTCAAGTGGTACAGCGCTAGCCTTGAACAAAACAGCTCAGGGATAGTGCCCAGGCCCTGAGTTCAAGCCCCAGGACTAGCAAAAGTAACAAAAAAAAAAAGGAAAATTAAGAGCAGGGTACCAGTGGCTCAAGCCTATATACCTAGCAACTCAGTAGGCTAAGATCTAAAAATTGTTGTATAAAACCAGCCCAGGTTTTTAATCTCCAATTAACTAACAAAACAACAACCACAACAAAAAGTAGTGAATTTTTTTGTGGGTGAGCTTTATTGCTAGTTAATAGGGCTGTGGTTCAAGTTAGAGTGCTAGGCTTCAGCAAGGGAAAAAAAAGGCCAGGGACAGTACCTAAGTGCTGAGTTCAAGCCCTAGGACACACAAAGGAGGAGGTAACAAGAAATGTACTCATTACCATATCCATGTAATTGTAACCCCTCTGTACAGTATTTTCACAATTAAAAAAATAAGCCCTAGGACACACAAATAGAGCAAGAAATTTAAACATACAAAATGTTAAAATTCACTCAAATCAAAGAATGCACTAGTTGTGCATTAAAACCCTTTTTTTTTGTCTTTTCTTTTTTGGTACTGGGGATCAAACCCAGGATGTTGAGCTTGCTAGGCAAGCACTTTGCCACTGAGCTACATCCCAGCCCTAAAACCCATTCCCTAGCCTAATGATAGAAACCTGGGTTATCTTCAATCATTACTCCCAGTACTTCTTACTTCAGGTTAGAATTAAAGGAATTTTGCTATCTCAGTAGCTTATATCACTTTCAGGAATCCACAATATATATTTTACATGTTAAAAATCTATAGAGATCCAATCTAGTCAAAACACTACATTTACCACAACTTTTGTTGTTCTTATTGGTCGTGGAACTTGAACTCAGGGCATGGGTGATGTCCTTGAGCTCTTTTGCTGAAAGCTAGCACTCTACCACTTTGAGTCACAGTGCCATAAGTTTGTAATAGAAATCATTTATCTCTCTAGAAGAGAGGTGCTTATGTTAAGATGCTCTAAGCTATGTATTCCAAGAAAGGTTACATTGGTTTTAGAAGGTATAGCCTGAAACATAGGATAATACCAGATATTACTGAGCATTAAAAATCCAGGTAATGGGGCTGGGAAGGTGGCTCAGTGGTAGAGTGCTTATCTAACATGCATGAAGCCCTGGGTTTCATTCCTCAGCACCACATAAACTGAAAAAGCCAGAAGTGGTGCTGTGGCTCAAGGGTAGAGTGCTAGCCTTGTGCAAAAAGCTCAGGGACAGCGCCTAGGCCCTGAGCTCAAGCCCCAGGACTGGCAAAAAAAAAATCCAGGTAACATGCTAATAAGAAGTCTGACCTGGGCTGGGACTGTGGCTTAGTGGTATAGTGCTTGCTGCCTTGCAAGCAAGAAGCCCTGAGTGCCATTCTTCAGTACCATATAAACAGAAAAGGCCAGGGTCTGGGAAGGTGGCTCAGTGGTAGAGTGCTTCCCTTGCATGCATGAGGCCCTGGGTTCAATTCTTCAGCACCACACAAGCAGAAAAAGCCGGAAGTGGCACTGTGGCTCAAGTGGTAGAGCGCTAGCCTTGAGCAAAAGTTCACAGATAGTGTCCAGGCCCTGAGTTAAAGCCCCAGTACTGGTTAAAAAATGTCTGCCCTATCCCATTTAGTGCTCACAACTATTCTGGATAGGGGTAAATGTTATCCACCACAAAGTCTGGTAATTTTATGAACTAAATAAGATAATGTACACACAGTACTGAGAGTTCATTCAAAAAGAAAGTACTTATTCCTGAAGGCACTATTTCTACTTGGGTAGGTGTGCTCCAATTAAACAAATGTCATCAATGATATTCTTCCTTCCACTCAACATTCTAATAACCAAAGTCTCTACCATTTTGTTTTTAAATGTAAGTCCTCACAACACTAATCTTTTAAAAATTCTTCCTTGCATGTAATCTTTCTTCCAAGCACCCATTCACTGCAAATACTAAATAAAGCACCTAAAGTATTCTTAGATACAGTGCCTAAAAATACTAAGTATTCACAAAGTATTTCTTGCTATCAACTACTTCTAATGATGACCAGAGTATCATTTGAAAATATTTGTGTAAATATTTCCAGAAATCTAAGTAACAAATTCACTGTCCTCTAAATACTGGGTTTCTGAAGATTATCAGCAAGGATTCCTCTCTATACTTATTTGTCCTTTAATTAACCCTGATGGACCATGAGAGACAATGTGTTTTTGTTTATGATTTAGAAACACTGTAACTATTCTATTGGATATGATACAACTGCACAAATGTTTAGGCATTGGACCAAGCACTGATACATATCCTAAATCTAAAAAAATGTTCCCCTCCATTTTCAGAAAAAAGGTCCAATTAAGTTAAAATTGTGGGAGAAGTTTGCTACAAGCCTACCAACCTGAGATGGATGTCTGAAAGCTGTAAAATGCAGACAAGGTGACGTACTTCTCTAAGTTTCCTAAAGCCTTTCATTTAAATAAATTATACAACATACACAAATCTAATCACTGCCCTCCACTAGATGCCAGATTTATTATATGAAATACACAAGTCAATTCATGTTAATTTTAGATCACTAGCAAAAAGTTCAATTTAAGTACCAAAAAATAATCTACGTTAAACTATTCAACTAGGCGTCCTACTTCTCCCCTACACCTACCTCAACTTCGATTCTTGACAGCGAAGTGCTTGCCAGGCCCCTCTAACCTCGACTTTTCTGTTAAAAACACAAAGAATGGGTCAACTTATGAAAAAGCTTTCTCAAAGCGGAAAATGCTTAACATAAAATTTAAATTTCATTTAAGAGTTGTACCGTAAATGGCTCGAAATGCTAGGCATCAAGATGAAAGTAACAGCAATAACAACAATAATAATAATAAAGAAGGTTCAAGAATCTGAGCCAAAGACTGGGGAGGAGGGGTCTGAAGTAACCTAAGAGGAACTTCCCAAGTAAGAGTTTCCACAAAGAAACACCGTTCGAGGGGCCCAACCAGCCCATTCGGAATTTAATGGCCTCGCGGGGCCGGGAGGAGGAGCATCTGACAAAGCGCCTCCTCCTCCTCCAACCCCGACTTCAGGGCTCCCACATAATAGACCCCACACCCTTAGCCCAGAGCAGCGCTGAAGCTGGGAACTTACTGACACTGCGAAGACTCACAGATGAGTCGAACAAAGAGCCTGAGCAACCGATTAAAGCCCCAAGCGAGTTGAGAGCGCTGGGCCAACGCGCTGGATACTCCGTTGGAGGCGGCGCGGCAAGGCCTCTAGAGGCCTTGGATCCATTATCCTCTCACCAAATCTCGCCCTGCCCGAGCCTTTTTCTTTCCAGATCATAACAAGAAATCACACTCTCCTCCCAAACAAGAACCAAACCGTCCCAAAACTCACCCTCTACCAATACTTCTCTCCTCGGAGTAACGGCGACGTTACACGGCCTCTACCGTCCCAAGAAAAGAGCGCGCGACCGCCGGAAACGAGACGACGGAGCTCGGTGCCTCCCGAGGGGTACGAAAGAACGCTCTCCATTGGATATTTGAGCTGCCAATCAAGGGTTATCTCCAGAGGCGGAATCATCTTTTCGCCATTTCTTAGATTCTATTGGCTACCTAATACCAAAGACTAATTTCGTGTGAACGACAGATGGGGGACAAAGAGCGAGGCTTTGTACCTACTGCGCATGCACTAGCGGCGGCGCGCGTGAGACGGAAAGGAAGGGGAAAGGGGAGGGAGAAAAAGGGGTGGAGGTTGGAGAAGAGTGGATCGGAAGGAGAGACTTAAACGCACTAACGGAAAGACTCTATGACCGAGTGGAGGGAGGGGGATAAACGAGAGGCGATAAAAGAAGAGAGCAGAAAGTAGAAAGGAGAAAAAACAATAAAGAAAATGCGCGTGTAGGCGTTCTCGGAGAATTGCTGCACTGCGCCTGTGCAAGATTCAAGAGTAACAATGTCATTGTAGTCGATGTAGTTGCTGTAGTCTTTTCCTGCTGAAAAAAAAATGCCCCGCCATGTTTCTTTTTTCACACTTCCTCGTTAGGGCTTGCACCCTGATACTCTGTACCTTACTCAGTTCAAATCTCTAATTCCTTTTCCTGCTGTTCGGGATATTCGGGAAACGCAAGAGAAATGGTGATGGTTATACAAAACGTGCAGGAAGACAAGAGGTCTTGACTCCTTGATTTCTGCAATTACACAAAGCTGTAACTTGCACCTTCGTTTCTGTGGTAACCAGGGACTTTAGCAGTCCAAATGTCATTGTTCCTATCACTTAAAGAGAGTTTCAACAGGTTGGTCGCCATTGCCAGGGACACTGGAGATTTCCAGATCAGACCTATTCTGTATCCCATGGGAGGCTTACCAAGGTAATAACTTCATTATTTCTGTAATAACCTAACTCACTCCAGTGGTTAACCAAGGACTACCAGGTTCAACTGATAGGTATTGGTAATTAATTTTGACTAATTCTTACTCAGACTTGCAGAGTATCCTAACTGGCACTATTTATTTATTTACTTATTTTTTATTGCCAGTCCTGGGGCTTGAACTCAGCGCCTGAGCACTTTCCTTGAGCTTCATTTGCTCAAGGCAAGCACTCTACCACTTGAACCACAGCACCACTTTTGGCCTTTTCTGAGGAATTGAACCCAGGGCTTCATGCATGCTCGGCAAGCATTCTACCACTAAACCACATTCCCAGCTAACTGGCACCATTTTATGCCACAATGACCTAGACTTGTACTGTCCTCACAAATATAATCCTAGATAGAAAGTTGAGATCTGAGGATTGCTATTCAAAGCCAGCCAGGATAGAAAAGCATCTCACACCCCTATCTCTCATTAATCAGCAAAAAGCTGTAAATAGAGTTATGGCTTAAGTAGGAGAGTGCCAAGACTGGAACAGAATAGCCAAGTGAGAGCAAGTATAGGGACATGAGTACAAGTCCCAGTACTTGCACAAAATAATATAATAGTAATAATAATAATAAAACTTCTTCCTACAATGTTTTTTTTTGGCTGGCCGTGGAGCTTGAACTCTGGGCCTGGGCACTGACCCTGAGCTCTTTAGCTCAAGACAAATGCTCTACCACTTGAGCCACAGCACCTTCCAGTTTTCTGATGGTTTATTGGAGATAAGAGTTTTATGGCTCTGCCTGGGCTGGCTTTGAACTGCGAATCTCAGATCTCAGCCTCCTTAGTACCTAAGATTATAGGCATGAGCTACCTGCCCAGCATACAAAGATTTTTTTTTTTTTTTTGTCGGTCATGGGGCTTGAACTCTGGGCCTGAGCGTTGTCCCTCAGCTCTTCAGCTCAAGGCTCTACCACTTAAGCTACAAAAGCGCCACTTCCAGTTTTCTAGTGGTTTATTGGAGATAGGAGTCTTACAGTCTTTCCTGCCTGGGCTGGCTTTGAACTGCGATCCTCAGATCTCAGCCTCCTGAGTAGCTAGGATTACAGGGGTGAGCCACCAGCGCCTGGCACAAAGTTTTTTTTTATTTTTTTTATTGTGAAAATACTGTACAGAGGGGTTACAATTACATGGGCAAGATAATGAGTACATTTCTTATCAAGCATTGTTGCCTCCTCCT
>NW_012267358.1:3818207-3821465 GCF_000151885.1 Dipodomys ordii | reverse complement strand
CCCCTCCCTCCCTCCCTCTCTCCCTCCCTCCCTCTCTTCCTACCTTCCTCCCTTCCTTCCTTCCTCCCTTCCTTTCTTCGTCAGGATCTCACACTATCCCTGAGCTTCTTTTACTCAAGGCTAGCACTTTCCCACTTGAGCTACAGCGCCACTTCTAGCTTTTTCTGCCTATGTGGTACTGAGGAATTGAATCCAGGGCTTCCTGCATGTTAAGGCAAGCACTGAACCACTAAGCCACATTCCCAGTCCATGGTTTGATTGTGTGTGTGTGTGTGTGTATTGGTACGGAGATTTGAACTAAGGGCTTGGGCTCTGACCTTAGATCTCAGCCTCCTGAATAGCTGGTATTATGTGCTTTGGCCACCAATCCCCAGCTTTGCTGGTTTGATTTTTTTTAGAGAAGGCTGGCCTTAAATACAGTCTCTTTCCCTGTTAAAACAAAGCTGAGAAAAATAACGTCCAATGCTTGAAGAAATGACTTATCCAAAGTTACCTGGTTACAAAGTTGACATGTTGACAAAATTGAGATTTTGGTCTGATTTCAGGATCCATCAACTCTTTAAAAAAATTTTTTTTAATTTTTATGTTTGTTATTTATTTATTTTTGCCAGTCCAGCAGCTTGAACTCAGGGCCTGGGTGCTGTCCCTGAGCTACTTTTACTAAAGGCTACCACTCTACCACTGAGCCATGCCACTTCTGGCTTTTTCTGCTTATGTGGTACTGAGGAATCGAACCCAGGGCTTCATGCATGCTAGACAAACACTCTACCACTGAGCCACATTCTCAGCCCTCTTTTTAAAAATTTTTAATATTTTTTTAATCTTTTGAGAAAAAGTAGCCCTGGGTGTCCTCAAACTCAAGATCCAACAACCTTACCTCAGATGCTGGGATTAGAGACCTTCACTGGAAGAGTAGAGCTGTAGGTACTTTAGGCCTAGAGCTCCCTTGGGTTTTTGCCTCTGGGCTGAAGTTCTACGAATTGTGTCACACGTCCACTGTCCACTTCAGTTTGTTTGTTTTGGTGACTGTCTGCTTAATTGGAGACTAGAGTTTCCAGCTCTAGCTTATTTTGAACGAAATCCTTAGAGCTCGTCTCCTAAGAAGCTAAGATTGTAGGTGTGATCCACAAGCACCCAGCCAGTTTCACAGACTCTTAAGCTAACACCTTACCCCTGAATACCCCTTCCCACTAGAGTGCTTCCCCTCACCTTGAAAGCCAGTGACTGGGCATGCTACAATCTGAGCCCTTAGTGTTGGGTTGAAGGAGGGGGCAGGCAATACAAAAGAACAAAGTGACCCAACTGAAAGAGAACAAGCAGAAACTGCAGAGGAGGAGGTACCCGATAAGAAGCGGAACGGTATGTGGGAGATAGGTACAGAGAAAACTCGTTAAGATACAGAGAAAGCTGGATTTAGAAAAACCTAAAGGGGAGGAGGAACCTCAGGCATTTTTAACTTTTTTTTTTTTGAGAAAGCTGGGACAACTTCAAGGCCCAAAGGGTGGGAGTTGAGGAGGACATGGTTTCAAGAAAAGTGTTTTGAAAAAGGGAAGGTAAAAGTCTCCAGGGCTACAAGGCTAGAAAAGGCCAGAGGCAAAGAAACTGTCCGCTAGCCACAGCCTCAGGTGAAAAAGGAGGGAGAGTTTGTAAAGTGTTTAAGGAGGACAGAGAATGGATCCTGGCAGGTATTTTTTAAACCAGTAGGGTTAAGGCAGGTGGCCCCTACTCTCAGTCCTCTTCTCTAACCTTAGCCTCAGTCATACCCACATGGCTAAATACTATCCAGGAGGGGGAGCATGTGTTTGCGCGCGTGCGTGTTCCTGCGAATACCAGGCAGAGACAGAGATTGAGACAAAAAGAGAGATAGACAAGAACAGAGAGGGGAGAGAGACAGGGGTGGTGGGAAGGAGAGAGAGAAAAAGAATAGAGAGGAAGAGAGAAAGGAAGAGGAGAGAAGAGAGCTAAAGCACTATAGGCCATGGTGAGGCAAACTACTTAAAGAGATAATGCAGAGAGCTCCTGCTGTAAGACTAGAGAAGATCCTAAAACTTACCCTAAAAATATAGAGGGAGTGTATGTGGGGTAGCTTTACTGGACTGGTTTGGGAGTTAACTGGCAGAAATGGTTCCTGAATAGGCGTTGTCACTGAGCCATTTAACCCGCCATGAGTGGCTGAAGAACAAGCTTAAGGCACCCCATAACTATGACTCCGACTGGCGAGGGGGGCCTGAGGCTACAGACAAGGGGAGGAGGGGCACAAGAGGGCTGGCTCTCTGCTCCCCCTCCCCTCAGCCTCGGCTGTCACTCACTACCCCAACAGTCGCCGAGGGGGCGGGCCCGGAGAGGTGGAGATGGGGGAGGGTAATCTTGGCAGGCGCCTGCTGCGTGGCGTAGGTAGGGAGTGCTGAGGGGGGCGGACGCCGGGGGGGAGGGGTGTTGAACACGAGTGGGAAGCGGAGAGACACGGAGAGGGGGGAGGGGATCGGGAACCATTTGAATGAGAGGAGGGGATCACGGGTAGAGTGGACTCCTGGAGGTAGGGCGGGCAAGGGTGTGTCGGGGGGCCACACTCTTGAGCCAGGTAAGGGAAGCAGGTGCGTAGCTGCGTTTTGTGTGTACTCGTTTGTGCGTTCTTAATGCCGTAGGCTCTTTGGTAGAAAGGGGGCGCCGCCTTTCCTGGAGGCGGGCTTCAGGGCTCCAGAGGCTATCTTTTCCTCCTCAACTAACGGGGCCCCAGGCGGGGGCTCTAGCTCCATATCCAACGACTATACTCCACTCCGCAATTTCCAGGCGACCACTGGGCTGGGAGTCTCGCGCCGGGGGCCGGCACTGTCTCGCGAGCCCCCTCCCGGAGCCAGCCAATGGGGTTGGTCGCTGGCACCGCCCGCCTGCCTGGTGCAGAGCGTTGGGCGCTGCGAGCGGCGCTGCCATTTAAAGGGGCCGCGACCCCTGTCCCGGCTGCTAGGGAGGGAGGTGGAGAAGGAGCTCGGGGCCGTCGCTGTCTGCAGTTCTAGGCTTGTAGCCGTTACAGTAACCCTGCCTCAGGTAGGGGTCGGGCCGGATCAAGCCAAACGGAACCTGCAGGCGATATTTCACAGTAGCGGGGAGGGGGGTCTGAGGAGAAATCGTAGCTCCAAAATGTCTTCCTGTAAATGCCTGAGGTGGGGGGTGGGCAACTGGAGACGAGAGGGCTGAGGGAAGCAATGGGAACGGGGGACGGACAGACGGGGCTGAAGGGAAGTGGGCTACTCGGAAAGG
>NW_012267358.1:3814925-3817561 GCF_000151885.1 Dipodomys ordii | reverse complement strand
AGAGCTGAGGGACAGCGCCCAGGCCCAGAGTTCATGCCCCACGACCGGACCCAAAAAATAAATAAATAAATAAAAATTAAAGAAAAATCAGGTCTTGAGGAATAGCTCAGTAGTACAATCCTGCCCATGTGAACAAGTCTCAAGGTTTAAAATTCCTCAGTATAAAAAAAAGATCATGTAAATATTAAAAACTGATGTTTTTGAGGAGACAGCCTTTATAAAAATGTGTAAATGTAGACAAGGAACAGAAGGTGGTCAAAAATGGAAATAAATGCCTTGTTTGTTGATTATTGATAATTGTTCCTCTTACCAATTCACTTAACAAGTATTTGCTGAATGTCTACAGTTTGCTAGATGCTATGTTTGATGGATTAGTGAACAAAGCAGATTCTTGCCTTCAGGAGATTGCCTTCTAGTGACAAATATAACAAGCATACCTAATAAATACATCTGAGGAGGCTTAAGTGCCCTGGAAAAATACAGGAAGAGGGGTGAGGAAGTAAGTAGAGAATAGGAAGCAGAGAGAGCCAGTTGACATTTTCAAGACTTACTTTTTTTCTGTCAGTGGTGAGGCTTGAACACTGGGCATGCATGTGTACTGTCCCTGAGCTCTTCAGCTCAAGGCTAGCACTCTACCACTTGAGCCACAAGACCACTTCCGGTTTTCTGATGGTTAATTGGAGATAAGAGTCTCATAGACATTCCTGTCTGGGCTGGCTTTGAAGTGCGATCCTAAGATCTCAGCCTCCTGAGTAGCTAGGATTACAGGCGTAAGCCAGCACCAGCACCTGGCAAGACTTAATCTTATATGTCTCATTTCTGTTACAAAATACCAGAAATTAAGAGTAAGGTACTTATTAGATAGCCACTGTTAACATTTTGGTATGCCCTTATTTTATATTTTAAATTACATATACTACTTTGCAACCTTTTCCATTATGATACATCATGAACAGCTTTCACATAATTACATCTTTTACACAAACTACTGATACAGTATTTTCTATAAACTAAGCTTCTACTGCATTGGACAATATGATAAATATGCATACATGTTTTTACACTTAAAATTATATTCTATACTATATAACACGCATATATTATAATGTAGTACATATTATATAACATATATTAATTATATATAACTATAATCTTCCTACAATTTTCATTTTTGCTTATTTACCGTCCAAAATAAACATTTTCATTTCAGTAACTTAAATCCTAATACAGTATTGTATATTCAGCTTTCCTTTTTGTAATAACTATTCTTTTAATTTTCTGTGCCATATTGAGGTTTTTGAACTCAGAGACTGAGAGCTATTCTTGAAATTTTTTGCTCATAACATGTACTCTACCACTTGAGACACACTTCCACTTCTGGCTTTTAGGTAGTTAATTTGAGATTACAGTCTCTTGGACTTTCCTGTCTGGACTGGCTTTGAACATTAATTCTCATATCTCAGTCTCCTGAGTAGCTAGGATTACAGGTGTGAGCCAACAGTGCCCCAAGCTATCATTATTTTAGCCACCTGGATGTATGCTAACTTAATGAATTAAACTGTAATGTGTGGAAACAGTTGTTTTCAGTTTTTACTGTTACAATGCTGCAGTGTCTTCTTAGTTTTAATTTTCTGTTTCTCTTCCTTAGGACAGATTCTTAAACAGAATCAGTTAATTCTTGTCAGCATATGAATTTTCTCAAAAAGTTCTAAAACCTTAAATGCTATGAGCAAGTAAGTTTTGCAGTTTAACAAGAAATGAGATACCTCTTAAAAATATTAAAGCTGGGGCTGGGAAGGTGGCTCAGTGGTAGAGCGCTTGCCTTGCATGCATGAGGCCCTGGGTTGGATTCCTCAGCACCACATAAGCAAAAAGAAAAAAGCCAGAAGTGGCACTGTGGCTCAAGTGGTAGAGTGCTAGCCTTGAGCTGAAGAGCTGAGGGACAGCGCCCAGGCCCAGAGTTCAAGCCCCACGACCAACAAAAAAAAAAAGAATTGAATCTTATATGCCAGGCGCTGGTGGCTCACGCCTGTAATCCTAGCTACTCAGGAGGCTGAGATCTGAGGGTCGAGGTTCAAAGCCAGCCCGGGCAAGAGAGACCGTGAGACTCCTATCTCCAATAAACCACCAGAAAACTGGAAGTGGTGCTGTGGCTCAAGTGGTAGAGCGCTCGCCTTGAGCTGAGGAGCTGAGGGACAGCGCCCAAGCCCAGAGTTCAAGCCCCACGACCGACCAAAAAAAATTGTTTTTTTCGTCAGTCATGGGGCTTGAACTCTGGGCCAGGGCACTGTCCCTCAGCTCTTCAGCTCAAGGCTAGGCTAGCACCCTACCACTTGAGCCACAGCACCACTTCTGTGTTTTGTTTTTGTTTTTTTTTGCTTATGTGGAGCTGAGGAATTGAACCCAGGGCCTCATGCATGTGAGGCAAGCACTCTACCACTGAGCCAACCTCCCAGCCCTGTCAAGCTCCAAGAACTGGCACACACACAAACCCCCCCCCCCAAAAAAAAAAAAAAAACTTTGGTCAGGCCAGTGGCTCATGCCTGTAATCCTAGCTATTCAGGAGGCTGAGATTTGAGGATCACGGTTCAAAGCCAGCCCAGGCAGGAAAGTCCAGGAGACTCTTATCTCCAATA
>NW_012267358.1:3755320-3801147 GCF_000151885.1 Dipodomys ordii | reverse complement strand
GGCTGGGGAGCTGGGGGGGGCACTAAGAGAGTGAGGAGGGAATGTAAACTGAGGTCGTGGGGGCGGGAAAAGCTCCTGAGGCGATGGCCTGAGGAGACTCTGTGGGGACGTTCAACCCGTGTGGGGAAAGGTAAGGGGGGGGAGGGGAACTGGTAGTTGCGGTGTGTGTGGAGGGGGGGGGTCGGACGGGTAAAATGACCAAACAGCCTGGCATACGTGGGCGCCAGGCCAGACCGGGGAATGCCACTCCCCAGAGAGGGCGATGTATGGGGGTGGTGGGGAGTGGGGGGGAGTGGACCTTAGAACTAAAGCCTCTGGAAACGCTTGTCCGTTGTGTGTGTGTATGGGGGTGGGGGGGGGAAGCGGGCAGTGGACATTAAGACTAAAGCCTTTGGAAATGCTTGTATGTTGAGGGGGGCTGTTCATAAGGAATTATAAGTGGATGATGGGGTGTGTCACAGAGCCTGTATAAGAAGGAATTCTAAGACCACCTCTACTGCCCCTCTTCTAATCTGCAGTCCATACCCAGCCATCCTGATGGACCCCAGTGATTTCCCCAGTCCATTTGACCCATTGACCCTGCCAGAAAAGCCCCTGGCTGGAGACCTTCCAGTAGACATGGAATTTGGAGAGGATCTGCTGGAATCTCAGACTGCCCCAACTCGAGGATGGGCCCCCCCTGGTCCTTCTCCATCCTCGGGAGCTCTGGACCTGCTTGATACTCCTTCTGGCCTGGAAAAAGACCCTGGAGTAGTCCTGGATGGGACCACTGAGCTTCTGGGGCTGGGGGGGCTGCTCTATAAAGCCCCCTCCCCCCCAGAGGTAGACCATGGTCCTGAGGGGACCCTTGCTTGGGATTCAGGAGAACAGACCCTAGAACCTGGACCAGGGGGTCAGCCCCCTGAAGTGGTACCACCTGATCCAGGGGCTAGGGCAAATCCCTCTTCTGAGGGGCTGCTAGATCCTTTGGCTCCAGATTCTCCAATAACCCTGCAGTCCTCCCATATTGAAGAGGAAGAGACAACCTCCATAGCTACAAGGAGAAGGGGCTCCCCTGGGCAGGAGGAAGAGCTTCCCCAAGGGCAGCCACAGAGCCCAAACGGCCCCCCTAGCCCTTCAGTGGGAGAGACTCTAGGGGATGGAATCAACAGTTCTCAGACCAAACCTAGGGGCGCAAGCCCCCCTGCACATCCTTCTTTACCAGGTAGGTTGCCTAAGCATTTGGCAAATCACGGCTGGGGAGAGGGTGGAGATAAGGAGGAGTGGTTCTGTGCTTTGGAAAGGAGGGGGAAACAGAGAAGATGGTGAGAGAGAAGGGTAGGGATATGTGGGAGAAGGAGTTGAGGTTTGAGAGGGAGGAGTGGGTGTGTGTGTTGAGGATTAAGGAAAATGTGCAGAGAGCACAGGGGCTATGAAAATGGAATTAGGGTGTTTTCAGAGAGAATGTTTGTGGAAGAGGTTCCCTTTTTCATATCCCCGGGGCGGGGGGGGGGTTGGTGTGCCAGTGTTCATCTATCCATTAGGATTTGGGGGAGAACATTAGGCTTCTTGCCTTTCTCTTTTATCATCCTCCTCCTCCTCCTCATTATTATTATTATTATTTAGCTGTTTGATCCTAGATGAGAGCAGAATTTCTAGGATTGATATATGTTACCTAGTCTTTAAAGTCCAAAACAGCTTACTGATTTCAGGAGAATGATAGAAATTCAGGATCTAGCCAGGTGCCAGTGGCTCACACCTGTAATATTAGATACACAAGAGGCTTAGATCTGAGGATTGCAGTTCAAAGCCAGCCCAGGCAGAAAAGTCTGTGAGACTCTTCTCCAATTTTAAACACCAAAAAGCCAGAAGTGGAGTTGTGGCTTACGGTGGTAGGGTGCTAGCCTTGAGCACTAAAGCTCAGGAATAGTGCCCCAGCCCTGATTTTAAGCCCCAGGACCAAAACACGCACACAAAAAAAATTCAGTCTAGTATTGTATCTCTGATAGAGGGATAGCCTAGATGTGAGAGGCTCTAGTTTTTCCCCTGCACTGACTAGTGTCCTCTCTCCAACCTATGATGATCTTGGGACTTATATAACCACCCAAGTCTAAGGCTAACTGCCCATACATCAATACTTCCCCTACCTTTCTTAATTCCTTTGGGTGGTTGCATTTAGGTTTGCTTGTAAAATACAAAATCTTCATGAGAGATAGGTTGGCTATATGTCCATAACAACCAATGTTTGGGACAGAAAGCTGTTAGAAGGTGTAGGATATATGTTTCTTTATAGGAGAACAGTTGTACATACCGCCTTCCCTTAGTACAGAGCCTGAGGTAACCCTGAGAAGGGCCCCAAGAAGCCACAGGCACTGAAAGCGGTTTTCCCTTTCAGTTTTGAGTAGTTCTTCCCCAGGAATGGAGGTGGGGGTTGGGCCAGGGGGGTGGTAAGTGCAGGCTCAAGATTTAGGCTGCCTTCTGCTTCCTTTGCAGGAGATGGCCTGACTGGGAAGGCGAGTGAGAAGCCGCCTGAAAGGGTGAGGGGGGAGGGGACTGGAAGGAGTCTTGCTATCTCTAGGAAGGACAGACCCTTCATTTTTCCCTCTCAGACATTGAGTGCTTTGAGGTAGGAGGGTGGGAGCTCTCATATCTTTTGCTTCAGAAGAAAGTACAGCCTCTTTTTATCCCCCTCTCTTAAGGGCTGGGCCAAGGGTCCCTACTCTCACTTCCCCCTCCCATCTCCTGTTGTTCCCCAATCTCTATACTCCTATTAGCCTGTCCTTTGGGTCAGTTTTGCTCCACATTTTTCCAAGGTACAGAAGAGAAGCGAGCGTGTTAGAAGAGCAGAGCCTCCAAAACCTGAGGTTGTGGATTCCACTGAGAGCAGTGAGTAGAATTTGAGGAGGTGTGACCTTGGAATTACGGGTATGGACAATAGTTAAAAATGGGATGTGGCAAGGCATGGATCTTCTAGCTCATGTAGTCTCTCTCAGGCGAGTGTGGAGTGCCTGTCTCTGCTATGTGTTGGCATGGGAACCAGGGGCAGTGGGAGAAATTGAAAACAAGAACAGTGAGAATGAAGAGTTTCCTGTTTCAACTATGCCATCCCTGGCCCCAGTCTTCTCTTTGGGAGTCTCTCCCTTCTCCTCCCTGGAATATTATCAAGTAACTAGGAGTGAGAGACACCAATAGCTTAAGATACCAATATAATAGGGGAGGTATGGAATCCCAGAGTTGCCAGGATCAGGATTGAACTGTTAGTCTGTGGTCATCAGATAGCTGGAGACCTGGTCTAGTGGCCTTTTCTCCCTGCTTACCCCCCCCCCCCTAACTCTCACAGTTCCAGTGTCAGATGAGGATTCTGATGCAATGGTAGATGACCCCAATGATGAGGACTTTGTGCCATTCCGGCCCCGGCGTTCTCCTCGCATGTCCCTACGCTCAAGTGTGTCACAAAGGGCTGGGCGCTCTTCGGTGGGCACCAAGATGACTTGTGCACATTGCCGGACACCATTGCAGAAGGGGCAGACAGCCTATCAGCGCAAGGGGCTGCCTCAGCTTTTCTGCTCTTCATCTTGTCTCACCACTTTCTCCAAGAAGCCCTTGGGCAAAAAGACCTGTACCTTCTGTAAGAAGTACGTGAGAGCCTTAGGGGTATGGGGCAGGATCAGGGTGGGAGTTGTGACTCAGGCAGAAGATTATATTGGCAAGAACCAAGCAGAATGGAGCTGGGAGAGTTAAGTTAGAAAGGTGGTCAGAGAGTATTTGGCTCTATGATTGTCAGTCTGAGGAGAGGGAGAAAGCTGCTGAAATGAGAGGGTAGTCCTAAGTGAATACTCATACCTGTTACCCCTTCCAGGGAGATCTGGAATACCAAGGAATCAGTTGTGGCACAGACTGGTTCAGGCGGCTCCTTCCATGAGTTCTGCACATCTGTCTGCCTCTCTCTGTATGAAGCTCAGCAACAGCGCCCCATCCCCCAGTCTGGGGATCCTGCTGATGCCACTCGCTGCAGCATATGCCAGAAGACTGGAGAGGTGAGGATGCTTGGTTGGGGATGACTTACAGAGCCTGGCCAGCCCTGACCTGCTCCTCTGATTTTGGGGCTGCAGTGGCCAGGCCCTGTGGAATGGGGTGTGGGGGAGGAAAGGCAGCCATCATGTGGGAACACATTCAAGGATAGAGCTTCTCCAGGATGTGTGCAGCTGGCCCTCTTTGACTCCCAGGACCTCATCATCAAGTCATCAAGCCTGATGTACAGGTTGGGGGGTCCCTAGGCCTCCTTTCTGCTGTGAAGGTCTAGGGTGAGGTGGAGGGTATCTTTGTATTGGGGTGGGCGGTGGTGGCCAGGCCCCAGCTCAGGGTGTATATGTGTGTGTGTGGCAGGTCCTGCATGAGGTCAGCAATGGCAGTGTGGTGCACCGGCTCTGCAGCGACTCTTGCTTCTCCAAATTCCGGGCCAACAAGGGACTGAAAACCAACTGTTGTGATCAGTGTGGCGCTTACATCTACACCAAGACCGGGAGCCCTGGCCCTGAGCTTCTCTTCCACGAGGGCCAGCAAAAGCGGTTCTGCAACACAACGTGCTTGGGGGCATACAAGAAGGTGGGGCCGAGGGAGTAGTGCATTAGAGGGCTGTGGAAGGGGGTGTGGTTCTTGGGGGATAAATAAAGGTGCCTGTTGGGTCTGAGCTAGGAGAAATAAAACAAATAAAAGGGGTTTTCAGTTGTATCTGTTATGTTTTATTTTTGAAGCTGGCTGGTGGACACACAGGCCTTTGTTATACCATCAACTATACTTTTTTTTTGTATGCCTGAAATATTTCGTGTTTAAAAAATTTAAAAATAAAAGTAAAGGGACAAATCCAGCCTCAGCCTCTCCTTCCCCATCCTCACAGAAAAACACACGTGTGTACCCATGTGTCTGGTGCAAGACCCTGTGTAAGAACTTTGAGATGCTATCACATGTGGATCGTAATGGCAAGACCAGCTTGTTCTGTTCCCTGTGCTGTACCACTTCTTACAAAGTGAAGCAGGCAGGGCTCACTGGTAGGTGCAAAGCCCTCTTCTCTGAGACCCCTGCTGGCCTTCCTTCTACTTCCCATACTCTTCTGTTCTAGAGTAATCCCTGCTTCCTGACCTAAGCCCCAACCACATCTTCCTGTGGATTTTCTGTTCCATCTTTGCCCTGCCTTACACATTCTGTGTGCTCTCTCTTTCTCTCTCTCCGTCTTGCTCTTCTCTCTTTCTATGCCCCAGGCCCACCCCGACCCTGCAGCTTCTGCCGCCGCAGCCTCTCTGACCCCAGTTACTACAACAAGGTTGACCGCACAGTCTACCAGTTCTGCAGCCCCAGTTGCTGGACCAAGTTCCAGGTACTCTAGACCCTGGACCTGGGACAAAAGGGTGGCAGCAGCAGAGAAAGAGAAGGGGTAGGAGAATTGGGCTAGGTAGGCCTAGGTAGAGCAAAGAACAAGATTAATCTCCCCCCACCAACACCACACACATCTTGCCCCTTCCTTACTTGTCTTCCTTCCCTCCAGCGCACAAGCCCTGAAGGGGGCATTCACCTGAGCTGTCACTACTGCCACAGCCTCTTCAGTGGCAAGCCTGAGGTCTTGGACTGGCAGGTAAGACCCTCCCTACTCTCCCACATCTTGCTACATGTCTTGAAGGGGTCTTCCTACTTGATTGAGATGTTACAGTTCTGCCCTCACTGCCCTGTGCCCTCCACCTCAGGACCAGGTGTTCCAGTTCTGCTGCCGTGATTGTTGTGAGGACTTCAAGCGCCTTAGGGGTGTGGTGTCCCAATGTGAGCACTGCCGGCAGGAGAAACTCCTGCATGAGAAACTTCGGTTCAGTGGCGTGGAGAAGAGCTTCTGTAGTGAAGGTAAGGAAGTGGGGGAAGGGGCAGAAGACCTTTTTCTTCACTGCCAGGGAGAAGGACAGAACAGAAAGTTTGGAAAGAGGTTTAAGGTGCAAAGCCTTCTGCTCAGAATGTTCTACTTCATCTAAGACTTTGTGCATGAGGAGTCATTTCGAGGAAGTTTCAGGTGTAGTGCCTCAAAACAGTTGGGTCTTCTGCTCACAAATATCTTTCTCAGGACTCTGCTTTCTCTTCCTCTCTTTTCCAGGCTGTGTGCTGCTATATAAACAAGACTTCACTAAGAAGTTGGGCTTGTGCTGTATCACTTGCACTTACTGCTCCCAGACCTGCCAACGTGGAGTCACTGAGCAACTGGATGGCAGCACCTGGGACTTCTGCAGTGAGGACTGTAAGAGCAAGTACCTGCTATGGTATTGCAAGGTAAGGAAGGTCAACATACTGGAAAGGATTCACAAAGAAGCTTACAGGGAGTGTGAGTTGTAACACTGACATCAGAGTATGAGCAGATCTCCAGGTTGGGGGCTGAAGAGGCACATAGTTTATCCCAAGGGAGAAGACCCAGCACATTTTAGAAAGAGAGGTCTGACTATCCTATTGATGCCCTCAGGCTGCCCGGTGCCATGCATGTAAGCGCCAGGGGAAACTACTGGAGACCATCCACTGGCGTGGTCAGATCCGTCATTTCTGCAACCAACAATGTCTGCTGCGTTTCTATAGCCAGCAGAACCAACCCAACTTGGATACCCAAAGTGGGCCAGAGAGCCTCCTGAACAGTGAGTGCTGGGCAGTGGGCACACTACTGGAACTGGCTTGGATTCTTCTAATCCCAGACCCATCCCTTTTCTTCTTCCTCTGTTGTATCCACCCCTTCCCTGGACAGAGGTCTCTCAATATTGTGCTCTCTTAGTTTCCAGACCTTGTGAGTACCAGAGAGTCTTTGGAGTTAAAGAGTCCACTGATTTTCTCTAGGCTATATTTTTAGGGAGTAGTACCCATTCAGGGAGGTTGGGGCATGTAGGGGTTGTGGTTACTTTCAGGGAGAAGAAAATATCAACATAAGCTCTACCTTTAGCAATACCAAAAATTATTACTATTTAAAAAATATTATTCTGCCACTCTACTAAACTCCTGAGGGCTAAGTGGAAAATTTGTTGTGGGAGGGATAGAGTGTTTCCTTCTTCTTTGTAGCTAGAAGTAAAAACAACTTCTTGGCTACTATTGCTGGGCACAGAGAAGACTAGACCACGGGTAGGAAGGAAGGGGAAATCCTAGACTTTCCTTTTCTGTGGACAGCCTGTCAGTGAAAGTCTCCTGGAATAGGGGTAAGGAAACCAAGAGAGCTAGTTCATCCAATGGCAGCCTTCATTTGTCTTCATCTACAGGTCAGTCTTCTGAATCAAAGCCCCAGACACCTTCTCAAACCAAAGTGGAAAACAGCAATACAGTGAAGACCCCAGAGGAAAATGGAAATTTGAGCAAGGTCTGGGCAAAAGCCAAGGGGGAGAAGATAATGTCAGAGGGGAATACTGTAGTTGGCAGTTCTAACCATCTTTTGTCTCTTCAGATTCCTGTGAAGACCCAGTCAACTCCAAATGCTCCCACACCACCCCCTCCCCCACCCCCAGCAACTCCCCGCAAAAACAAAGCTGCCATGTGTAAGCCACTGATGCAGAACCGAGGAGTCTCTTGCAAGGTAGAAATGAAGTCCAAAGGGAGTCAGACAGGTGAGCCAGGGTACCTAGATGCCATAGACTGAATTCTAGAGACCTCAGCTCTATGTCCAACATCAGAAAATGTCTTTGGTGGCTGAGGTATCTTGCATATGGTTCTTCTAGAATTGTAGAATTATCTCTTAACATTTTGTTCAAGAGCAGTTTTGTAATACTGAGCACATTTTAGAGCTTTTGGGAATGAATTCCTGGGTCAGATGTGATCCATTTAGCAAGGTCTCTGAGAAGATCCCTTTCTTGTCAACAGAAGAGTGGAAGCCACAGGTGATTGTGCTACCCATTCCAGTGCCCATCTTTGTGCCAGTGCCTATGCATCTGTACTGCCAGAAAGTCCCGGTGCCTTTCTCAATGCCTATCCCAGTAAGTGTCCTTGCCCTTCCTGGCTCTTTACTCTTTTAGGATTAAAACCTACTATCTCCCTTATTCTCATCAGCTGGCATCTTCATATTCTGGTGTGGTTCTTGGCATTTAGTTGGGATTTGTACCTCCAGGTGCCTGTGCCCATGTTCTTGCCCACTACATTGGAGAGCACAGACAAGATTGTGGAGACCATTGAGGAGCTGAAGGTGAAGATCCCTTCCAACCCTTTGGAAGCTGACATCCTGGCTATGGCAGAAATGATCGCAGAGGCTGAGGAATTAGACAAGGCCTCATCTGACCTTTGTGGTATGCCATGATAACATATGATAGCAATGATAAAGGCTGCTGCTACTAGTGTGTCTGCCTACAAAGGTGGAGAGTGGTGTTCTTGGTGCTGGGGATAGCTGGCATGAGCCCTTGAAAAACTAGGATGGTACTGGGCAGGAGCTACAGTGACTGAAACAATTTCTCTAACCTCCCAGATCTTGTGAGTAACCAGAGTGCAGAAGGACTTCTAGAAGACTGTGACTTGTTTGGGCCAGCTCGAGATGATGTTCTGGCCATGGCTGTTAAGATGGCTAATGTCCTGGATGAGCCTGGACAAGACTTGGAGGCAGACTTCCCCAAGAGTGAGTAGGATTCAAATCATTCTCCCTGGGTATGGTAGCATTTGTATTATCAGGAAAGGAGTGTTTCTTGTGACCCCCAATCATGGTTATTATGACCTTAGGATTTAGGTTCTTACAGTGTTTAAGATAGCTGGTCAGGACAGGGTACTCTTTGATTTTGAGTTTTGTGTGGGTTTATGCATGCACATGCTTTAAAATACGTTTTTCTTGTGCCAGTACTGGAACTTGAACTCAGGACCCTGTGTTGTCACTTCGCTTTTTCACTCAAGGCAATCTATCATTTGGGCCACATCTCCACTTCCAGCTTTTTTATTAATTGGACAAGAGAGTCTCATGGACTTTCTGCCCAGGCTTGGCTTCTAACTGAAATCCTCAGATCTCAGCTTCCTGAGTATCTTAGATTATAGGTGTGAGCCAACAGCACTGGCTTTTTTTAACCTTAAATTATGGTGAATTTTATCATCACCATTTTAAGTGTAGGGGTAAATACGTCCACATTGCTATGAAGCTTTTGAGTCCAGTAAAGCTGTCCAACAGGTTCATCTTGCATCAAGTAGTCAAGTAACAAAGGTGGAATGGAAGGATTACAGGGTTGAGATCTTGAGAAATTGATTTCTTCCTTTTCTTTCTGTTAGATCCTTTGGACATTAACCCCAGTGTAGACTTCCTCTTTGATTGTGGCCTTGTAGGGCCTGAGGATGTGTCTACTGAACAAGACCTTCCCCGGACCATGAGGAAGGTGAGCATTTCACATACGGCATCCACAGAAGTAAGGCGTAGGCCCAAAGAGGAGAGGGTGTTTTTTTTTTTTGTTGGTCATGGGGCTTGAACTCTAAGCCTGGGGTGCTGTTCCTCAGCATTTCAGCTCAAGGCTAGTGCTCTACCACTTGAACCACAGCACCACTTCTGGTTTTCTGGTATTTTATTGGATATAAGAGTCTCACAGACTTTCCTGCCCGGGCTGGCTTTGAACCATGATCCCAGATCTTAGCCTCCTGAGTAGCTAGCATGACAGGTGTAAGCCACCGGTGCCTAGTGAGGGTATTCTTTTAACTAGACTAGAAACCTTAATGTGACCTTCCTGTTCTTGACCTCTAATACTACCAATACTGAGGTCTAGCCAAACTTTGCTCTTCCCCTAATTTACCAGATTATCAAAGCTACTCTGAGGCTTTCTTTTTTCTTTTTTTTGGGGGGGTCCAGTCGTGGGACCTGAACTCAGGGCCTGGGCGCTGTCCCTCAGCTCTTCAGCTCAAGGCTAGCACTCTACCACTTGAGCCACAGCACCACTTCCGGCTTTTTTTTCCTGCTTATGTGGTGCTGAGGAATCGAACCCAGGGCTTCATGCATGCAAGGCAAGCGCTCTACCACTGAGCCACCTTCCCAGCCCCCATACTCTGAGGCTTTCTGCCATAGAAGTTTTCTGTTTTCTTACATCAGCTCCCAACCCTGGTGGTAAATGCTATCCTGAATAGCTTCCATGATGCCCTGACTTCACTTTTGTCACCCTCCTCTTCTCTTTTCTTCCAGGGTCAAAAACGGCTAGTGCTTTCAGAAAGTTGTTCCCGGGATTCCATGAGCAGCCAACCCAGTTGTACTGGTCTTAACTATTCATATGGTGTCAATGCTTGGAAGTGCTGGGTGCAGTCAAAATATGCCAATGGAGAAACAAGCAAGGGTGATGAGCTGCGCTTTGGCCGTAAGTACTCCGAGGAGGAAGAAAGGACAAGGGAAGAGGGGAAGGGTCGAGGAGACTGTGATTCAGCTGAAGATGTCTAGGAGTGATCAGAGTATAATCACTAAAGGTGTTCTGTGAAAATGAAGTTGAATTGTAGATTGATTAAAGGGACATTCTAAGCCAGGCACAGGTGGCTCATAGTGTCATCCTACCTACTCAGAGAATGAGATCTGAGGATCCAGGTTTGAAGCCAGTCCAGGCAGACAAATCCAAGAGATTTATCTCCCCTTAACTAGCCAAAAGCCAGAAGTGGAAGTGTGGCACCAGCCTTGAGTAAAAAAGCTAAGCAAGAGTTTGGCACCCTGAGTTTAAGTCCCACTATGGACACAAAAATAAAGAATAAATAAAGGGAGATGCTAGGGCTTGGAACATGGTTCAAGTAGTAGTACTTGCATAGCAAGCACAGGCTCTAAGTTCAAACCTTACTAAAGATGTTAGGGCTAGGGATGTGAATCAAGTGATAGAACACTTACTCATAAAATGCAAGGCCCAGAGTTAAACCCCTAGTATCCCTCCCCATTTTTTAAAATTAAAGTGAAGCTAGGCACTAGTGCCTTATGCCTATAATCTTAGCTAATTCTAGCTACTCAGGAGGTTGAGATCTGAGGATCATAGTTCAAAGTCACTGTTGGAAAAAAACATCCCTGAGACTCTTTGTTTTTCTTTCTTTTTTTTTTTTTTTGCCGGTCGTGGGGATTGAACTCGGCCTGGGCACTGTCCCTGAACTCTTCAGCTCAAGGCTAACACTCTACCAATTGAGCCACAGAGGCTGAGATCTGAGGATCGTAGTTCAAAGCCAGCCCAGGCAGGAAAATCCATGAGACTCTTACTCCAATTAACCACCAGAAAACTGGAAGTGGTGCT
Source organism: Dipodomys ordii (assembly GCF_000151885.1). Taxonomy (NCBI): domain Eukaryota; kingdom Metazoa; phylum Chordata; class Mammalia; order Rodentia; family Heteromyidae; genus Dipodomys; species Dipodomys ordii. The sequence goes on along the minus strand of NW_012267358.1, from coordinate 3,789,961 downwards.
GTGGCTCAAGCAGTAGAACATTAGCCCTGAGCAAAAAAACTCAGGGACAGAGCCTAGGCCCTAAGTTTAAGTCCCAGGACACACAGTACACACACACAGAAGTGCTGTAAAGTTTCAAGGCTGAAGGGTGGGTTTATTCAGAAGCTAGATGTAATTAAGAATTAATAAGTGTGGAGCTAAATGAAATTCACCAAGTGTTTTCTTAGTCCCATTCACCTCTATATGTCACTGCAGCCAAACCCATGCGTATCAAAGAGGATATACTTGCCTGCTCAGCTGCTGAGCTCAACTATGGTCTGGCCCAGTTTGTGAGAGAAATTACTCGACCCAATGGTGAACGATATGAACCGGACAGTATCTACTATCTGTGTCTTGGCATTCAGCAGGTATCCCTTATTTACTGCCTCATTCCCTTCATCCAACACAGACAGGTCCTGCTAGAACTGTTTGTAGCCCACTCCCTGTTGTCACTCCCCGCCCCCCCCCCGTCCCCAAATCAAATGGGCAGCTTATCTTTAAACTCCTGTGATAAATAGGATACAAGATGTCTGTACTTTCTTAAAATCGGAGTTTCTTTCCAATATTGTTGTCATTACTATGTGGTTCCCCTTTGTAATCCTTAAACCCATTCTAAGAGGAGAGGGCTGGGTTTCTTGAGTGATAGGCTAATGTTTAGTTTTCTCTAGGAGAGGTCAGTCATATATGACCTGACAAGGGGGTTTGGAGCTTCTCAGGAATATTTCCAAGCCCAAACCACAGTATTTAATGGTATGAGGACACCTGAAGGAAAGCACACTGGGTCATCTAATCAAGCAGCTGTTTCCCCTTATCTACTAATTATCAAGCCCCATGCTTGGGGCTTTCAGCACCATTTTCTTTCCTATAGGACTTAATAATCTGGCTTTATGTGTGTCTCTTTTTCTTTCTCTAGTACTTGCTGGAAAATAACCGAATGGTGAACATTTTCACGGACCTTTACTACCTGACTTTCGTTCAAGAACTCAACAAGTCTCTGAGTACCTGGCAGCCCACACTCCTTCCCAACAGTAAGGGACATGGATGTAGCAACCCCTGTTCTCTCTCCTCCCTTCTTCCAACTCCAGCTTCCAACTCTGTACTATTTGGCCTGCCACTCTTTAGGAAGGGTTCAAGGGCTGGAGCATGCAGTTGACTGCCTCAAAATTTAGAGCTAGAGAGCCAGGCACCAGTGACTTGTGCTTGTAATCCTAGCTACTCAAGAGGCTGAGATCTGAGGATCGCGGTTCAAAGCCAGCCCGGGCAAGAAAGTCCGTGAAACTCTTATCTCCAGTAAACCACCAGAAAACTGGAAATGGCGCTGTAGCTCAAGTGGTAGAGCGCTAGCCTTGAGCTGAAGAGCTGAGGGACAGTGCTCAGGCCCAGAGTTCAAGCCCCTCAACCGACCAAAAAAAAAAAAAAAGATTTAGAGCTAGAGAATCAGGCGCCCTGCCATTGAACATGAGTTTAGGACTAGTCAGGTATGAATGGCTCACAATCATAATTCTTGCTACTCAGGAGGCTGAAATCTGGAGGATTTGGGTTTGAGGCCAGTCAGTGCAAAAGTCTGTGAGATTCTGCTTCTAGAATAACCAACACAAAACAGGGCTATAGGCTATAGGCTGGTAGAGCACCAACCAACCTATCAAGCCAAGTGAACATGAGGCCCCTAGTTCAAACTTCAGTACCACCAAAAAGATGAACAAAAAATAAGCCAAGCTGGGCGCCGATGGCTCAAGCCTATAATCCTAGCTACTAAGGAGGCTGAGAGCTGAGGATCATGGTTCCAAGCCAGCCAGTGCAGGAAAGTCCATTGGAGATTAATCTCCAATAAACTGTCAGAAACCGGAAGTTGCATTGTGGCTCATGTGGTAGAGCGCTAGCCTTGAGCTGAAGAGCTGAGGGATAGTGCTCAGGCCCAGAGTTCAAGCCCCACTACTGACAAAAAAAAATAAGCCAAGCATGGTGGGCACATATCTGAAATCCCAATACTTCGGAGGCCAGGCAGGGAGGATCTACATTTTGATGTTATTAGCCTGGGCTATGAAAAAATTTCCAAAAAGAAAAAAAAAGATCAACAACAAACCCCTCATCAAACTCAAGTCTAAAGAGCTATCTCTAGAACAGACAAAAACGATGGCCTAGATTTGGGTACTGTGGTACTGTGGCTCAAGTAGTACAGTGCTAGCCTTGAGCAAAAGAAGCTTAGGGACAGTGCCCAGGCTCTGAGTCAAACCCCAGGACTGGCAAAAAATCTTATCTGCTTACAAGTTGTGAGTAGAGAGAAAAGCTCCATGTGGAGATAGAAAGTATTAAAAAATACCCAGTCATGGCTGGGTGCCGGTGGCTCACGCCTGTAATCCTAGCTACTCAGGAGGGTGAGATCTGAGGATCTTGGTTTAAAGCCAGCCCGGGCAGCAAAGTCCGTGAGACTCTTATCTCCAATAAACCACTAGAAAACCAGAAGTGGTGCTGTGGCTCAAGCGGTAGAGCGCTCGCCTTGAGCTGAAGAGCTGAGGGATAGCACCCAAGCCCAGAGTTCAAGCCCCATGACTGACAAAAACAAACAAACAAACAAAAACCAAACCAGTCATACTTTAGCATCTCTGTGTGTCAAGATTTTTTATCTTATTTTATTTTATTTTTTTGGGGGTCCGGTTGTGGGGCCTGAACTCTGGGCCTGGGCGCTGTCCCTCAGCTCTTCAGCTCAAGGCTAGTGCTCTACTACTTGAGTCACAGCGCCCCTTCCGGGTTTTTTCTTTTTTGCTTCTGTGGTGCTGAGGAATCGAACCTAGGGCCTCAAGCATGCAAGGCAAGTACTCTACCACTGAGCCACCTTCCCAGACCTTGTTCTTGTTTTATTGAGTTTTAGATTTTATATACAATAGTCAGCCACTAGATGAGACATACATATGTCATGTTTGTACACAGACTTTGGTGTACACAGAGCAGTTGAGTTTTGGAAGTTCATCCCTCCTGACTGGCCTCTCCCCTTGTCCATTGCAGATACAGTATTCTCCCGAGTGGAAGAAGAGCACCTCTGGGAGTGCAAACAGCTGGGAGTCTACTCCCCCTTTGTCCTTCTGAACACACTCATGTTCTTCAACACTAAGTTTTTTGGACTTCAGACTGCTGAGGAACACATGCAGCTCTCTTTCACTAATGTGGTACGGCAGTCCCGCAAGTGTACTACTCCTCGGGGTACCACCAAGGTGGTGAGCATCCGCTACTATGCCCCAGTTCGCCAGAGGAAAGGTCGAGGTATGAAGTTGCCTCTATTTTGCTTTTGCCCTTTCTCTGTTTTCCCCTGCCATGCCCCATCATACTTACCAGATTGGTCCTCTCTTCTGCCACTAGGTTTTTCTTTCTGTTTGCAGAAAGATGAAAATTGCAAGTTCTTTTAGCTTACTAGCTAGAAGTGGCTGTTGAATAAATAAGAGCTTACTATGCTACCTCTGTCCTGCTTTTCCTCATTTTAAGACAGTTTACCTCATTGCCTACCTTTTGGCAGAGGAAGTTATAGACAGCTATTAGATGTGTTTGGCTCCAGAGAAAGGTAACAGTAAATGATAGGCTTTCCTTGATTCTAAAACTATGTTAGTCTTCTGGCCTTGGAAATTTATTCTGTCCAAGGGCAGTCATTAAAGGTTCCTTTTCTGGACCTGTGCCTGTATCTAGAATGATGCATAGAGGTTTGGGCCATTATTGTTTCTCTGTCCTAAGCTCAACCTTGCATCATGATCTGTTTCATACAGTTTGTATAACTTCTGAGATTACCTCTTTAAGATGTCAACTTGGGGGAGATTATAAAGGAAGACTTTAGGGAAGTTTAGCTGTGGTCCAAGTGGTAGATTGCCAACCTGAGTGACAAGGCTAAAGGACAGCACCTGGGACCTAAGTTCAAATACCAGTACCTGTACACAAAGAAAGGGAGAGAGACAGAGACAGAGAGATTTTGGTAGTGAGAACTCAGGAGGGTTGCAGAACAGCCCTCTAAAGAATGATTGATTGGTAGGGAGATAATTGACCTCTTCTCTCTCCTCTTCCTTCTCTTTTATCTTTCTCTTACCTGTTCACTTGCTCTTCCTCTCCCTCCCTCCATGCCTCTTTCTCAGGGCTTGAATGGAACCTAGGACCTTGCATATGCTAGGCATGCACTATATATTGATATACAGTGCCAGACCCATTTTATTTCTTCCTGAGATTGTATTTTGGGTCCTTAGGGCTTCTCCCTATTTCCTGGATGGTGGCTTACTGAGCATGTGCTCTTAAAGAGTCTGGGTCATTTCCCTTCTCTATAGACACAGGTCCTGGAAAACGGAAGAGAGAAGATGAAGCACCTGTCTTAGAACAGCGTGAGAATCGCATGAATCCCCTCCGCTGCCCTGTCAAATTCTACGAATTCTATCTGTCGAAATGGTGAGTTGGCTGGTTTACTGGTATGGCATTAGCATACAGATACAAGGGACCTATTTTGCCTTGGTACTGATCTGTCGTTCCACCCTTACCCCCACTATTGTAGTCCTGAAAGCCTCCGGACTCGGAACGATGTGTTTTACCTGCAACCTGAGCGATCCTGCATTGCTGAGTCACCTCTCTGGTATTCTGTGATCCCTATGGACCGAAGCATGTTGGAGAGCATGCTCAATCGAATTCTGGCTGTGCGTGAGATTTATGAGGAACTGGGTCGTCCTGGGGATGAAGACCTGGACTGAACCCATGTGCCACCTGTATTCATCTTTCACATCAATGTCTGTTCTGTGGCTACTCCCTGCAGAGTGACTGGCCCAGGAACCAATGCTACTCATTCTGAAGGGACCTCACTGCCCCTTTCTACTCACCCATTCTCTGTCTTTCTAGGGACCCTTGGCTTTAACCTTCTTCCATACAACTTGACAACCATTCAACCCCAAAACCCTATACTCAAGGGCCAGTCCCCCAGTGATGGGCAAAAATCCTCTGGCCCATTGGTCTTTATTCTTCACAGTAATCCTTTTTTCTGGGACCAGACTCTGGTGGAGTGTTAATAGCGCTGGTGATCCTGTTGATGGGTTTCCTGACCCATCTGTGTAGATGAAGCCCCTTGTTCCTAGATCTGACCTAGGAAAAAACCCAGCTGCCTTCTCTGCCCTGTGCCCACTGCTTCTCCCCCAATTTCCCAGTATCACCCAAAAAGTTCTTATTTGAAATGTGTGAAAGAAATAATGGAACAAGAGGACCATTTATTTACAAGCATTTATATTCTTTCCCTACTATAAAATGGTTGTTGGTAGCCTCTCACCACCATGCCTCCCACCCTACTGTGGCCAGCACCAGCCCATCCGTGCTATCGTTTTTAAAGGGTTCCAAATGCTTTCCCCAAAGGCAGAGAATGACTAAGTATAGGGAGCAGACTTCTGTTGTGCAGACTCTTGTCCCTTTGGTTTATGTGTTTGTCCTCTCTACCATCTTAGGTTGGTATGAGCCATGGTGTCAACTTGCTTAGTCCCCTCTGTAACTGCCTCCCTTTAGTTCCGTGAACAGAGCTCCCAAGGCAAAAATCACCTTCTGACTTTGATTGGGGCTGGGTTCCCTATTCTTGTTCTCCCCCTATCATAAGAGCCAGGCCAAGCCTGTGGGGGCCTAGATTATACAGGATGGGTCTGTGGTCCAAAGATAGGTGAGGAGTTGTAGGCATAGGCCCTGCCTCTACTACCTACATCTTCTCTTCTCCCCATCTTGCCTTTGTGGGCCCAGAAAACTATTAATGACTGGCAAAGGGGGTACCCAGTCCTTTCCCTGTTGGCTTTGCTGTTCCCCAGCCTCCTTTTTGTGTTTTTATAACTGTTACCAGTTTAGCCACTGTTTAAATTGTATATATTGTTATAAGGCGCCTGGCCTGTCCCTTCAGTGAGCCATGCCCACCCTTGTGTTGTAGTGAGAAATTGTTGTCACAACTAACCTTGTCTCTGGAATTGTTTGTTTCAAATAAAGAATTAAAATTGTCTTTTGCCTTGGGGGAAGGAAGGTGGTCCTTGAAGAAAGTAAAGGGATGTAAAGGAGCTACGTGAATATTATAGGCGGGAGCCAACAGTGCCTAGCTCTTTTTTGTATGTGTTCTGGTTCTGGGGCTTGAACTAGAGCTTCATTCTTACTCAGATTTTTCACTCAACTGGTGCTCTATCACTTGAGCCACACCTCTATTTCCAGTACTGGGTAATTTTAAATCTCTCAAAGCATAAAAAAATTAATCTCAGTTTAAGAATCATTCTTGCCTATTTAATGAATTACTATTAATATTGCGGTTCTTTTTTTGTTTTTTTGTTTGTTTGGATGGTGGTTGGGCTTGAACTCTGGGCCTGGGCGCTGTCTCTTGAGCTCTTAAGCTTAAAGCAAGCCCTCTACCACTTGATCCACAGCACCACTTCCAGTTTACTTGTGTTAATTGAAGACAAGAGTCTCATGGACTTTCCTGCCCAGGCTGGCTTTAAACCATGATCCTCAGATCTCATCCTCCTGAGTAGCTAAGATTACAGGTGTGAGCTACCAGCACCCAGCTTTGTAACAACTTTTTATACTTAAAAAATTATTCAGGACTTGGAATCACTTGAGCATGCCTCCTACCCCTGCCTTTTGCTGTTTATTTTGGGAAAAGAGTCTCAGACTTTTTGCCTGGGCTGGCTTAGAAATTAAATCCTCTAGCCAGACACCGGTGGCTCATGCCTGTAATCTTAGCTACTCAGGAGGCTGAGATCTGAGCATTGAGGTTCAAAGCCAGCCCAGGCAGGAAAGTCTGTGAGACTCATCTCCAATAAACCACTAGAAAACCGGAGGTGGCCCTGTGGCTCAAGCAGTAGAGCACTCACCTTGAGCTGAAGAGCACAAGGACAGCACCCAAGCCCAGAGGTCAAGCCCTACTACCGACAAAAAAAAAAAAAGCCTCTAAATTTCAACCCTCAGAATAGCTATGTTTATAGGCATGAGCCACTGGTACCTGGCTTAATTTTAAAAGCTAAAAAAATTTCAGAATGCCATGCTACCAGTGGCTCATGCCTATAATCCTAGCTACTCAGGAGGATGAGATCTGAGAAAGTTCTAAGCCATTTTGGGAAGACAAAATCTGAGAGACTCATTTCCAATTTGCCAGTGAAAAGCTAGAATAGAGGTATGTCTCAAGTAGTAGAAGGCAAGCTTGTGGGCATGCAAATTGAGTGAGAACCCAAAACCCTGAGTTCAAAACATAGACACACACAATAGGGCACAATATAATTGTTTCTCACTGTCTCCCAGGAAATTCAGAAATGCCCCCAAAGAACTGGATTTTCTTTTTCTTTTTTTATATTTGTTATTGTAAAGATACTGTACAGGGGACTGGGAAGGTGGCTCAGTGGTAGAGTGCTTGCCTTGCATGCATGAGGCCCTGGGTTCGATTCCTCAGCACCACATAAGCAGAAAAAGCTGGAAGTGGGGCTGAGGCTCACGTGGTAAAGCGCTAGTCTACAGCTGAAGAGCTGAAGGACAGCGCCCAGGCCCAGAGTTCAGGCCCCATGACCGACAAAAACAAAACAAAACAAGATACTGTACAGAGGGGTTACAGTTACATGAGTAGGCATGTACATGAGTACATTTCCTATCCAGTATTGTTACCTTCTCCTTTGATTTTCCCCCACCATCACTTCCTTCCCCACCTCCCCAAGTCCTCCCTCCCCCAGGAACTGGATTTTCATGAAGAATGGTCAATAGTTTGTCAGAATGAAGATACAAGGATCAGTGTGAACTAAAGCACAGAGGAAGGGCCTAACACAACATGGTGTGTGTACACACCCACGCACCCATATGCCTGCATGCAGATAAAGGCAGCTAGGGGAAGAGGAAGAGGATGTCTTAGAAAGGTAAGGTTTGTAGGAGATGATAAAGGAAAAATAGTGATCAGCTTGTAAAAGACATTTAAGTTCATGCCCTATTCTTTCAGGTTGACTTGCCATCTGGCTTTGCTCAGACCATTCTTAGTTTTAGCCCTGAAAGTTGAGCATCCCAAGAACCCTCAGTCTGGCAATCCAGGGCAATCAGACTTTATCCTAGACAGTATTCTTGTTGCTCTTTATCCTAGGAGAGGAAAGCCATTGAAGAACTTTTTAATAGTGCGGGAGCACAGCCTGTGATCTCAACACTCAGGAGGCTGAGGCAGGAGGATTGGGAGTTCCAAGCCAGCCTGGGCTAAATAGTGAGACTGTCTCTAAAAACAAAGGACTGATGAACTAGTGGAATGGCTCAAGTGCTGGAGCACCTGCCTACCAAGCCAGAGGCCCTTAATTCAACTGCAGTACTGACCCTCAACATCCCCACAAAACACAAGGTAGGGCATTTGCCTAGCAGGCATAAAACCCTAAATTTAATCTTCAACACCACAAAAAAAATGACTTTCACAAAGAAGTGGCAGTATATACTTCATGTATGGATGAGCTATAGGAGGACTGGTTGCTAAAGGAAATCAAGAGAATCAACAGAGAACATGCATGGCACAGAAATGGTTAGTGTTTGCTTCTGGCACCTGGCAGGCTAGAGGTCCATGGCTCAGCCCTATCTTTTCTTTTACTTTCTTTCTTTCTTTCCTTCCTTCCTTCCCTTCCTCCCTCCCTCCCTCCCTCCCTCCCTCCCTCCTTCCCTCCCTCCCTCCTTCCTTCCTTCTTTCCTTCCTTCTATCCTTCCTTCCTTCTTGTTGGTTGTGGGTCTTGAACTCTGGGCCTGGGCACTGTCCCTCAGCTCTTCAGCTCAAGGCGAGCGCTCTACCACTTGAGCCACAGCACCACTTCTGGTTTTCTGAGTTGTTTATTGGAGATAAGAGTCTCATGGACTTTCCTGCCTGGGCTGGCTTTGAGATCTCAGCCTCCTGAGTAACTAGGATTATACGTGTGAGAGCCACGGGCACCCTGCTTAACCCCTATCTTTCCTAGATATGAATCCTGGGCAAGTTGCTTCATCTATATGGGCTTCAGTGTCCTCAGCTGTAGAATGGGAGCAGTAATGTTTTGTATCTCAATGTAGGCCTGAAGCAAGCACTTTAATAGCCATCAATTCTTGTGGTCTACACTTTCCTTCATGTTGGAGATTACAGCAACTATGAGGGAAAAGCAAAAGTGGAGGAGAGGGATTTGAGAAAGATTTGAGAAGAATCACTAGTCATTTTTCAGACTATCTGTATTTTAGTGTGAATAAATTCTATTTGGAGTTAATTCTTGCAGCTATCTGCATTTCAAGACATATGTAATTGAGAAGGCTTTGTCTCTGAAAATGAATTTGCTGAGAAATAAGAAAGGGACCCCAAGGGCTGGAGTGGGGGGAGCTGATTCAAGTAGTAGAGTGTGTTCTCTCAGGGACAAGGCCCACAGTTCAACTCACAGTACTGCCAAAGGGCAAAAAGAGGCTGGAGGCATATTTCAGTGGTTGAGCACTTGCAGAAAAGGCCCTGAATTATATCACCAATACCAAGGAGAAAAACATTTTAAAAGAGGACAGGGAGGCTGCTGAAAAATACCCATTTATTTGGGATCACAAAGATTAAAGGAGAGCAAGGTGCAGGTGGCTCATGCCTGTAATCCTAGCTTCTCGGGAGGCTAAGATCTGAGGATCATGGTTCAAAGCCAGCCAGGGCAGGAAAGTCCGAGAGATTGTTATCTCAAATAAACCATTCAGAAAACCAGAAGTGGCGTTGTGGCTCAAGTGGTAGAGTGCTAGCCTTGAGCTGAAGAGCTGAGGGACAATGCTCAGGCCCAGAGTTCAAGCCCCAAGACCAATAAAACAAAAACAAAAAACAACAACAAAAACAGCAAAAAGAGTCGTGGACTTTCCCCCCTGGGCTGGTTTTGAACATCAATCAATCCTCAGATCTCAGCCTCCTGAGTAGCTAGGGTTATAGGTGTAAGCCACTGGTGCCTGGGGTTCTGAGACTCTTTTATTTGGGGGGGGGGTCCAGTTGTGGGGCCTGAACTCTGGGCCTGGGCGCTGCCCCTCAGCTCTTCAGCTCAAGCTAGTGCTGTACCACTTGAGTCACAGCGCCACTTCTGGCTTTTTTTTGCTTCTGTGGTGCTGAGGAATCGAACCCAGGGCCTCAACCATGCAAGGCAAGCGCTCTACCACTGAGCCACCTTCCCAGCCCTGTTCTGAGACTCTTAAATTAAGCACCCAAACAGCCAGAAGTGCAGTTATAGCTTAAGTAGTAGAGCACTAATCTTAAGCAAAAAATTCAGGGACAGCCCCTAGGCCCCAGGACTGCCACCAAGCAAAAAAAGTGATCCAGCTGGGAATGTGGCTTAGTGGTAGAGTGCTTTTCTAGTATGTATGGAGCCCTGGGTTTAATTCCTCAGTACCACATAAACAGAAAAAAAAAGTTGGAAATGGCCTGTGGCTCAAGTGGTAGAGTGCTAGTCTTGAGCAAAAGAAGTTCAGGAACAGTACCCAGGCCCTGAGTTCAAGCCCTGGCACCAGCAAAAAAGAAAGTGGTTACTTTGGTATAGAAGAAATAGCAGGGCTGGGAAGGTGGCTCAGTGGTAGAGTGCTTGTTTGCATGCATGAGGCCCTGGGTTCAATTCCTCAGCACCACATAAGCAAAAAAAAAAAAGTTGGAAATAGCCTGTGGCTCAAGTGGCAGAGCGCTAGGCTTGAGCTGATGAGCTGATCGACAGCATTCAGGCCCAGAGTTCAAGCCCCACAACTGACAAAAAATAAAATAAAATAATAGAAGAAATAGCAAATATTTGGGATCTGGATTGGTCTAAGGATTGTGTGTGTGTGTGTGTGTGTGTGTGTGTGTGTGTGTGTTATTTAGAGATGGCCTTGAGATTCCTTCAGCTTCAGCCTCCCAAGTGCTGGAATCATTGAAATTATTCCCCTTTACTAGAACATCCCAATCCTGTCTTTACTTGACCTAGAGCTGGCCTAGTTTGGGAGTCAAAAGGACCCCAGTTTAGAAAGATTGTAGTTTCTTTAGCACTTAAGTATTATGAAATCAGAAAATTGAGCAAGTACTCCCCTGTAGCCCACACTTCTTGCATTCAGGCTATCTGATTGAGCATCTGAACCAGTTTGTGGTTGCCATTCCAATTCTCTATGGATATTGCAGCTTGCTCTGAACTCTCAATTTGGTTGGCCTTCCTTGACTACTCTCCTAGTTCAGATAGTTTCATCTAGGAGCTGATTGTCCTTTCCTTCTAGCATCTCTGCACACAGATATCTCTAAAAGAGATAAATGGAGACTAAATGTCCCCAGGAGCACCAGTTCAGTGAGACACAATGTGAGGAACATCTTGTTTGTTATGAGACCTTTTCTTTCCCTCAGATCAGTGCCCTTGCTCAAATTTGCAACATCTCTTGGACTTTGCTGTTTGGACTACAGTATCTGCTCCCAGGGGAGTCAACCCTATTATTTCCAAGTTGTTTTGTTTTGACAGGATCTCACTATGTGGCCCAGGTTGGTCTTGAACTACTTATTTGGCCCAAGCTATGACTTGATTACAGGGGTGCACAAACATGTCTGGCCTCATTGCCAAGTTCTTTGCACTAGCTGACTCAGGCTCACTCTTTTCTGGCTCATGGAGAGTTCTAGTATACTTTAAGGCCATAGTCTAAGTGCCTATGAGACTATCTTACCTTGATAGTTTTTTTCTCTCTCTCACTGTCTCTTTTTTCCTCCTTCCTTCCTTCCTTCCTTCCTTCCTTCCTTCCTTCCTTCCTTCCTTCCTTCCTTCCTTCCTTCTTCTTTTTTGTTGGTTTCAGGGCTGGAATTCAGGGCCTAGGTGCTGTTCCTGAGCCTCTTTGTATTCAAGGCTAGCACTCTACCACTGGAGTCATAGCTCTGCTTTCAGTATTTGAGTGGATAATTGGAGATGAGTCTCATGGGACTTTTCTGCTTGGGCTGGCTTTGAACTGTGATACTCAGAGCTCAGCCTCCTGAGTAGCTAGGATTGTAGGCATGAGCCACCAACGTCCAGCCAACCACCTTTTGGCATTTCTAACTAGCTTTTGGACACATTTTGCTTGATTTGTTTTGCCAGCCCTGGAGCTTGAACTCAGGGCCTGGGCACTGTCCCTGAGCTTCTTGTGCTCAAGACTAGTACTCTACCACTTGAACCCCAGTGCCACTTCTGGCCTTTTCTATTTGTGTGGTACTGAGGAATTGAGCTCAGGGCTTCATGAATGCTAGGCAAACAGTCTATTGCTAAGCCACATTCCCAGCCCCCTTACACACTTGATATAGAGTCTTAAATTTAAAAAGTCATTCCTTAGCCTGGCACTGGTGGCTCAGGCCTGTAATCCTAGGTAATCAGCAGGCTGAGATCTAAGGATCTTGGTTCAAAGCCCAAGCAGCAAAGTCTGTGAAACTCTGATCTTCAATTAACCACCAAAAAGCTAGTGTTTGCTCAAGTGGAGGAGTGTTAGCCTTGAGCAAAAAAGCTCAGGCACAGTACCCAGGCCTGGAGTTCAAGCCCCAGTACGGCTCGGGTGCATGTGCTCACGCACGCATGTGCGCGCACACACACACACACACACACCCACACACACACACAATCAATCAATCAATCCTGCAGTCAGTTTAACCCTCTCCACTACTTCCAAAAATTCATTCCTTAAGGTTCCCTCAGCCTCCTCCCACTCCATTCCTAGGAAAAAGGAGTCCTCCTTCTAGCTGTTAACAGCTCATTACTTTGGCACACCACTCTCCCCTGAAAGGGCAGCCTCCATCTGGTATAGGAATATCTTTCCAAGAGATATTGGTGCAATCTTTTAGGGACAAACTAGATTTCCTTTTTTTTTTTGACAGTCCTGGGTCTTGAATTTAGGGTCTGGGCACTGTCCCTGAGTTTCTTTTGCTCAAAACTACCATTATACCACTTGAGCAACAGCTCCACTTCTGGCTTTTTCTGTTTATGTGGTACTGAGGTACTGAGGAATTAAGCCCAGGGCTTCACACATGCTAAACAAACGCACTACCACTAACCCACATTCCCAGCCCCAAACTAGATTTCTTTCTTTCTTCTTTTTTTGCCAGTCCTGGGCTTGATCTCAGGGCACTGTCCCTGAGCATCCTTGCTCAAAGCTAGCACTCTACCACTTGAACTACAGTACCATTTCTGGCTTTTTCTGCTTATGTGGTACTGAAGAATAGAACCCAGGGCTTCATGCATGCTAGGGAAGCAACCTACCACAAAGCCACATTCCCAGGTCCAAATTAGATTTTCAATGTGACAAGGGAAGGGGCTTAGCATTTCTCACAGTGGCCAAGGTGTGAGGTCCCTTCCTGGGCCAGAATGGAATTTTCAAAGGAAATCTTTCTCTTGATGACTTTTTAGGATGCACTGTGTTTGTGAGTTGTATTGTAGATGAGGGGGACAAATTTCCATAATCTCTGACACCATGGATAGAGTAGGAACATCCCTCTTTGATAGGGTGTGATGTCAGTTGCCACGAAGAAAGGAATTTTTTTTGTCTGTTCTGGGGGATTGAACTCAGGGCTTGGCACACTCCCTAAGCTTCATTTGCTCAAGGATAGCACTCTACCACTTGAGCCTCAGCACCACTTCTTTGGCTTTTTCTGTTTATGTGGTACTAAGGAATGGAACCCCGGGCTTCATGCATGCTAGGCAAATTCTCTACAATTGATCCACCTTCCCAGCCCCACAAAGGAAATTTTTGCAGGAAAGAATTGTTTTTCTTTTAAGATAAGGAAGCCCTGTTTGAGGGGTTGCTAAGTGTTCTAGAAAAGAATATCCTCTTCTTTCTTTTCTAGGGGAAATCTGCTTGAATGAGTAAATCATGCTTTCTCTCCAAGAGGCCACAAAATAAATAAACCAAAAAAGTTCTATATTCAGAGGAAGAACAATTTACACCTAGTTTTCTCTTTCTTTCCTTTTTTCCTTTGTGTGTGTGTGTGTGTGTGTGTGTGTGTGTGTGTGTGTGTGTGTGTGTTGGTTTCCAGGCGTGGGCTCTGTCCCTGGGGTTCTTTTGCTCAGGATTAGTGCTCTACCACTTAAACTACAGTGCCACTCTGGCTGTTCTGAGTAACTTATTCAAGATAGGGTCTCCTGGATTTCCCTGCCTGAGCTGACTTCAAACCACTCTCCTCAGATCTCAGCCCCCTGAGAATTATAGGCCCTAAGGCTGGGAGAATGTGGTTTAGTGGTAGAGTGCTTGCCTAGCATGCTTGAAGCCCTGGGTTCGATTCCTCAGTATCATATAAACAGAAAAAGCTGGAAGTGGTGCTGTGGCTCAAGTGGTAGAGTGCTAGCCTTGAGCAAAAGAAGCTCAAGAACAGAGCTCAAGCTCTGAGTTCAAGCTTCATCAGTCTCCAGGACTGGCAAAAACAAAAAACAAAACACTAAAACCCAAAGAATTACAGGCCTGAGCCACCAATGCCTGCTTCTCTTCCTTTTGGGTAAGTTTTCCATGTGCAGTCCCAATACTCTGAGAGGGAGTTAGGAAGTAGGGAACCTGAGGAGGTAAACATGCTGTGGGGACTCTGATGGGCTGTTTGTAAGGATAGTGACAGATTAGGAAATCTCATCCCAAGGCTGGGGAGGACCTTTAGGAAGGCTAGACACATGGTGTTGGAGGAAGCTTAAAAATGGGCTTTTCCTACCACAACTGACTTGGGGAGGGGGGATGCTGGTGAAAAAAGGGACCTAAGTAGAGGCATCTCTGGGATTGAGGGGGATTTAGAAATCGATGTAGGGGCTGGCATGGAGGCATGGCTTTAGTGACAGTATATCAGCCATAATCAAGAAAGCCAAGTGAAAGGTCCTGGCCCTGAGTTCAGGCCCTTATTGGTGTGTGTGTGTGTGTGTGTGTGCACGCGCGCGTGCACGTACCATGCACTCACTGGTATGTACTGGCAATCAATCAAGAGAGGAAACTGGGGAGGATGGAATTGAGGCTATGTCCACAGGAGAGGAGTAAGAGGCATTGTATAACCTGACTGGTGGGTTGTGGGGCATCAGTTTTCAAAGAATGCTAAGTGGCCAGGAAGTAAGAGGACAGTTCTCTCAGGAGCATGGGGGAAGGGCTTTCACTGAGGTAGCAAGGGAATGAAACATTCCCGCCCCCCCCCCACTCCATGAGAAACGTCTCTATCATTTCTTAACTCTCCAGAGGAGGTTATCATTTTAATTTGTTAAAATTACAAGAAGTATGTGAATTAGATCCCAATAGAGCTTTTTTTTCTTGTAGAAAATGTATGGGGAGAGAAAGACACAGAGAGGGAGAGAGGGGGGGAGGGAGAGGGAGAGGAAGACGGAGAGGGAGAGGAAAGAAACCCGAGAACCAAGAACAACAACAAAAAGCAGGAGAGAATAGCTCAGTCTGGCTTTGCAGGCCAGTAGTGCAGTGGTTTTCTATCTTGCCATTTGTAGCTTCAAGTAACTCTTTGCATTTGTCCCCCTTCCCTTTCTTGATCAGCAAAAAGCCAACCAAGGGCAGTTTCTCTGGGGGGGCAGGGGGGGGGAGATCAGAGGTTGCAAGAACAAGAACTTAGACAAACACACAAGCCACCTCTTCATTTACTGTAAAATCCTGTTTAATGTGTAACATTTCAGGCTGAGAAAGGCCTTGGGGACTGGAGACAGGGGCAGCCCTGACCAACCCCCACATCAACTTATCTGCCTGTTCCTCCCTCCCTAATTCCTTCACCCCAGACTTGTCCTCTTTTTTTCCTGTGGCAGCGGCAAGGCAAGCTCTGTTCCTCCTTTCTGCTGCTTGCTACCCTCCTTTCTCCACCCACATGTCCACAGCACCGCTCCTCCACTGGCTTACCCACATCCATTCCCACTGATAGGACTCTAGAAACAGGAGATCTGACAGTGCAGGGTTAAGATTAGTTTCATAATTGGAGACATTGTCAGAGCAGCCCATCTCTTGTCCCCAGTGGTCCCAGGGAGTGGGTGAGGGAAGAAGAAGGGGTTGCCTGCCACAGGAGCTTGTCCATAGCCCCAGTAACAGTGAACACTGCTGCAGAGGTGGCCTCTAGCTCCCCAATCCCTCTAACTCCTCAGACAGAAAGGCTTTGGAGGAAGGGAAAGAGAGAGGGAAAGAAGGTTTGGAGAGAGTAATCCCTAGCAGGCAGAGGCCTGCTCACCGGCAGGGGAAAAAAGAGGGGCAGGCCCAGGGCAGGGTTGGAGGTGGTGGGATAGGAGGTTGCCTGGTACACACACACTCATGGCCTCAGCAGGCTGAGCAGCGATCACTCTTCTCAGCCAGCCCAGCCCCGGTGCCAGGGCTTCGCCGCAGTATGTCTTTCAGAGAGCCATCTTGCTCGCTCAGCAGCTTGTTGATCTCATTCTGCTTGTACTCAGGTGAGAGACGGTGGCCAAAGCCCGAGCCCTTGCGGGAGGGTGGATTGGAGCGGCGCTGGGCTCTGCGAGCACAGGCCCGGATGATGAGGTACACCACCTCCGCCACGTTGAGGATGATGCAGATGCCGGAGGCAGCGAGCATAAAGACGGTGAAGACGGTCTTCTCAGTAGGGCGTGACACAAAGCAGTCCACAGTGTTAGGACAAGGATAGGCTTCACACTTGACCAGCCGGACCATAGCATAGCCAGGGTAGAGCAGATAGAATACGTACATGAAGACGGCCTCAAACAGCAGCCGGAACACCACACTGATGACATATGTCCACCATAGTGTCCCTGAGATGTGCACCTTGTGCCTCTTCACCTCCTCCAAGTGAAGGGGATCCCCATGGCCTTCAAGCCGCAGCATTTTCTTCTCTATGTGCTGCTGGTGAGCCACATGCATGGCCACGAGGAGAGCAGGGGTGGAAACTAAGATGAGCTGTAGGGACCACAGACGCACATGGGAAATGGGGAAAAAGTGGTCATAGCACACACTGTTGCAGCCAGGCTGGAGGGTATTGCAGATGAAGGAAGACTTCTCATCACCCCACACACTCTCTGCAGCCACCACCAGCACCATGATTCGAAAGATGAAGATGACTGACAGCCATACTCGGCCAATGGCAGTAGAATGCCGATTCACGCCACTCAGCAACGTGTATAAACCTGTCCAGTTCATCCTGCCTCATTCACACCTGCAAAACATGAGTCAGGAAGCAAAATATCAGGAAGGCGTGGGGCAGGCAATAAGCACCATGATGTTGCCAGATCCTCCACCCCCCAACACACATCCAAGAGCCAGTAACAGGAAAGCAAGGATAAGCATAGCTTTTCTCCACCAGCTCCTCTCTTTCACTAGCATTTCCACCTCCTCATTCACTTGACTTGACCTCCCTGAGCCCATCCCCCTTTCTTCAATCATCCTACATTCCTTCCAGTCCCTTCCATCACCAGGCCCATCTTATTCTGCCATTAGCCATTGCTTCTGGCTTTCCTTCCTCAGCTCCTTAACCTCCGACCCCTCCAGGCAAATCCAACAAAGCTGTTACCTTGGGGAGCGCCTATCCTTGAGGCCACCCAGACAGGTCCCCTATGGTCTCATGTCTGTGTAGGGGGAGTGGTCCCTGAGTCCGCGCCTGCGTCCCAATTCATCGCCGCCCGGTGCTGGGGAGTCATATGCTGCTTTATACCCAGTGTTTGTACAATAGGACCTTTGTGGGGCTCTGAACAACGCCCTTTAGAATTCAGATCAAACGCCCTGACTTCCGCCCACCCTACACACAGAGCACTTGTGTCCCAGCGCCGGACACCCAGCCTGCACCCACCTGTTCTGTGCCCGCCCGGTCCATCGCCGCACCGCCCCCTGGCCCCACCAGGAGAATGGACACAGGGAGCCGGGAGGGAGGGAGGGAGAACACAGACAGGTTCATGTAACATAGGCCCTCTGTAGACCAGGAGGCTTTGGGCTGAAGCCCTCCCCCACAGCCCTATCAGAAACTTAGGGTCAGCAGGAATTTTTCCCAAGCTTAGGTCTCCTCCAGGGTGTGGGTGAAGTTCAGAGAAGGAGACCAATCTCATGTTTATCAAGCCAGCAACTGGAATAATCATTTTCCCATACATTCTTTTGATACATTTAGCAAGCCTGTTTGTTACCCCATTTTCTTGAAGCTCAGATAAGTAACTCAAGGTCCAAAGCTAGAAAGTGGGAGTGTGGGATAAAACACTAAAGCAAGATCAGTACAAAGGCTAAACTTTGTTCTGGACTCCAGCAGGCCTTGTGCTTTTGTAGATGGTGACAGCAAAAGAAAATCCTAGCCATTGTGAAGAAGATGAAGATGAAGGAGAAGGAGAAGGAGAAGGAGGAGAAGAAGAAGAGGAGGAGGAGGAGGAAGAGAGAGGGAGGGGGGAGAGAAGGAGGGGGAAAGAGAGAGAAAGAAAGATAAGAAGAAAGAAAGAGAGAGAAAGAGAGAAAAGAAAACAAAGGTTAGCACTAGGAATGTGGCTTAGTAATAGAGTGCTTGCCTAGCATGCATGAAGCCATGGGTTCAATTCCTCAGTACCACATAAACAGGAAAAGCTGAAAGTGGCATTGTGATTCAAGTGGTAGAGTACTAGGCTGAGCGAAAGAAGCTCAGGAACAGTGCCCAGGACCTGAGTTCAAGCCCCACAACTGATAACGCGCGCGCATGCACTTGCGCACACATACACACACACACACACACACACACACAAACACAAACACCAAGGTTACACCAAGGTTAGCCAGGTGCTGATGGCTCTTGCCTATAATCCTAGCTACTCAGTCAGGTGAGATCTGAGGATTGCAGTTCAAAGCTAGCCAGGGCAGAAAAGCCCGTGAGAGCCCTCTCTCCAACTAACCAGCAAAAACGCTCAAAGTAAAGCCGGGAACTGGTGGTTCTCTCTTGTAATCCTAGCTATTCAGGAGGCTGAGATCTGAGGTTTGAAGGCAGCCTACGCAGAAAAGACTGTGAGACTCTCATCTGCAATTAACTACCAGAAAACCAGAAGTGGATCTGTCATTCAAAGTGGGAGAGCAGGGGCTAGGAAGGTGGCTCAGTGGTAGAGCGCTTGCCTTGCATGCATGAGGCCCTAGGTTCGATTCCTCAGCACCACATAAGCAGAAAAAGCCGGAAGTGGCGCTGTGGCTCAAGTGGTAGAGCACTAGCCTTGAGCTGAAGAGCTGAGGGGACAGCGCCCAGGCCCAGAGTTCAGGCCCCACAACCAAAAAAACAAAAACAAAAATCAAAGTGGGGGAGCACTAGCCTTGAGCAAAACAGTTCAGGGACAGCACCCAGGCCCTGAGTTCAAGTCCCATGACACACACTCTCTCTCTCTCTCTCACACACACATACACACACACACACACACACACACACACACACAAAGCTAAGTGACTGTGCCCAGGTCCAGGCCCTGAGTTCAAGTCACACAGTATGGACACAGAAATAGAAAAGAACAGAAGAAAGCAAAGCTTAATGTTACCTGTACAGGCGAGTATGGAAGCTGTCCCACTGTGAGAATACCCATCCCCTCCTTGTGCTACAGGAAAGGAAGCTCCTCCACAGGGTGGGCAGATGGGCACATGGTAAGGTCAAGCCAGAACAAGAAAGCAAAAGATCAGCAAGCCAACAGCAGGTTACAAGATGGAACAGGCAGGAGCCACATTGGCTAGATCTTCACTTAATACAAACCTGGGCCATTACTGCAGTTCATTGAACCTGCACACTCATCCATAAAATAAACCTAATACCAAGTGAGGCTTGATGATCCCACCTGGAAAAGTTCTTAGTTCAAGGAGGTTAAGAACTTTCCCAGGAAGGAAGTGGTGCTGTGGCTCAAGTGGTAAAGTGCTAGCCTTGAGCTGAAGAGCTCAGGGACAGCGCCCAGGCCCAGAGTTCAGGCCCCATGACCGGACGCAAAAAAAAAAAAAAGCTGGAAGTGGGGCTGTGGCTCAAGTGGTAAAGTGCTAGCCTTGAGCTGAAGAGCTGAGGGACAGCGCCCAGGCCCAGAGTTCAGGCCCCACAACCGACACAGACAGACAGACAGACAGACAGACAGACACACACACACACACACACACACTCACGAACTTTCCCAGGAAGAGAAAACAATTGTGACTGGGAAGGGGCAAGGAGGGTGTCAAAGGATCTGCCAAGCTCAAGATCTCTTCTTTTCCTCCTATAGTGTCTCACATAGACAGACAGCTCCATGGCGTCCCCCAAGTGCATAGTGTATCCTGCTTTCATGAGCTTGCCAGTGGCTCTAGGAAGAAAATTTTCTATCCCTCTGGCAGACAAAGGAAGCTTCTCCCAGGCCAGGAAGGTGGCTCAGTGGTAGAACACTTGCCTTGCATGCCTGAGGCCCTGGGTTCGATTCCTCAGCACCACATAAGCAAAAAGAAAAAAGCTGGAAGTGGTGCTGTGGCTCAAGTGGTAGAGCGCTAGCCTTGAGCTGAAGAGCTGAGGGACAGCGCCCAGACCCAGAGTTCAGGCCCCACGACCGGACCCCCCCCAAAAAAAGAAAGGAAACTTCTCCCTATTTCCCACTACTGCTACCATTGAGTTTCTAGGAAGTCCTTCTAGAAGCAGGGAACTGGATATGAGGAGTGCACCCCAGACCTGGACCTGAAAAAATACTCCCCTAGGGCAACTCTACAAAGGAACAGTGGCTTCAGGAAGAAGCTCTACATTCACTTCTGGTTCATCCTCTGTATTGTGCAGGGAAGGGCAGGGTACGGAAACTGGAAAAGTTGGATAGTGAGCTGGACTCTTGTGGCTTATGCCTGTAAATCCTAGCTCAGAAGGCTGAGATCTGGGGATTGAGGTTCAAAGCCAGCAGGGGCAGGAAAGTCCATGAGACTCTTCAAATAAGCACCAAAAAAAACCCCATATGTGGAGCTGTAACTCAAGTGGTAGAACACTAGCCTTGAGCAAAAACAAAACAAAACTCAAGGATACCACCCAGGCACTGAGTTCAAGTCCTAGTACCAGCACAGACACACAAAAAAATTGGAGAGTGAGGGAAAAAGAAACTGGTGATTTCAGTATGGTAGTAAGAGCCTGTACTCCCAGTTACTCTAGAGCTAAGCCTGGAGGATCACTTGAGCTCAAGGGTTTGAGAACAGCCAGGACAGCCTAGTATCATTTTGTCTGCAAAACAAAGCAAAACAAAACAAACTGGAGGAAGATGTGATAGTCTACAGGACACAGGTTTCTATTGAAAACAATATTTCTTCACTTAGCTGAAATAATTTTTAAAAATAAGAGCATGAGGGAAGGGTTGACATTATTCAAAAAGAAATGTACTCTTGCCGGGCATTGGTGGTTCACACCTGTAATCCTACCTACTGAGGAAGCTGAGATCAGAAGATTGTGGTTCGAAGCCAGCCCAGTCAGGAAAGTCCATGAGAGTCTTATCAACAATAAATTACTCAGAAAAAGCCAGAAGTGGTGCTGTAGCTCAAGTGGTAGAGCAAAAAGAAGGTCATGGATAGCACCTAGGCCCTGAGTTCAAGGCTCAGGACTAGCAAAAAAAAATGTACCCTTTACCTGACTTATGTAACTGTAATTCCTCTGCATATCACCTTTATAATAACAATAAAAGTTAAATAAAAATAAAAGAAGCCTTGGGGAGTTGGTGCTATGTATCTAAATCAGCATAAGGAAAAGGAGGCATGGGGTCCTTTCTCCCAAACCAGAGTTCTGGAAGCAAAGCTGCTGAAGGAGGCATGTGATTAGTTGTAAAGAAATGCTGGGAGGGCTGGGAATGTGGCTCAGTGGTAGAGTGCTTGCTTACTTCATGCATACATGAAGCCCTGGGTTCGATTCCTCAGTACCACATAAACAGAAAAAGCCAGAAGTGGTGCTGTGGCTCAAGAGGTAGAGCACTAGCCTTGAGCAAAGGAAGCTCATAGACAGTGCCCAAGCCCTGAGTTCAAGCCTCAAGGACTGGCAAAAAGAGAAAAAAGAAATGCTGAGAGCAGTGAGACATGTTAGACTATTCAGGTTGGTGGCAGAAAAGAATTAAGACCATTTACTGAGCACCTGTTATGTGTTTGGCCCTTATGTATGCACTATCTCACATGATCTTCAGTACAACCCCATGAGATAGAGTGTGCTTTATCCTCATATCATAAAGAAAACCAAGACAAACCCAGGTGAAAGGACTTGCCAAAGAGTCACACTGCAAGTTCCAGAGCTGGGATTTGAGGCATGTCATGCTGACTCAAGAGATCATATTCTTTCCCATAGACTACTTTACAACTTTCCTTTCCAAGGGGGAGGGGAGAGACAGAGAGAGAGAGGGAGGGAGGGAGGGAGGGAGGGAGAGAGAGAGAGTATGCTGGAGCTTGAACTCAGGGGGCCTGGGCCCCACACCTCAGCTATTTTGCTCAAGGGTGGCACTCTACTACTTGAGCCACAGTTCCACTTCTTGCTTTTTAGTGATTGATTTGGGATAAGAACTTCAAACCACAATCCTCAGATCTCAGCCTTATGAGTAAGTAACTAGGATTACAGCCCTGAGCCATGGGTGCCCAGCGTTGTTTTTTGTTTTGTTTTGTTTTGTTTTTTAGGACCAGAGGACTCAAAACGGGTCTATGTTTTATTCTGGTTTTACCTCTTCTTTTTTTCCATAAATTGACATCTCTTTCCTTTCCTTTTCTTTCCTCTCCTTCTCCCTTCCCTTCCATTTGCATAAGATTTCTCTATATAGCCTAGGCTTGCTTCAAATTTCAAATCTACCTTCCCAGTGCTGGCCTTGCCATGCCTAGCTTTCCCAGGTTCCCAAGGCCTCCTCATTCAGTTTGTTTTTCTGACCTTTGTCTGTCTGTTTTATCAATCCCCAAAGCAAATCTTAATTGTATTCTTCTCTCTTCCCCTCAGGGGTTCCCTACAGACATTCTGGTCACCTCTGACTCTTTAGGTTCCAGGCCTCTTATCTTGATTTCCTTGGGAGATAGCCAGTAGCTCACTGTGGGCCCTAAGAACCCTTATGTGGGCACTGGGATTTCAATTTTTGCTTTCCCATTGGAAGGTAAACTGATTTCTATGTCAACAGCAGTGCCTCAAGGGTTGAATTTTAAAAACATCTAGGGTTGTGACCTGATTTTGAAATTCAACTTGTTTTCTAGACTTTGGGTTAAAGTCCGAATATTGATATGCTTGCTCTATGTTGCGCCAGGCGTGTTTTGCTCCCAATTTTAATTAGGTAAGACTGTCAAGCCAGTTGCCACAGCATTAAGCATAGTAATGAACCAAGAGATGGCATTTCAACTTTACTGTTTTCCTGTAAATATCCCCATTTTTTAGCCCAAGAAGTTGAGGCTCAGAGAGGTTTAGACCTTGCATCTGTGGCAATTGTCCTGTTGCCCAGGGGCAGAATCAGGTTTCAAATGTCTTTTCCTCTGATCTCAAAGCTTTTGTACACAGCACTACTTTGCTTGCTGCCTTCTCTTTTTAAGAAGTTTAGATTCTGAGACCAGGCCCCCAACTCAAAAACCTGAACTTTTTGTCAGTTATGGGGCCTGAACTCTGAGCCTGGGCGCTGTCCCTCAGATCTTCAGCTCAAGGTGAGCACTGTGCCACTTGAGCCACAGCACCACTTCCAGCTTTTCTGCTTATGTGGTGCTGAAGAATCGAACCCAGGGCCTCATGCATGCAAGGAAAGCACTCTACCACTGAGCCACCTTCCCAGCCCCAAACCTGAACTTCATGTGCACCGCTTGCACATGTGTGCATGCGCACACCCACAGCACAATGATCACATCTGTCTATCTATGTCTCTCTCTCTGTCTGTGTCCTGTCCTTTCTTCCAACTGAAGGGAAATCTTAGTGTTCAAGGAACTTGGGAACAAGGGACTTGGGCTGGATGAGGCTGTGTTCTGTCCACACGCCATGCTTTTGTGCCCCTGTTTCTCAGGCAACTTGTGGTCAGGAAGGGATATAGTAGGGCTTTTATATTTTCTTTTCTTTTTTTTTTGTCGGTCATGGGGCCTGAAATCTTGGCTGGGCACTGTCCCTTAGCCCTTCAGCTCAAGGCTAGTACTCCACTGGAGCCACAGTGCCACTTCTGGCTTTTCTGCTTATGTGGTGTTGAAGAATTGAACCCAAGGCCTCATGCATGTTAAGCAAGCACTCTACCACTGACCCACCTTCCCAGTCCTTTTATATTTTCTTCTTGCAGTTTCCTTCTGGGTTTCTGGCTGCCTTCATCAGTTTGGTGTGGCTAAGACCAATATCCTCCATTCTCTCTCTTTCTCTGCTTATCATCTCTGCCTCTACCCCTGCCCCTTGGTTTTGCTGTATTTCAGACATGGGATACAGCTTCTCCACCCTGCCACACAGAGGTTTATGACCAGGCTTGGTCTTAGCCACATTGGTCCATTCCATTTTCCGTCCTCCTCCCCCTCTGATGTGTGATCTTTTCATATAACTTCTGCTAATGTCAGTACCCTATCCTGTCTGGACTTCCCCCACTTACTCCTCCACCACCCAGCTGACTTCCTATTGCTCTTTACTTTGGTTCTTTACTTGACAGTCACCCTTTAGGGAATAACAACCCCATGGTTGCTAAGATGGTCTTCAATTCACAGATGAGGTAATAAGAGAGGGAGTAGTCAGGAGCTGCTTGCTTAGACCTGTAATCCTAGCTACCCAGGAGGTTGAGATCTGCCCATCATCCTTTGAAGGCAGCCTGAAAAGTCTGGGGGATTCTTACATCCAATTAATCAGCAAAAAGCCAGAAATGGAGCTGTGGCTCAAGAGCTAGAGTGCCAGCTTTGAGTGATAAAAAAGCTAAGGGATAGAACAGAGGGCCTGAATTCAAGCCCCAGTACTGGCAACAACAACAAAAAGATATGGAGTTTATGAAACAGCTGGTAAGGAGATTTCAGAACTCAGTTCGGTGGGAGTTCTCTTGGCCCCTTGCCCAAGCCTGGGCTCCCTTTCCTATTGCTATGCTGCATCCTCATCTAGTCTCTTGTCCACAAAAACTCTAATGGTCTATCTTTTATCCCCATTTCATTTCTAAGTTTGAGCATTCTGCTTTGCCATTACTAGCAGCTGGAACAACTTTCAAACATCTCCTTTAGATCCCCAGGCCATTACTTACCTCAAGATCAGCCTGAGTCTGCCTGCCTCCCTCAAGAAAGCGCAAATGCATTCATGAACTTATATCTTTTTAGCCCTGTTTGCTGGTTCTTGGTAGGGATCTACTGAAGACTTTGTCTTCTTTCTGTCCATAGCCTCATACTGGATTCATGCCTGGCTTGCCTTGTAATCAGGGAAGGAAAACAGCATCTGACATTGCCCAATGGTCCAGCTGAACCCTAACCCCACATGGCAGGAAATGTCTCAGAGAAGTATACTTGGCCATCTTACATCAAGGAAGTTCTCAAGTCTATCTTTCTGTGAGTTTGACCCTCTGAGGATGAGGGAATCATTAGCTGAGAAAAAATAGACTAAGAGAAGCAGTTTCAAGTCTGGAAAGAGGATAAGAGCTAGAGGCTTCAGGGGAAAACTAAGCAAGCCTGGCACCTGGTAGAAGGGACCTTGCCTGGGATCCAAGGGAAGCATGGAAGGGAAGGAAGGGAAGGTTTCTATGTGGTAGAATGTTCAAGTCAAGACAAGAAAGACCCATGGGCTGGGAAGGTGGCTCAGTGGTAGAGCACTTGCCTTGCATGCCTGAGGCCCTGGGTTTGATTCCTCAGCATCACATAAGAAAAAAGCTGGAAGTGGCACTGTGGCTCAAGTGGTAGAGCGCTAGCTTTGAGCTAAAGAGCGGAGGGACAGTGCCCAGGCCCAGAGTTCAGGCCCCACGACCAGACCCCCCACCCCCCCAAAAAAAAGAGAGAAGAAAGACCCAGACCAGTCCTTACCCGACTTTTTGTCCCTCTGTGCCACACAAAGGCCTCCCTGGCCCACCTCCCTCAGTCCCCCAGACTCCTCACCTCCCCGAAACTGCCATACCTGGCTGCTTCTGCCCTTTCCCAGGGAATGTCGGCAGGCGTGCCTGTCCTATGCTACCACGTAGTGTCAGCCCAACCCAGGGGAGGGACAATAAGCCAAGGGCCGGAGCTAGAAATGGCCCACAGCCCAAGAGGAACCAAACATTAACCAGCCCCACCTCCTTCCCTACACAACTATTAAACAAGATTGATCTCTGGAGCTCCCAAAAAGCTTGGAGCTCTAGCTCATATAGCCTGGAGTTATTTCCATGTCTCAGAAGAAGAAAGACATCACTGTCACCCACGTGTCCATGTTTGGTCTGGGGGGGAGGGGGAGCTGGACCTGGCTCCTCTATGTCCTTCAGTCTTTCCCCACCTCTTGCCCTAGGTGCAATTGCTTTGTGGAAATGTGGCTAGAATATTGGGTGTCATCCCTTTCCAATCCTATCCTCTAAACTATATGGGCATGCAGAGGGGAAGATGAATGCCATGGCTGGTAGATGATCGTGAGGTCATGGTAGGGGATGGCAGTGCTTCCCATCCATATGGCAGTACATCACAGCACACGGACAGACCAAAGTGTTTCCAGTCCCATCCCAGAACCTTTGAAGCCTTCAAAGGAATTGTCTACAATCTCAGGACAGTTGAATTGCAAAGTAAATCTTGGCAATCATTAGGTAAACAGAATGTCAACCATTAACCCAAGGACCTGTCTAGTTTCAAGGTCTCCACCACCCAGGACCCTGCTAATTCTGCAGCTTCATTGACAGTGAAGGAAGATGTGAAGCCAGCTGAAAGTAATCCCTTACCTTCTGCTATTAACCAAGCTTAAACTCTCCCCCAGGAAGAAACCGGGTCTCAGCTTCCCTTGGCTACACCTTACCACATAGCTTCACTGGACACTTACTGGGAACCCTGCTGTGTGCTGGGATCAGGGGGTAGAGGAAGAATGGATATACTAGTAGCCCTTAAAGAATTTATTGGGCTGGGGCGTGGCTCCATGGTACAGGGCTTGCCTAGCCTTGGGTTCAATCCTCAGCAGCTGCAAACAAACAAAAAACACAAAAATTCTTGAGGACACATGACGAAGATCCAAGAAAATGCTATGTGTATTCAATTCTATGGTTCTCACTTTGATGGCTGAGAAAGTTCAAAGGAGAGAGAGAGAGGAATAAATTGAAGCAATCAGGGAAGGTTTCTTGGAGGAGGTGAGATTTAAGCAGAAAAGTGAAAGGAGATGGAAATAAAAAGGAGATGGAAATAAAAATATTATAAGAGGAACAGTATGAATAAAGGCAGAGTTGGGATGAGCAAAGCTTGTCTAAGAAGTAGTATGGACACAAAACTGTTGGGTGGCTATGGAAGAAATAATGTCAGCTAAGGGGCTCAGAGCAAGAAGGAGCATTTTAAGTCAAATAGAGAATCCCTGTAGTGAGAATAGTAAACTTGGTGTGAGGCGAAGCAGCCAGAATTCACAGGAGATGGAGGATGGGAATTGTGGGGCCCTGGCTGAATGCTCTTCTTTGGTACTTGGTGATCTCTGCTTGAGTAGACGTTGGAGTGGATGGAAAGGACTAGCATTTCTTGAGTCCTTAATGCATGGAAGGAAACGACCAAAGTGCCTTACAAGTGTTACTTACAGCTCAAAATAACTATGAAGCCTGGCACCAGTGCTCATACTTATAATCCTAGGTATTAAAGAAGCTAAGATGGGAGGTCTCAAGTTCAAAGCCAGCCCAGGCAGCAAAGTCTGAGATTCTTATCTGTTTAACCAGCAGAAAGCTAGGCTGAAGGTGTTGCTCAAATGGTAGAGTGCCAACCTTAAGCAAGCAAAGCAAAGCAAGTGAGAAGCCTTGAGTTCAAACTCCAGTACTGGCACTAAACAAACAAACAAATAAATAAATGTCCTAAGAAATGTGCACTCTTAATATTTCCATGGTAAGGGAGAATTGAAGCACACAGCCTAGTAAGTAACAAAGCTATATTTGAACCCAGGCAGTCTGGCTCCAGAACTTGTTAGCTAAGCAGTAATCCCTGACTACAGAAAGTTCGAAGCTAACAGGAGAGATGAGCCAGATACCCGAGTCTCTACAATCAGGGAGCAGCACTAATTGCCATAAGTAGATAGGCACATATGAGGTGCTGGAGCAGTTGAGGTCTGAGGGAAGAGTAGGTTTTATGGAAAAAGGAGAGATGGAGGGACCAAGCATTCCAGGTGACAGGGAGCTGTGCAGTGCGTTCAAGGACTGGTGGGCAGACCTGTTTGACCAGAAGAGAGAGCTCCTATAGCCAAAGTCCTAGTGAAGAAAGTTCAGGTCAATATTGGCGGGCACTTATTGTTCCTGGTAGTCCTGGCAGACTGTCTTTAAGGTGCGTGTAGTCCTTGGGCCTGCAGGAAGTCTGAGATACTGTTACCAGGATGGCATTATGCATGACCTGTTTACTCCTCTTTGAGCACATCTATGGCTGGGTGCTGCAGTCCACCTAGGAAGAGAAATTGGCAGGAGAGAGAAGAAGAAAGGAGAAAGAAGGGAAGAGGAGGAGAGTGGAGAGGAGAGGGACTGGAGAAGAGGAGAATATTGAGGAGAGGAAGAGTGAGAAGGAGAGGGAAGAGGAGGGGAGGAAAGAAGAGGGGAGAGGAGAGTGGAGGGGAGGAAAGAAGAGAAGGGGAAAGGAGGAAAGGGGAAGACAGGAGAGAAGAGGGGAGGGGAGGAGAGAAGAGAGGGTAAGGTGAGAAGGGGGGAGGGGAAGAGAGAAGGTGAGGGGGATGGAAGAGGACAGAAGAGGAAGACAGAGGAGGAGAGGAGAATGGAGGGGAGGAGAGGGAAAAGAATGGGAGAGGAGAAAAGAAGAGGAAAGAGGAGGAGAGGGGAAATGAGGAGAGAAGAGGAGGAGAGAAGAGAGGAGAGAGGAAAGGAGTCAACAATGAGAGCAGTGAACAATGTTGATGGATTTGCTCCTGCAAAGCAGCTGATTTTAGTTGCTATCTTGATTCCTAAGCAGACTTTTTTTTTCTTGCCATGAATAGTATCAGGCAATATTTAACCATTTCGGATCAGGCTGCTCATTTCTTGCAATTAATTCAAGGAGATCTTGAGTAGCTCCTGATACATACAAGGTAAAAGACCTTAGACATAATAAGTCTGCTATCTCCAGGAGGGCTCAAACAGCAGCCCAAACAAGTGTCTGCCCATTCATGTCCCACGTAACACGAGGAAAATGGATGGAGGAAACTGGTCATGTTATTTAAGAGTGTATCTGACCACAGTTTCCATCAGAGTTCAGGGCAGCAGATTTCATAAAGGGAATCAGTGGCCTGGTGAGAGGCTGGCTGTCGACATCATTACAAGAGCAGGGTTGGCTGCCCAGGCAACAGCAATCTTGAGGCATTCTGGGGTGGCAGGCAGCAGAGTTGCATTGCATGTGGAGTCCATCATGTGCCTGTCCCTGGGCTTTATTAGCAAAAAAAATGTGGCATTTTGGATGACTTTGATCAATGAGACAGCATTACTCTATGGCTCAGAAATCAAAAGGGACAGTTTCCAATATAAACGTTGCTTATGACACACAAGCAAAAACGGTTCCTAAATGGGTCCATAGGATTAAGGATGTGGTTAATGCAGAAAATTTGCCGAAAGGTTCAAAGGCCTTACTCCAGCTCAGGCTGTGCAAGGTTATGCAAATCATTCCCAATAAGGGGGGCTAGGGAAAGAGGGAAGTGGTCATGTATTCACAATTGCTGTTGTTTTTCACAAATCTTTCTCAAGAGGTTACACAATTATATGAACAAATCTAGGTTGGCATGCTACCACTTGAGACCTACCTCCAGCCTAGCTGTTTTTCTTTTTTTTTTTCTATTTTGAAGACGAACTTAGTGACCTTTCCTGCTTGGTATGGTCTTGAACCTTGATCTTCTTCTCTCAGACTCTTGAATAGCTAGGATTACACACTTAAGCCACCAATGAATCCATATTCTTAGAAGAGGATTACTGGAGGTCATTATCAATATTTTTCCAAAGGAATTTTTGAAGAACTGTGTTAATCTGCTTTCCATCTCTGTGACAAAATCCATGAGCTAATCAATCTATAAGGAGAAAGGTTTGGACTGGGAAGGTGGCTCAGTGGTAGAGCGCTTGCCTTGCATGCTTGAGGCCCTGGGTTCGATTCCTCAGCACCACATAAACAAAAAGAAAAAAGCCGGAAGTGGCGCTGTGGCTCAAGTGGTAGAGTGCTAGCCTTGAGCTGAAGAGCTGAGGGACAGCGCCCAGGCCCAGAGTTCAGGCCCCATGACTGGACCTCCCCTCCCCCCCAAAAAAAGAAGAAGAAAGGTTTATTTTGTCTCACAGTTTCAGAGGTTTCAGTCCATGATCAATTGGTCTGCTGCTTTGGGGCCTGTGATGAGGGAGCTTATCGAAGCGAGGAGCTCATGGTGTAGTGAAGCTGTTCACTTCATGGCAGCTGGGAAATAAAAGTCACAGGAAGAAGCCAAGGTCCTAATATCCTCTTATAGACACATCCTCAGTGATCTAAATTCTTTCCTTTTGCCTCCACCTCCTAAAGGCTTTTCTACTTCCCGAAGATGCTGCAAAGCTAACGCCAAACTTTCAACACATGGGCCTCTGGAGGAAAGGTCAGATCCAAATGAAAGCAAATGAATAATGAATTAGTACAGTATGCTAATTCACTTGACAGTCACATACCTTTTGCTCCAAGAAGTTTGGAGCCATGTTGCAGTTTAGATCTTAGTAATTGGCCACAGTGACTGAAAGTTAAGGCAAATTGGGAACAAAAGCAAAGTTCTTTCATTCCTCCCCGCCCCAAAACATTCTTGCATGAACTATCCTAAAGCCAGTACCCCCACACTCGAGATAGGGTGCTCATTCAGCTAGTTACTAAAGCCTAAAAGTAAAAGGTACTTCTTGAGACTATAGATTTACTGAGAATGAAGACAAACAGCACCTTGTCTACTTCCTCTAATTTGCAATTCATTCTGCCCTTGTTTTTATATTTTGTGAAGCTCTGAAATTCTGAGATTTGAGGAGTGGTATGATGTTTCACTGGTATCTGATCACTGGATCATTCAGAGACTGTACTTGCAAAAGAGTCGAGAAAGTTCCACATCTGTGTGAGTGTGTGTGCTCATACCATAACTCCCCCCTCCTTTTGTCGGTTGTGATACTTGAACTCTGGGCCTGGGCGCTGTCCCTGCGCTCTTCACCTCAAGGCGAGCGCTCTACCACTTGAACCACAGTGCCACTTCCGGTTTTATAGTGGTTTATTGTAGATAAGAGTCTCACAGATATTCCTGCCTGGGCTGAACTCTGATCCTTAGATCTCAGCCTCCTGAGCAGCTAGTATTACAGGCGTGAGCCACCAGCACCCAGCAACTTCCCTCTCTTGCTTGACTTTTTTGTGTGCAAGTGCAGGGTCTTGAATGGAGGGCCTGGGCATAGTCCCTCAGCTCTTCAGCTCAAGGTGAGCGCTCTTACCACTTGAGCCACAGCACCACTTCCAGCTTTTTCTGCTTATGTGGTGGTGAGGAATGGAACCTGGGGCCTCATGCACACGAGGTAAGCACTCCACCACTGAGCCACCTTCCCAGCTCCAAGAATACATTTCCTGCCTGGGCTGGCTTCGAACTTCGATCCTCAGATCTCAGTTTCCTTTGTAGCTAGGATTACAGGTGTGAGTCACTGGAGCCTGTCTGTCCCTTAGTTTTTTCCCTCAGGCACTCTACCATTTGAGCCACTCCTTTACCTCTCAAGCTTTCCTACTTGGACTGGTTTCCAATTATAATCCTCAGATCTCAAGGGAGTGTGTGTGTGTGTGTGTGTGTGTGTGTGTCCTAGGGCTTAAACTCAAGACTTCGGTGCTGTTCCAAAGTTTGTTTGTTTTTTTTGTAGGTCTCAGTACTTGAACTCAAGGCCTGGGTGTTGTCTCTGAGCTTTTTCGCTAGAGGCTAGGTAGGCCTGGTGCTCTATCACTTTGAGCCACAGCACCACTTCTGGCTTTACAGAGGTTAGCTGGAGATAAGAATCTTACAGACTTTCCTCCCCAAGTTGGCTTCAAACTTTGATCCTCCTATCTCAGCTTCCTGAGTTGATAGGATTACAGGCAGGAGCCACCGGTGCCTGACTCCTGCCTCAGTAATTATCAGCACTATCAGGCTACTTCTACTAGTCACCATCACTACCAGATCAATACCTCAGGCAGCAGCACGCTGATGGCAGCATAGTGTAGTCCAAGGTTTTTGCTGACTCGAAACATGACTCATGGGAGGAATAGTGGCATATCCAGACAGGAAACTCAGTTAAGTTTTTCTCTTGTTCCACCAGTTACAATCAACTCTGCAGCAAATTTTTTTTTTTTTTTTGGCGGTTGTGGGGCTTGAACTCTGGGCCTGGGCGCTGTCCCTCAGCTCTTCAGCTCAAGGCTAGCACTCTACCACTTGAGCTACAGCACCACTTCGGCTTTTTTCTTTTTGCTTATGTGGTGCTGAGGAATCGAACCCAGGGCCTTGAGCATGCAAGGCAAGCGCTCTACCACTGAGCCACCTTCCCAGCCCTGGCTTCAACCTTTTTTTTTGGTTGGTCATGAGGCTTGAACTCTGGGCCTGGGTGCTGTCCCTGAGCTCTTCAGCTGAAGGTAAGTGCTCTACTACTTGAGCCACAGCACCACTTCTGGTTTTCTTGGCTTTGAACAATGATCCTCAGATCTCAGCCTCCTGAGTAGCTAGGATTACAGGTGTGAGCCACTGGCACCCAGCTTTCTCCTGAAGTTTTTGTACATTTTTTTTGTCAGTCATGGGGCCTGAACTCTAGTCCTGGGCACTGTACCTGAGCTCTTCAGCTCAAGGCTAGCACTCTACCACTTGGGTCACAGTGCCACTTCGGTTTTCTGGTGGTTAATTGGAGATAAGAGTCTCACGGAGTTTGCTGCCTGGGCTGGCTTTGAACCATGATCCTCAGATCTCAACCTCCTGAGTAGCTAAGTTTACAGGCGTGAGCCACTGGCACCTGGCTTTCCTCCAGAGTTTTTGTACATTTTTTTGTCAGTTGTGGGGCCTGAACTCTGGGCCTGGGGACTGTCCCTCAGCTCTTCAGCTCAAGGCTAGTGCTCTAGCTCTTGACCCACAGCACCACTTCTGGCTTTTTCTGCTTATGTGGTGCTGAGGAATGGAACCCAGGGCCTCATGTATGCAAGACAAGCACTCTACCACTGAGCCACCTTCCCAGCCCCTGTACAAATTTTTGTCTCTGAAGTTGTACCAGGTGCTAGTAACTCACACCTGTAATTCTAGTGACTCAGGAGCCTGAGATCTAAGGATCAAGATTTGAAGCAAGGCTAGGCAGGAAAGTTCATAAACTTCTTATCTCCAACTAGCCAGCAAAAAGCCAGAAGTGGAGATATGGCTCTACAAGTAGAGCACTAGCCATGAGTGGAAAAACTAAGGGCCCTGAGTTCAAGTCCCAGTACCAGCACCCTCCACCCCCCCCCACAAGCTCATGTGTAAGCGATGGTAAACACTGATGTACCTGAGCACTCTACCACTAAGCCACATTCCCAGCCCCTCATACCCCCTTTTATTCATCTTCTCTTCTCCCCTTGGTCCCATCCCTCTTCTTGGGTGTACCCATTTCCTGATGTTGATTTTGTTGGGCTTTGACCTAGTCTTGCTAAAAGATTATACTATTTGCACTCTGGATAATCTACTATACTTGTTAATTAATTTGTAACCCCTTGCATACCAACCAAGTGTTTACTTACAGATTTATAGGCACATTCTAGCTATCACAAGGAGGGAAATTATGCATTCTTTGTTTTACTGAGTCTGGCTTAATGTAATCTTTTTCTAAATCCTTCAATTTCCTGATGAATGGTACAATATCATTCTTTCTAATGGGTGAATAAAATTCCATTGTGCCTAAATATCACATTTTCTTTTTTTTTTTTAATTGTGGGTCATGAGGCTTGAACTCTGGGCCTGGGCCCTGTCCCTGTGCTCTTCAGCTCAAGGCAAGCACTCTACCTCTTGAGCCACAGCGCCACTTCTGGTTTTCTAGTGGTTTATTGGAGATCAGAGTCTCACAGACTTTTCCTGCCCCACCTGGCTTTCAACCACGACGCTCAGATTTCAGCCTCCTGAGTACCTAGGATTACAGGCATAAGCCACTGGCGCCCGGCCACATTTTCTTTTTTATTGCCAGTTGTGGGACCTGAAGTCAAGGCCTGAGTTCTTTTTTTTGGGGGGAGGGGGTCCCAGCCCCACAATTCATTTTTTTAATCCATCAGCATAACTATGTTCATTACAGCAATGGCCAAGAAATGGAATCAGCCCAGATGCCTATCAATGGTTGAATGAATCAAGAAAATGTTGGGTGGGGAATGTGGCTTAGTGGTAGAATCCTTGCCTAGCATGCATGAAGCCCTGGGTTCAATTCCTCAGTACCACATAAACAGAAAAAGCCAGTATTATCACTGTGGCTCAAGTGGTAGAGTGCTAGCCTTGACCAAAAGAAGCTCAGGGACAGAACTCAGGTCTTGACGGGGTTGGGAAGGTGGCTCAGTGGTAGAGCACTTGCCTTGCATGCCTGAGGCCCTGGGTTCGGTTCCTCAGCACCAAATAAGCAAAAAGAAAAAAGCCGGAAGTGGCGCTGTGGCTCAAGTGGTAGGACGCTAGCCTTGAGCTGAAGAGCTGAGGGACGGCGCCCAGGCCCAGAGTTCAGGCCCCACAACCAGACCAAAAAAAAAATGAATTGTATGTATTTTTTTTTTGTCGGTCGTGGGGCTTGAACTCTG
>NW_012267358.1:3745747-3753132 GCF_000151885.1 Dipodomys ordii | reverse complement strand
TAAGCAAAAAGAAAAAAGCCAGAAGTGGCGCTGTGGCTCAAGTGGTAGAGTGCTAGCCTTGAGCTGAAGAGCTGAGGGACAGTGCCCAGGCCCCACGACCGGACCTAAAAAAAACAAAAACAAAAAAGCCAGAAGTAAAGCTGTGGCTCAAGTGATAGAGTGCTATATTTGAACACAAAAGTTCAGGGTCAGTGCCCAGAGTTCACATCCCCCCCCCACAGACTGGTACTACATGGATAAATAAATAAATAAATAGATAAAGATGTTAGGGGAGTGAGAAGCCCATGGGTCCTCAGGAATCTGTCTCTAAAACCTCTGTGCAGCTGGAGGGAAGGTGTCCTGTCCATGGTAGAAAGGATAGAGGTGAAGGTTGAAGTCTACTGTTTGGTTAAGTCTGGGGGCCAGACTCCACCATCCATTTTGCTCCTTTATCTCCTAATCCTAAACCTTATCTGGAACTGGTTTCACCTCATCCTAGAAAGTGTGCAGGTGTGCTGGGTCCTGGGTTTGGCAGGAGGGTTGGGATGTGACCAGCCTTTTCATAGATTTGTATCCTCTGAGGTAGAGCCAGAACATCTGGGAAGTGATGCTATACCAGGATCCACAGCTGTTACCATAGCCACCAGCGGGCATGTGCTTGTCTTAGAGAGATCCCAGAGGGATGGAAGGGGTGGGGAATCAGGGTAGCAGAGAAGCAGGGGAACAGAGAGGGAGGTCTTGTGGGGAAATTCCCTCCCTACTAACCCTACTTCTGCTTCAGGAGCTTGTGTTTGGAGTATTAGTCCAGAAACCAGATCTCTACGTGGGTCTGAGCTGTACCTCCAGTTGGCCCTTCCTGGTCCAGTATTGCGTGGCTGGCAGCGCTGCATTAGGTGCTGAAGTGGAAGGCTGCTGTCCATGCTCCTCGGCCTGCACAACTTCCTGGTAGAGTATGGGGGCTGCTCTGAGGGCTCTGGGGCATTTGCAGCATCTCAGATTCTACCTCTGGTTCTATACATGCACAGTGGGATGGCAGAGGGATTAACTGGGTGCCATAGGTTGCTGGTGGGGCAGGTAGGTAGTAATCTCCCGAGTAGCTAGGATTTCAGGTGTGAGCCACCAGCAAAATAATCAGCTGGGCTCGGTGGCCCACGCTTGTAATCCTAGCTACAGGAGGCTGAGATCTGAGGATCTCGGTTCAAAGCCAGCCCAGGCAGGAAAGTCTGTGAGACTCTTATCTCCAATAAACCACCAGAAAACAGGAAGTGGCACTGTGGCTCAAGTGGTAGAGTGCTAGCCTTGAGCGAGAGAGCTGAGGGACAGTTTCCAGGTCCAGAGTTCAAGTCCCACTATGAAAAAAAAAATAGGGTTTCCTCTTTTGCAGGAGGCTTCCTGAATGTCAGTCCTCTTAGTTAAGGTTCCCCCTGTAGCTGGGATGACAGGTTCCTACCACCATTTCCAGCTTTTTCTGTTGAGATGGAGTTGTTCAAAGATTTTCCCCCTGGACTGGTCTGAAACTACAATAACTCTACTCCAAAGTTCTGTCTCCCAAGTAGCTAAGATTACAGGGATAAGCCAATGGGCTTTAAAAAATTGTTCATTTAAAAAATGAATATTGGGCTGAGAATGTGTCTTAGTGGTAGAGTGCTTGCCTAGCATGTGTGAAGCCCTGGGTTCAATTCCTCAACACCGCATACACAGAAAAAACTTGAAATGGCACTGTGGCTTAAGTGCTAGAGTGCTAACCTTGAGCAAAAGAGGCTCAGGGCCGGGCGCTGGTGGCTCAAGCCTGTAATCCTAGCTACTCAGTAGGCTGAGCTCTAAGGATCTTGGTTCAAAGCCAGCCCAGGCAGGAAAGTCTGTGAGACTCTTATCTCCAATAAATCGCTAGAAAACCAGAAGTGGTGCTGTGGTTCAAGCGGTAGAGCGCTTGCCTTGAGCTGAAGAGCTGAGGGACAGCACCCAAGCCCAGAGTTCAAGCCCCACGGCCAACCAAAAAAAAAAAAAAAAAAGAGGCTCAGGGACAGTGCCCCGGCCCTGAGATCAAGCCCAGGACTGACAAAAAAATAATATTCATTTTTAAAAAATATTTTAAATATTTATTTTGATTTTTCTAAATTATCTCTAAGTAGCTGTACAAAGGAGTTGCCATTTAACAAAGCAAATTATGAATACAATACATTTTGGTCAGTGTCACCCCTTTCAACATTCTCATCCATTATTCTCCTACCCACCCCTTCCCTTACTTTTTTTAATTTTATAGGACATCCTTTTCACCTCTTCATTCATCTACCTCTTTCCTCTTGATCCTACCCTATCCCTTTCAAGCATCTGCTTCCTGGTGTTTGCTTATTTATTTAATTAATTTACTTTTATATTATAGAGGTGATGTACAAAGGGATTATAATTATGAGTCAGGTAATGAGTACATTTCCTTTCATACAGTATCTTCTGTTACTTCATTCTCTCCCAGTCATGGGGCTTAAACTCAGGGTCTTGGCACTGTCCCTGAGCTTTTTCACTCAATGATAGAGCTCTACCTCTTTGAGCCACAGCTCCATTTCAGGCTTTTCAGTGGCTAATTGGAGGTAAGTGTCTCATGGGTTTTCCTGCCCAAGCTGGCTTCAAACCATGATCCTCATATCTTAGCCTCCTGAGTATCTAGGATTACAGGTGTGAGACACTGGTAGCTGGCTCCTCATGCTCTTTTTTTTTCTTCTTCACACATTAGCTTTTGTTTTATTTTAATCTTTATGGAATGCACAGGGAAAATATTGACTTTGTGATCTGAGTTAATTTTTTGTGAAGTGCGTATTCAGATGAGTTATTCATATTAGTTATGTGTC
This sequence comes from Dipodomys ordii, assembly GCF_000151885.1. Taxonomy (NCBI): domain Eukaryota; kingdom Metazoa; phylum Chordata; class Mammalia; order Rodentia; family Heteromyidae; genus Dipodomys; species Dipodomys ordii. The sequence goes on along the minus strand of NW_012267358.1, from coordinate 3,750,307 downwards.
CTCAAGTTTTTGTTTCTCTTATTCTTTTTTTTTTGGCAGTCCTGGGGCTTGAACTCAGGGCCTGAGACTTTTCCTGAGCTAGTTTTTGCTGAAGGCTAGTACTCTCCCACTTGAGCCACAGTACCACTTCCAGCTTTTTCTGTTGATGTGGTACTGAGGAATGGAACCCCCGGCTTCACACATGCTAGGCAAGCACTCTACCACTAAGCCACATCCCCCTCCTCATGAATTCTTCTATTTCTATCTATTGCACTTCCACTGCCTTAGTAAGATGATGATCTCCCAAGTGGCTTGATAAGTGCCCCCTTACTCTCTCTCTAGTTCCATTTAAGGCCTCTTCTAATCCATTTTCCAAATGTTCTTCCAGTTGTCTTTCTAGGATTTATATCTGCTCATGGCTCATGGTTCAAAATCCTTCATTGGCTCCTCACTGCTTCTTGGAAGAAAACTCAGCCCATAATACTTTTTTCTTCATGCTGAGGATGTAGCTCATGTAGTTGGCCTAGGAACCATGAGGTCCTGGGTTAAATCTTCAGTGCTACAAAGAACAAATGATAAACACACACGTGTGTACGCATGCGCACGCGCGTGCGCGCGCGCGCACACACACACACACACCACACTAAAACTTCAGCTAGATATTCTGCTTTTCACATATAAAGTCGTTAGAGGTGGTCAGTGGCCTTTTGGCCTAAATTTAGAAGACCAGGCAGATGTAGCTCAGTGGTGGAACACTTGGCCAGCATGCACAAGGAATTATGGTGAATCACTGGGCCGGGTGTTGGGAGGTAGATTTTGTTACCTCCATTGTGGAAAAAAAGCTTCTTTTGTATCAAAGTAGATTTTTTTCTTTCTGTTTTATCTTGTGAGAATTGTTTTTCTGAAAAGCTCCTGCTTTGACCAGGTAGCTTGGTTCTTGTTAATTACATATCAGTTATATACATCCTTTTCCTGCTGTTGCACTTTAATTAAGACAACCTGTTAGACAAATTTTACTTAAGCCACATCCAGGATTGTATTCCCAGCACTACAGGGAAGGATTATGGTGACACAGCTGTCACCTCAGCACTTGGGAGACTGAGGCAGTTAGCGCATGAGTTGGAGGATAACCTGAGCTATGTAACCAGACCCTGTTTCAGCGACCTTCCACAAAATTTCAGTATTGCAACATGTAATGATTTTTTTTCTCTTTATCCTTTACTGGTGTTTGAACTCAGGGGCTTGTCAGACAGGCACTCTACCACTTGAGCCAGATCCCCAGCCCTTTTTCTTTTGGTATTTTGTTGTTGGTGGTCATGGGCCTGAACTCTGTGCCTGGGCCCTGTGCCAGAGCTCTTCAGCTCAAGGCTAGTGCTCTACCACTTGAGCCACAGCCCCACTTCTAGCTTTTTCTGCTTATGTGGTGCTGAGGAATCGAACCCAGGGTCTCATGCATGTAAGGCAAGCACTCTACCACTGAGCCACTTTCCCAGCCCTCTTTTGGTTTTTTTTTTTTTTTGCTGGTCCAGGGGCTTGAACTCGGGGACTAGGTGCTATCTCTGAGCCTCTTTGTGCTCAAGGCTAGAGTTCTACCACTTGAACCACAGTGCCACTTCCAGCTCTTTGTGAATAATGTATTGGAGATAGACTCGCATACTTTCTTGCCTGCGCTGGCTTCAAACTGTGATCCTCAGATCTCAGCCTCCTGAGTAGTTAAGATTATAGGTATGAGCCACCAGCTCCTGGATTGTTTTGATATGTGTGTGTGTGTGTGTGTGTGTGTGTGTGTGTGAAACATATAGGATCTAGCATTTATGCTAGGGTCAGCCTAGACTGCAATCCTATTTATGCTTCCCATATACCTGGGATGACATGTGTGCTCCACAGCATCTAGCTTTTTATTGCTTGAGGTGAAGTCTCAGAAATTTTGCTTAGGTTGATATCAAACTGATTCTCCCAACCTCTGTTTAGTGTCTGCATCCTAAGTAGCTGGAATTACAGACCATGAGCCAATGTGCCTGGTGTTGGAGTTAGGTTTTGTTTCCACCATTTTGAGAAAAAACAATTTTCTTAAAAAAAAATATATATATATATATTGTAAAGATACTGTATATACATGAGCATGGTAATGAGTCCATTTCCTATGTAGCATTGTTATTCTTTACTTTGTTTTTCCCCTATCTCCCCCTCCCTACCGCCCACAAAGTTGTAAAGTTCGTTTTCAACATAGTGTCTTGTACATCTCAAAGCTGAGGTACAGCACCCAGGCCCAGAGTTTAGGCCCCATGACCAACCAAAAAGAAAAAGAAAAAAAAAGAAAAACAATTCCCTCAAGATTAACAGAAAGCAAGAAAGCTAATTTAAAAGAAAATTGTTGTACCATGGGGGACATGGGGACATGAAGGACACGGTACAACAATTTTCTTTTAAAGTAACTTCTGTTAATCTTGAGGGAATTGTTTTTCTTTTTCTTTTTTTGTCAGTCGTGGGGCCTGAACTCTGGGTCTGGGTGCTGTCCCTCAGCTCTTCAACTCAAGGACAGAGCTCTACCACGTGAGCCACAGCACCACTTCCGGCTTTTTCTGCTTATGTGGTGCTGAGAATCAAACCCAGGGCCTCACGCATGTAAGGCAAGCTTTCTACCACTGAGCCACCTTCCCAGCCCCGAGAATTGTTTTTCTGAAATTGTTTTTCTGCTTTGAACAGGTGGTTTGGCCCTTGTTAATTACATTTTAGTTACATACATCTTTTAGTGGGCACTTTAATTAAGGCACCCTGTTAGAAACTCCTTGAATTCTAGTTGTATCCTGTTTATTAAGCCACCTCCTTTCACAGATAGTGAACTTGAGCTCAGTCAATGTGAGAAGAGGGGCAGGGCCTTCTGGGTTAGGGATAAAAGGAAGCAGCCTGCCTATTCTATGTGCTTGCTGGATAGGTTTTTACTTCTACCGGAGTAAACTGCTTTACGAAGCTCCTTTTGAGTGAGTGTCCATGTTCCTATGAGACACCCAACATCGTGAGCTATTTCTAACATCATTTCCTCTAGACCTTTCTGTTCTCCCTATAGATTTCTATGATAGCACTTTCATTGTCTGCTTATTAATGTCTTCTCCATTAGATGAAATACTTTCTTTTTCTTTTTTTGCCAGTCCTGGGGCTTGAACTCAGGGCCTGGGCACTGTCCCTGAGCTTTTTCACTCAAGGCTAGTGCTCTACCACTTAAGCCACAGCTCCAGTTCCAGCCTTTTCTGTTTATGTTGTACTGAGGAATTGAACCCAAGGCTTCATGTATGCTAGGTAAGCACTCTATATCTAAGCCACATTCCCAGCCTAGATGAAATACTTTTAAAGGGCAAGGGCCATTTATCTCTATCAGTACCTGTGTATTTACCACATAATAGGTATTTAAAATAATTTTGATGAACATAGGTACTAGTGGTCAACACCTGTAAACTTAGCTATACAGAAAGCTGAGATTTGAGGATCAAAGTTTGAATCTAGCCTGGGCAGCAAACTCTTACCATCAATTAACCAACAAGAAACTGGCAGTGGAGCTGTGGCTCAAGTGGTAGAACACCAACCTGGGGTAAAATAAATAAATAAATAACTCCTAAACAGTAAGAGCATGAGTCTCTGAGTTCAAGCCCTAGTACTGGCACACAAAAAAGAATAACTTTGACGAATTATGATTGGATAAGTGAGTGAATGGCGGTGGCCAACAGAGAAGGGCCTTGAAGGCTTTCAGCTGTCATTAAGCTGTCAGCAGGAGACTACAGTCATCTTTTCATCTTGGCCACATACCAGGCAGCACTTCTGGAGTTGGAATGGCCCACAGTGGCCTGAGCTAAAGGCTATGTCCAGGATGGCCTGAAACAACCTTGCTGCGGAGAGACCATAAAGGTGTGTCATATATACCAACTATTTGGCCTGTGTCACCTGTCACTATTATGTATTCTTCCAAGGGACATGATCCAGGGAACTCAGTTATCGATCTCTTTCTAGGAAAAGATTAATTTCTGCACCCTAATAGACTCCTTTTATGAAAAGTTCAAGGGAACTTCTGCTTCCACTCCCTCACCTTCAATACCAGTCATTGCTCTCTCTAGCTCCTGCAGAAGATGATTGCATAAACCTCAGTTTATGTTATAAAAATTGTAGAAACCATAGCTGGGTGCTAGTAGTTTGTACCTGTAATTCTAGCTACTCAGGAGGCTGTGATCTTAGGATCGTACTTGAAGTCGGTCCAGGCAGGAAAGTTCATAAGACTCTTACTTCAGTTAACCACCCAAAAGCTGGAAGTGAAATTCTGGCTCAGGTGGTAGGGCACCAGCCTTGAGTAAAAGAAGCTAAGGAACAGTGCTCAGGCCCTGAGTTCAAGCTCTAGTACTGGTGCGTGTGTGGGCACATGCACCTCCCTCCCCCCACAGTGTGGAAACAAGGTGTGGTGGAACATGCCTACATTCCCAGAATTTGGGAGGCTGAGGTTGGTAGATTGAAAATTTTTTTGTTTAAGTATTGGGGTTTGAACTGAGGACTTCATGTTCACTAGGCATTCTTTTTTTTTTTTTTTTGGTCCGGTCG
>NW_012267358.1:3699210-3743727 GCF_000151885.1 Dipodomys ordii | reverse complement strand
AAAAAAAAAAAAAAGAGTAAAGAAAACAAAAAGCTGGGTACCAGTGGCTTATTCCTCTAATCCTAGCTACTGAGTAGATTGAGATCTGAGGATTGCAGATCAAAGCCAGCCCATGAGACTCTTACCTCCAATTAACCAGCAAAAGGCCAGAAATGACAGAGCACCAACCTTGAGCAAAAAGTCAAGTGACAGTGTGAAGTCCTGAGTTCAAACTTCAGTACCAGCACAAAAAAAAACCAGAAAAAAGGAAAACTTGGATTAAAATTAAATTGAGTGATTTAATCAAACTAGATCTCAGATCACTCCATTATTGAATTTTTACACCCCCCCCTAAACAAAGAAGCTTATTCATGCTGTCACCCATCCTACCTCATCACCCTTGAGCAAACTGTCAGTTTGAGAGTTACTGAGGCTGCTTCAAAACATACTTTTGGAGATTGGCCAACATAATTTCCCAGATTCTTCTTTTCTCAGCATGCCACCCATGTTCAGCAATTGAAGTTGGTCTTGCTGAATTACTAATGAGATGATATTTCAAGACTTGGCTGTGCAGCTCTAATATGAGTACAGTGTGCCAGGAAGCCTGTGAAGGGTTGTGGGGATACAAACAGGAAGGAGACAAGTCTCAGTGGTTGGTTGTCTCACCAACTGGAGGCAAGTTTCATCCAGAGGTGTTAACAGAATGTTGTAGGAACACAGGAGGAAAAGGCAGTGGAGGGGAATGCTAGCTCCAGTATGCTGAGCTGTGTACCTGAGATGGCAAGCCAGGTCACATCTGTCATCACGGAGATCACTTCTGACTAGTGGAATCTGACAAGTGTTTAGAGTTGGGCCTTGAGAGAGAAGCAAGTATTTGAGGATTGAAAGCCAGGCACTTAGGAGGCTGAGAACTGGGGATTGAGGTAAAAGCCAGCCTGGGTAGGAAAGTTCTTAAGAAACTTATCTCCAATAAACTCCCAAATAGCCAGAAGTAGAGTTCTGGATTAAATGGTAGATCACCAGTCTTGAGCAAAAGAAGCTCAGGTAGCTGGGTGCCGGTGGCTCACGCCTGTAATCCTAGCTACTCAGGATGCTGAGATCTGAGGATCGCGGTTCAAAGCCAGCCCAGGCAGGAAAGTTCTTAAGAATCTTAGCTCCAATAAACCACTGGAAAACCAGAAGTGGTGCTGTGGCTCAAGCGATAGAGTGCTTGCCTTGAGCTGAAGAGCTCAGGGACAGCGCCCAGGCCCAGAGTTCAAGCCCCACCACCGACCAGAGCAAAGAAACAAACAAAAAAGAAGCTCAGGGAGAGTGCCCAGGCCCCAAGTTCAAGGCCCATGACTGGCACAAAAAAAGAATTTGAGGATTAGGGCACGCCTCCAGTATCAGAGGGCATATCTAGCAAATGCTTGGCTCTGAGTTCAAACCAAAAAGTTCAGTACTGCCAAAAAAAAAAATAGAAAAAAACCAATAGAAACCAAATACAAAGAACAACATGAAGAGGAAAGAACAGTATGTAAAAAGGAAACAGGGCATGAAAGTGCATGAGGTGTTTGAGGAACATAAGAACATTGGTAATAGCTGGCCACAGGGCAGAAAATGCTGAAAGGAAAGGGGGAGGCAACTAGGCAGGAAAAGATGGACTGGCACTAGATTGTGGAGGTGTTAGGGGGCGGTGCACACTCGCCTGTGTTCTGATCCTGGGGTTTGAACTCAGGTCCTGGACACTATCCCTGAGCTTTTTCACTCAAGGCTAGTGCTCTATCACTTAAACCACAGCTCCATATCTCACTTTTTTTTTTGGTGCTTACTTGAAAGTAGAGGTTGGGCACCAGTGGCTCATGCTTGTAATCCTAGATGCTCAGGAGGTTGAGATCTTAGGACTGAGGTTCAAAGCCAACCCCAAGCAGAAAAATACCCGAGACCCTTATCTCCATTTTTTTTTCATGTGTGTTGGTCCTGGGCCTTGAAATCAGAGCCTGGGTGCTGTCCCTGAGCTTTTATGCTCAAGGCTAACATCTACCACTTGAGCCACAGCTCTACTTTCAGCTTTTTGGTGGCTAGTTGGAAATAACAGTCTCATAGACTTTCCTGCGTAGGCTAGATTTGAACCAAGTTCCTCAGAACTCACCCTCCTAAATAGGATTACAAGTGTGAGCCACTGGTGCCTGTCTCTGTAGAGAACTTTTGTGTGTGTGTGTGTGTGTGTTGGTCCTAAGGCTTGAATTCTGGGCCTGAGTGCTGTCCCTTGGCTCTTCAGCACAGCGCCACTTCTGGCCTTTTCTGTTTATATGATACTGAGGAATCGAACCCAGGGCCTCATGCATGTGAGGCAAGCACTCTATCACTGAGCCACCTTCCCAGTCCCTCTAGAGAAGTTGCAATGGCTGTTTTTGAAAACTGAATTTTAAATATGGCTGAAATATTTTATATATATGCATATACTATATATTATATATGTGAATGAAAAAGTACAATGAAATCTATCAAACTTATTTTTTTGTGCCAGTCTTGGGGTTTGAACTTGGGGCCTGAGCACTGTCCCTTAGCTTTTCACTCAAGGTTGGTACTTTACCACTTGAGCCACAACTCCACTTCTGGCTTGTGTGGAGATTGAAGCCTCAGAGGCTTTCCTGCCTGCACTAGCTTTGAACCTAAGCTGCCAGGATTATTGGCTGAGCCTTGGCTGACAGGCTTCTGTTGAAATTGTTTTAAAAAGAAAAAAGAAGATAAAGGAGAAGGATACAGGGTGTAGGTTGGTTTGGTACATTGTATGCATGCATGGAAATGTCACAACAAATGACCCCCAAAACAACAACAAAGCATTTGAATTTTATTGATAAGCATCTCACCAGATGAATGGCAAGATGGAAATGTGGTTAGAGATATTAATCTGGCAGGTGAACTGGAGCTGGAGGAGTCTAGAGGTTGCAAAATAGGCTACTTCAACCACCCTAGCCGAAGGTTATAAAGAGTTGATCTAGAATGCCAGGTGTTGGTGGCTCACACTTGTAATCTTAGCTACTCAGGAGGATGAGGTCTGAGAACCACAGTTCAAAGCCAACCTGGACAGGAAAGTCCATGAGACTCTTATCTCCAATTAACCACTAGAAAACCGGAAGTGGTACTGTGGCTCAAGTGGTAGAGTGGTAGATTTGAGCTGAAGAGCTCAGGGACAGGACCCAGGCCCAGAGTTCAAGATCCATGATGACAAAAAAAAAGAGTTGACATAGAGCAGGTGGTGTGACTCACCTCTATAATCCTAGCCACTTATGCTTCTGAGCTCTAAGAATTTTGGTTTGAAGTCAGCCTAAACAGACAAATCCTCAAGACTCTATCTATAATTAACTAGCAAAAAACTGGAAATGGAGCTATGGCTCAAGTGGTAGAGCACCAGCCTTGAGCAAAAAAAAAAGTTTGGTAAGAGTATGAGACCTTGAAACTCCAGTACTGGTACAAAAATGATTAGATTTTGGGAAGTGATAACAATGATGAGTGACACATCAGGAAAGGTGCCAGATAGCAGCAGAAAACAGTGTAAAACACACTGCATCGAGCTCCAATAGCCCTTGCTTCTCATTTAGATGTTCATTGACAGGTTCTGTGACTGCCTTTTGAAAAAGATGAAACTTGGTGCTGGGTTCAAGTGGCTCATGCCTATAATCCTAGCTTTGCAGGAGGCTGAAATCTGAGGATTGTGCTTCAAAGCCAGCCAGGGAAAGCATATCCATGAGACTCTTATCTCCAATTAACCACCAAAAAGTTGGAAATGGATGTGTGGCTCAAGTGTTCGAGGGCTAAATTTCAGCTCAAAAGCTCTGAGATGGTGCCCAGGGCCTGAGGTCAGGCACTCAAGGCCTGAGTTCAAGTACCCAGGACCGGCCCCAAAAATAAAAGATGAAACTTGGCAAATAAGTAAATAAGTATCTTTAATGTCTGTACAGTTCGATCATGCCTAACCATTTCACTGTGTGTTCAGCCACTACACTGCATGGGTCATTTCCTCTTTTTTTTCTTATTGCGGCACCCTTTCATGCTTTAATTATTTTTCAGATAGGTTCTCATTTTGTTGCCTAGGGCCTGCCTAAAACTGAAATCCTCCTACTTATTTGTTCTGAATAGCTGGAATCAAACCATGCCTGGTTTATTGATTGAGATGAGGTCTCATTAACTTTTTGTCTGATCTGGGCCTGAATTGTGATTCCTCCCCCATCTCCATTTCCTGAGAAGCTGGAATTACAATTATCAACCACCGTGTCCATCCTCCCTTTTTTTGTTGAGATAAAATCTTTCTAAGTAGCCCAGGCCTGCCACAGGATCTAGCTCAGGAGGCTTTGAACTTGAGATCCTTCTACCTCAGTCTCCCCTAATGTTAGGATGAGAGGCATGCACAATCACACCTGGTCTGCATGGATATTTTGCTTCTTTGTGCATGTGTATGGTGCTGGAGATGAATTTTGAACATAGAAAACATAGTAAACAGGTGCTCTACTACTGAACCACATCCCCAGCTGTTGTATGAACATTTCTATGTGTCTAATCAACTGGATTTGTTAAGGAATTAGCTGACTGGAAAAGTAGGTTCTATTGATTGGATAGTGGAGTCAGTGAGGGAAGCTTAGCTGTGGGGGAAGATAAGGTTCTGACAGCCCAGTGTAAAGTATCTTGGTGGATCTCCTCACTGGCTGCAGGAACAACGAGCTGGGCGCCTCTGAAGAGAGTGAAGGGCGGATTTCAATCTGACATCCAAAGCCTAAAATCTACAGTACTAGAAGCTCTGCAAACAGATGAGGTTAGAGAAAGAGGAAGCTGCTTTAGGAAAACAAAGAGCCAAGAAGGGGGAGCGGTGGGCCAAGGGGGAAGAGCTACTGGCTGAGAACCTTGATAAAGTGACTTCCATTTTCTGGCTCCTCAGTCTTGTCATTTGGAAAATGAGGAGCTTGGAAGAGGTAAGTGCTTGAAAAAGGCTTTCAGCTGTGGCATCTATGCATAATCAGGGAAGATCGAAGAGAGCACAACACCATGGAAACCGAAGAAGAGTTTCTAAAAGAAGGCTTGAAGAGGTCACTTGCATGCGCTGCTACAGGGGCGGCAGGGACTGAGCACTTCAGACTTCATTTAGCTATGTAAAGATGCTCTCCAAGGGTGGAGCCTCCCCCTCCCTCTTGTACACCGACCCCCATGTAAATGTTTTGCAGAATTCATATCTCTGCCCGATCTGGGGTCTCAGCCACTCTCTCCCATGTCAGCTGCTATCTGTGTAAGGCTGAGTGAGAAGCCAAGCCTGTGGGCCATAGCATTCTTCCCAGCAGTGCACTGGACATTTCTCCCAGTTGCTGACATTTATAAAATGTGCAGTAAAATGAATAATCTTTTTTTCTGAAATGAATAACGTGTGTGTGTGTGTGTGTGTGTGTTACTAGAGCTTGAACTCATGGCCTTGTGATCCAGCTTGATTTTTTTCTGCTCAAGGCTGGAGCTCTATCATTTGATCCATACCTCTACTAATGGTTTATTGCTAGTTAATTAGAAATAAACATCTTTCAGATTGGTCTGCTCCAGACTGGCCATGTGTGATCCTCAGATCTTAGCCTCCTGAGTTGCTAGGATTACAGGTGTGAGCTATCAGCACTGACTAAAATGAATAACTTAAATAATATTTGACATTTATTGAATATATACTCTGTTCTTGGTCCTGTGCTAAACACATACAATTATCTCCTATGTTTATAATAATAATGCCACAAGGTAGGTATTTTATTATCCCCATTTTGCAGGTGGGGATGTTGAGGTTCAGAAGAGTTAAATCATTTGTCTATGATCACACAGCTGTGAAGTTCCATAGGCAAGGTTCTTCCCCATTCCAGACCCTGACATCATAGAGCCTAATAATTTCATTGTGGTCACTCTAAAATTGAGTCAGCATCGTGTGTGTGTGTGTGTGTGTGTGTGTGTGCGTGTGTGTTTTAGTACCAGTGCTCAAACTCTGGACCTTGGCACTGTCCCTTAGCTTTATTTACATATTTTTTTTTGCTTCAGGCTGGTGTTTTACCACTCCAGCCACATATCCACTTTTGGCTTTTTGCTGGTTAATTGGAGATAAAAGGTGCATGAACTTTTTTGTCCCAACTTGTCAGGAGCCAAAAGTTGAGTCTCTCAACATAATAGGCTTGACTATCTCACTGGAACATCTTGAGGCTGAGTTTACAGAATCTGACCCTCATCCTGCCCTAAGTAAACATCCTGCAACTGCTAACGACCACCCTTTCCCCCTGCCCTAAGCAAACATCCTGCACTGCTACGGCCAATGAAAAAGCTTCCTTAACGGCCAATGAAAAAGCTTCCTTATTCCAAGCGTATAAATACCCCTGGGTGAAAAATAAAAAATTGCAGCTTGATCAGAACCCTTGTCTTGCTGTCATTCTTTGTGTCTCTTGTCTTTTCATTCCTTCTAGCTTAGGTTCACTGCCCTTGTTGACGTCCTGCGGGTCCGGACACCAGCTGGCTCCGAACCATGATCCTCAGATCTCAGCCTCCTGAATAGCTAGGACCACAGACGTGAACCAAGCACTTGGCTAGGTCATTATCTTTATTTCCTAAATGAGCTTACATCCCTTACTTCCCTATTGCTGTTTCATCCTCCCCAATATCATTGTTTGATTGCATTGCTTGAAACTGAACCCAGGGCTTCATACCTGCAAGGCCAGTACTCTACCACTAAACCATACCCCCAGACCTTTCTCCATTCAGCTGACCTTGGTCCTTTTGTGCCCAGACAACTACATGTGTCTCTTTCATGATCTTGCCTTCTAGACTTTTACCTTTCCAATTTTAGATACATGACTGGAAGCTTTCCATGATCTACATTACATAACAGATTGTCAATTCCTTCACATCTAGCCCAGAGTAGCCCATAGACATAGACATGCCTTTGTTTAAGTGTCCCTCTTACCTGAAATGTTCTCTCCCTTCATTAGTAGAACATCTTTTTTTTTTTTGCTCCAAGACTGAGACTTGAACTTGGTACCTAATGTTTTGGTTCATTGGCTTACACTCTACCAACTAAGCCACACCTCCCACCCCATCAGGAGAATGTCTACTCCTCTTCCAAAACTGAGGTCTAAAAGTTCCTCTGTGAAGATTTCTCAGATTCCCAGGACCTTTTTCTGATATAAATGCTTTTGTTTGTTTGTTTTTGTCAGTTGTAGGGCTTGAACTCAGGCCTGGGCACTGTCCCTGAGCATCTTTGTGCTCAAGGCTAGCACTCTACCACTTGAGTCACAGCGCCACTTCTGTTTTTGAGTGGTTAATTGGAGATAAGAGTCTCATGGGGACTTTTCTGCCCCAGATGGCTTTGAACTGTGATCCTCAGATCTCAGCCTCCTGAGTAGCTAGGATTATAGGTGTAGGCCACCAGTGCCTGCTTGATTTTATTTTATTTTTTTAGCACTCCTAGGCTTCTGTGTATCTGTCTCCTACTACAAAAGAGCACTCTTGTGAGTGATCTCTTAGTGTCTTTTTCTTTTCTTTCTTTTTTTTGGGGGGGGGGAGTCTGTTTGTGGGGTCTGAACTCTGGGCCTGGGAGCTGTCCCTCAGCTCTTCAGCTCAAGGCTAGCACTCTACCACTTGAGCCACAGCACCACTTCCAGCTTTTTTCTTTTCTTTTTTTTCTTTTTGCTTATGTGGTGCTGAGGAATTGAACTCAGGGCCTCATGCATGCAAGGCAAGCACTCTACCACTGAGCCACCTTCCCAGCCCTCTTAGTGTCTTTTTCATACCCCAAACTACAGCCAAGGCACCCATTAAATGTTTGCATGAATTGGAAGACTACATAAGCTGGTTACTGTAGCACTAGTCTATAAATCCAGGCACCTGGGAGGAAGAGGCAGGGGGACTGTGAATTCAAAGTCATTCTGGGTACCATAGTGAAATACTACAGAAAAAATGAGAAAAGGAAGGAAAGAAAGAAGAAAAGAAGGGAAAGAACTGGTGGCTCACTTGTAATCCTAGCAACTCAAGGGTCTGTTATTTGGAGGGTCAGTTCAAATTCAGCCTAGGCAGAAAAGTCTGCAGGACTCCACCTCCAATTAACTGGCAACAAAGCTAGGCCAGAGGTATATATGGCACAAGTGGTAGAGTGCCTGCTGTGAGCAAGAGAGCCTAGTAAACAAGCCCTTGTACTGGCCCTAAAAATGAGGAAAAATAGGGAAAAAAGAGAGAAAATAAAGAAAGGCTTGCCTCCTCTCGCTTGTGTGCTATCATGCTGATTTTCTTGCTTCTTCTGTGGCTTTCCTCCTTTGTAGATATCCCATACTTCCCAGCCTTCATGTCTTCTTACTCCAGTGTTCTGAGTGATCACAATTCTTGAGTTTAAGGATCATGTGTACCTGATGATTCCTACAGTTTTACATAAGCTCTAGAGTTTCTTTACCTCTCCAATCCTCCAGCCATTCCAGCTGTTCACAGTGAGAAAATCCATTGGTATGTAGACTTCTCTTCCCTGCAATCTGCGTGAAGCCATTGGCTCTTCAGTAGTCTCCACTACACAGCTAAAGAAATTTTTAATTGTGTGTGTGTGTGTGTGTGTGGCTGGCTATATGTATGTATGTATACTGGTAATAGGGCTTGAACTCAGGGCTTGGGTGCTGTCCCTTAGCATTTTTGTTTTTGCTCAAGGCTAGTGCTTTACCATTTGAGCCACACTCCCACTTCTGGCTTTTTACCAGTTGATTGGAGATAGGAGTCTTGTGGGTTTTCCTGCTAGGGCTGTCTTAGAACCACAATCCTCAGATCTCAGTCTCCTGAGAAGCTAGGATTACAGGCATGAGCCATCAGTACCTGGTTGAGATTTTTAACTCATTAATATGTTGTTCTGTGGCAAAGGACATGACTTTGCATGTATTTGGACAGTGGCCATTTGTAGATATAGTTGTCTTTTTTTTTTTTTTTGCCAGTCTTGGGGCCTGAACTCAGGGCCTGTGCACTGTCCCTGAGCTTTTTTTGCTCAAGGTTAGAACTCTACCACTTGAGCCACAGCACCACTTCTGGCTTTTCCTATATATGTGGTACTGAGGAATCGAACCCAGGGCTTCATGCATAGTAGGTAAGCACTCTACCACTAAGCCACATTCCCAGCCTACAATTGTCTTTTATTTTATTTTATTTTTGGGCCAGTCGTGGGAACTGAACTCGGTTTGGGCGCTGTCCTTCAGCTCTTCAGCTCAAGGTGAGCGCTCTACCACTTGAGCCACAGCACCACTTCCGGCTTTTTGCTTATGTGGTGCTGAGGAATCGAATCCAGGGCGTCATGCATGCAAGGCAAGCACTCTACCACTGAGCCACCTTCCCAGCTCCTGTATCAGATTTTTTGTACAACATTATCGAATATGACATTCCAGTTAAAATCTCAGTTATTGAAGCAATGTTTCCAATTGTGTCTTGTTACTAGGAGGACAGATCCTTATTAAACTTATGCAAGTAATTATATTACCATGGAAATAAGAATATTCAATAAGAGTTTCTAAATTCTGGAGAGACTGGGCATGGAGAAAAGATAAATGTTGTATTTCTTCTTATGAAAGTGTAATTTAAAGCCAGATGCTGGTTGCTCACATCTGTTATCCTAGCTACTCAGGAGGCTGAGATCCAGAGGACTGAGCTCTGAGCTCAGTCTAGTCAGAAAAGTGGGTGGGATTACATTTCTAAATAACTAGCATAAGGCTGAGCTGGAAGCATGGCTCAAGTGATAGAGAACCAGTTGAACAAGGAAGACAAGCAAATACAAGGCTCTGAATTCAAACTCCAGTGCTGTCAAAAAAGTGTAATCTATTAGGTAAGTGTATATATAACTGATACAACTGAAGAAAAAAGAGAACAAAATTCCTTAAATTCTATTCTCTCAGTTCTGTGTATTTAATTCTGTGTGTGTGTGTGTGTGTGTGTGTGCGTGTGTGTGTGCGCACGCGCACACACACACACACGCATTTGTGGATACTGGGGCTTGAACTCAGGGCCTGAGCATTATCCCATAGTTGTTTTGCTCAAGGCTGGTGCTTTACCACTTGAGCCATAGCGCCACTTACAGCTTCTTGCTACTTATTTGGACATAAGAGTCTCATGGGTGTCCCTGCCCAGGCTGGCTTTTAGCTGTGATCCTCAGATATTCAGCCTCCTGAGTAGCTAAGATTACAAATGTGAGCCACCTGGGCTGGGAAGGTGGCTCAGTGGTAGAGCGCTTGCCTTGCATGCATGAGGCCCTGGGTTGGATTCCTCAACACCACATAAGCAGAAAAAAAAGCCCGAAGTGGCACTGTGGCTCAAGTGGTAGAGTGCTCGCCTTGAGCTGAAGAGCTGAGGGACAGCACCCAGGCCCAGAGTTCAAGCCCCATGACCAGACCCCCCCCCAAAAAAAAAATAAATGTGAGCCACCTGTGGCACTTTTCTTTTTCTTTTTTTACAGTTGTCTTGTGAATGTTAGAGAAACACTCTACTACTGAGCTACATTCCCAGCTTCAATTAATTCTCATTCTGATTATGATCTTACAGTCATGTTTTATGACTCCATTAGCTTCTTCATTAAAGTTCTGGAAATCTTGACTTAGTCCAATAGTATGGCTCCAAAGTTATTTATTGATTTATTTATAGTTCAGGGGTTTGAACTCAGGGCCTCAAGCATGCTGGGTAGGCAGTCTCCCACATAAGCAATATCCCCAACCTCTGAAGTTATTTAACTAATGGTATTAGAAGCTTTGCCTGCCCACAACCGGACACAGTCCCTTTTATAGACCTCTGAGATCAAATGTTAACTTTTCATGGTTTTTGTGAATGTATTGATGCTTCTTTGACAGCTTGAAATTGGCCATAGTGGGAATATTATACTACACCAAGTCATAAGTCAAGGTTCTCTTCAGCATTTCCAACACAGCTTTAGGCATCTCCAAATCCACATTTCCAAAATGGATTCGTCATCTAAGTCCTCAAAAACCCTCTCCTTCCAGATTCTGTTGGCTCAAGATTAATGCTAGCTACTCAGACGCTGAGAACTGAGGATCATGGTTTAAAGAAAGCCCAGGCAGGTAAGTCCATGAAACTCTTACCTCCCACTAAACACACACACAAAAAAGCTGGAAGTGGAGGTGTGGTTCAAATGGTAGAGTGCTGTCCTTGAGTGAAAAAGCTGAGTAACAGTGTCCAGGCCCTGAGTTCAAGCCCCAGGACTGGCACATGTACACACACACACACACACACACACACACACACACACACTTGCCCCATTCTAGATTCCTAATCTATGTGAATAATATCACAATAGTCTCTGTTTCTCACACAAGAAAACTTGCCAGTCGATCTAACTCTGTGCTCTTTCTCACTGACCATATCAATCACCACATTACATCAGTTCTCCCTCAGTAATGTTTTCCTGAATTAATTCTCTCCTGTCACAGTCTTAGTTTATGTTCTCATTAGTGTTCACCTGAACAATTGCAACAATTTCCCGAGTGACCTGCTTGCTTGCAGTTATTCTGGTTACAGTTTCCCATGTGGTCTTCCTAAAATACCCCGATGCAATCCAATCATTTGCTGACACCTGGGTCTCCCTTACATTTGGAAGAGCATTCAACATCTTTTATTTTATTTTATTTGTGAACATACTGTACAGAGGGGTTACAATTACATGGGCAGGATAATGCGTACATTTCTTACCAAGCATTGCAGCCTCCTCCTTTGTTTACTCTTCACATCCCTTCCCAGCCTCCCCCCTCCCCTCCAATCCCAATCCTTCTCCTTCTCCCCTTCCCCCCCCCACCCCGCACCGACGTTGTAAAGCTCGTTTTTGACATGACAACTTGTACTTCTCATTGTTGCAACAGGTCCACCTGAATCCTTGAACGACTTGTTTTTCCCCATCTCCTCCACAAGTTATACTGACATCAAATATAGTGAAAGCGGGGGTTATACTGTGGGGGACATTCAACATCTTTAAGCAACACCCACAAAAGCCTTCATAGGTTAGCCTCAGGTGTTCTTCCTGACTTCTCCCTCCTATATACCAATTGTCCAATATGAATTACTTACTGTTCTCCAACTTGTACATGTTTTTTCACAACTTTGTGATTTGGCTCATGTTACTACACTACTCTCAGCCTGATTTCTTGGGCTCTTTTTTCAGTACATACTGTAGAATTAATTTTCTTTTCTTTTCTTTTCTTTTATGTGTATGCTGGTATTGGAACTTGAACTCAGGGCCTTGTACTCTCCCTTAGCTTTTTCAATCAAAGCTAGTGCTTTACCACTTGATGCACAGCTCCACTTTTGGCTTTTTGGTGGTTAATTGGGGATAAGTATCATGAATTTGTCTGCCTGGGCTCTTCAATCCTCAGATCTCAGCCTCTTGAGCAGAATTAATTTCTTTTCTTTTTTTCCTTCATTTTCTGAGGCTCTAAGCCTTAACCTAAGCTGGCCTTGAACTTAAGATCCTCTTGTCTCTACCTATTGAGTGCTGAGTTCACAGCCATGTGTCAAGACACCCAGCTAGAATAAGGATTCTTCATGAACTCCCTCAAGAAGTTAGTCTCCTTCCCCTACCCCCACCCCATGCAGTCTGTTCATGAGTCTAATAGAAAGTTTATGACACAGTATTATACATACCTGTTTTACAGGTCTGGATCCCCTCTACTGACATAGGAGTCTCTGCTAACCCAGAGACTAGCATATCCCTTGGAACATAGCAAGAACCAAAACAATGTTATCAAAAGAGTAGATAGAGGGGCTGGGAAGGTGGCTCAGTGGTAGAGCGCTTGCCTTGCATGCATGAGGCCCTGGGTTCGATTCCTCAGCACCACATAAGCAAAAAGAAAAAAAGCCAAAAGTGGCGCTGTGGCTCAAGTGGTAGAGCACTAGCCTTGAGCTGAAGAGTTGAGGGACAGCGCCCAGGCCCCACGACCGGACCCCCCCCCAAAAAAAGACAAGAGTAGATAGAAGGAGAAATGAATGGAGCTGATGCCTAGCTTTAATAACTTGGTTCTTTTCTGCTTTGGTGGATAAAAACCCCTGCCTTAAGCACCTATTCTGGCACTCTCTATGCCAGAGTCCTACCTTGGTGCTCTGCCTGGGATCTTGGTCTTAACAGGAACAGTGCTTTTGCCAGACCTTTTCACACCTGGCATCCTGTTCTGGAAGCCCAGGCCCCATGGCAAGGTCTTTGTCACTGGCTGCCAGACACTCTGGCTGCCAACCACCTGCTGGTCTGGGCTTTTGCTTTATCCTGGTTACCGAGATGCTTGCTCTGCCTTCTGGTGGAAAAAGCTGGCTGGGGGTTTGCTGTTACTTGTGGGATTGCATGCTTTACCCTGGCCCATCTGTCTGCCCTTAAAATCCTGATCTTCCACTAGGAAAGAGTGAAGGAAAGCATAAGATTGTCCCAAAAGAAATGCACCTTTGGGGCTGGGAAGATGGCTCAGTGGTAGAGCGCGTGCCTTGCATGTCTGAGGCCCTGGGTTTGATTCCTCAGCACCACATAAGCAAAAAGAAAAAAGCCGGAAGTGGTGCTGTGGCTCAAGTGGTAGAGCGCTAGCCTTGAGCTGAAGAGCTGAGGGACAGCGCCCAGGCCGAGAGTTCAGGCCCCACAACCGGACCCAAAAAAAAAAAAAGAAAGAAGTATACCTTTTACCTGACTTATGTAACTGTAACCCCTCTGTACATCATCTTTATGATAACAGTAAATAAACTTTTAAAAATTCTAACTTTTCTTCTAGTTTCTCCTGCCATCAAAGAAGTCCCATTTCTTTAACTGTCCAAATAGGAAACTGGATAGAGAATATTAATTAAATTGCCAAGATTTGAGGACCAATTCTTCTACTTCTAGCCTGTTGTATGATTTTGGGGCAAGTCACTTTATCACTTTGACCCACAGTTTGCTCATCTGCAAAATGGGTATAATAGAAATGCCTTTATTATAAAATCACTATTCTATTTTTTAAAAATATTTTTATTGTTTAAAAGTTGTTATTTTTATTATAAAGGTGATGTATAAAGGGGGTTACAGTTACATAAGTCGAGTAAAGAGTACATTTCTCTTTGGACAATGTCATCCCTTCCCTTATTCTCTCCCAGTTTTTCCCTTCCATTCTCCACCCACAAATTATACAGTTCATTTTCGACATAGTGTCTAGAGAGTGCTATTCTACTTACTGACTCATAGATTGATTGCTGTTGTGGTGCTGGGGAATGAACCCAGGTCCTCCCACATGCCATACCACTGACCTACACCCCTAGCCCTACTGTGAGATTTAAATAAGATATAGACAGGTGTAATGGTATACACCTAAAATGTCAACATTCAAGAGGTAGAGGCAGGAGGATAATGAGTTCAAGGTAAGCCTTGGTTACATTTTGAGACCCTGATGAAAGAAAAGAGACCAATAGAGAGAGAGAGAGAAACTAGTCCTCAATTTATAGATGGGGTTATATCTTGGTGAGTATCAGGACTTACTTTGGGGTTCCTTCATATATTGGAAATGTCCTTATGGTGAAAATACATTGACTATAGCTAACCTAGCAGATACTATAACTCAGTACACTGTAGGATCATGCTGGTTTCTCCTTGTGACCAGGTAGTGACTTGGAGTTGTGGCCCTCTGCCTCTGGCTGGCATCCTGAAAGACTATCATCAGCTAGGAAAAAGTCACAATTCAAAAGGGAGCACACAGCAGGATGCTGGTGGCTCACACATGTAATTCTAGCTACTGAGGAGGTTGAGGTCTGAGGATTAAGTCTGGGCAAGAAAGGCCAATAATGGGCTGGGAAGGTGGCTCAGCGGTAGAGTGCTTGCCCCGCATGCATGAGGTCCTGGGTTTGATTCCTCAGCACCACATAAGCAGAAAAAGCTGGAAGTGGCACCACTGTGGCTCAAGTGATAGAGCGCTAGCCTTGAGCTGAACAGCTCAGGGACAGCACCCAGGCCTAGAGTTCAATTCCCATGACTGACCAAAAAAAAAAAGAAAAAAGAAAGAAAGAGAGAGAGAGAGAAAGTCCAATGAATCAGCAAAAAGCCAGAAGTGGAGGTGTGGCTCAAGTGAAAGAGCACCAGCCTGAGGGGAAAACAAAAGCTAAGGGACAGCTCCTAGACTCTGAGTTCAAGCTCCAGCGGCTGGCACACAGTAAATGCCAAGTAACTATTTGCTATTGTTATTATTTTTACATTTCCAGCATTGGCATTCAACAAAGGTGTGTTGAGAGGGGAAGAGAAGGAATAATCCTCAGTTATTCCGTTTCTGGATCAAAGTGGATCCCCCCACATACATACCTCACTCAGGATGCAAATATCTTAAGGCCATTTAGTTTTTCACCACTATCTTGTATCCCCAGTCACACTGACCAATAGATTGGTGACTAGTATGAAATGTTTGAATTTACATATTTGACATTTTAGCATTTTCAGGGTCACTCAACCTTTGCTGTCTGATTGTCAGGGCAAGTACTGCTTGTCAACTAAAGAGGACAGACTGAGCCTTGCCTAGAGGAATGCTTGGCTTACCTAGAGGAATTCTTCAGAAATAATGAAGATGAAGGAGAGAAGCCAGAAGCAGAAGCTGGGGAGGGAAAAAGATCTGGGTCTGCACTTACTCTTCACTCCAGCAGGGGCAAGAAAGCTGTTGATTTCTTAGCTGTTGACTGCCTACATTCCTCTCCCAGGCCAGAGGGGCAAGCCTGGACAATTCAAGCCTTAATTTAGCCAAGGGGCCTCCAAAGGGAGAGTATGGGGGGGGGTGCTGGTTAGAAAAGGTCTGGAAGTGGAAGGTGCGTTTAGTGTGTGTGTGTGTGTGTGTGTGTGTGTGTGTGTGTGTGTGTGTGTGTCTATGCAGCTCTGTGCTTAGGTCCTGGAGCTTGAACTCTAGGCCTGGGTGCTGTTCCTTAGCTTTTTCCTTCAAGGGTGAAGTCATACCACTTGAGCTTCTAGTTTTATTTAGCCTTTTGGTGGTTAAAATGGAGGTAAGAGGTCTCATGGACTTTGCTGCTCAAACTGGTTTCGAACTGCAATCCTCACATCTCAGTCCCCTTAGTAACAAGGATTATTGGCATGAGCCACCAGTGCCTGGCACTTTCTTTGTTTTTCCAAGCCATGAACTACCAGCGTTCTCAGCCTGAGACCAATCAATGACCAATCAATACCCAAGTACAAAATCCCCCTAACCATGTGTGCTTGAGTCAGAGAGCATTTAATAGACTGTCTTAGGAGACCATCCGGGGAGGGGTAATTCACGGGTTCATCTCCAGTGCACAAAGACCCAACCGAGGCTGTACTAAAGCTAGATTGAAATGGAAGCTTTCGATGACATGCTGTAGTTGTGAGATGAGAGACAGCAGATGGCTGAGCATAAAAGAGCAAATGGCACTTCAAGAAGCAGCCCAAAGGGGGCAGATTTAGCCAGCTCCTTGTCCACTTGCTGTTACAGAGACTGCTTCACTAGATCCAATCCAGGGAGATTGGCAGAGCCGTGACTGGAGTAGGGTTCCTAACCCAGGCCAAAGTCCATTCTTCTTCTGGGTCCTGGACAGCTGTTTAGTTTAGTGTGGGCTCCTTGATCCCATCTCCCCCCTTCCCCGCCCCCAACAATAAGGGCGATTTCCTCTTGGCAAAATCGTCCCAGATGCTTTAGGCAGGCGTCCCCTCACCCCTACAGAAATGTTTGTAAATTTGCCTTGCTAGCTGTACCTTCCTGGATTCCTCCGTAGTTCGGTCAACGGCTGCGGCCCGGCCAGCTTGACCTTTACCAGGGACTCAGACCAGCCTGTGATCAGAACTTGAATTGGAAACTGAGGCAGAAGCCCCGCTGTCTGTCATCTACTAGCTTCTTCGGTAAAGAACTGAAAGAACGGTTAGGGGTTAAGCTCCTTATATGGTAAAGAGCCTTTTTTTTTTTTTTTGCACTGTCGAAATTGTGCTTTTTTTTTTCTCTCCCATAGATGTTCAAGATACACTGTAAAAATTCATGCTCGAGTCAACCAAACCATTCCCTTAAGGTGGGGGCGGGGGTATGTGAAACAAGGAGCAGAGCCCAAAGCCCGGGTGGGGTGGGGCGGGGCTGCGGGGCGGGACTAAGGAACGGGAGCGTGCGGAGAATACGAGCGATGAGTCATCAAAAAGAAGCTGGGAGAGGGAACGGAACTAGTCATCTAAGCTAAGAAAGAGACGGGCGTTCATTCGACGCAGAACGTGCCAATCAAAGTCTGTTTCGCAAATGATCTGCGAGCCTCCCAAGGCCTTCAGACCGGAAGAAGCATCTTTAGAGGCGGATCCAAGCCTTTGAAATCGGAAAATACCGAGCGCAAGCGAACTCTGGGAGAAACCTGATACAGTGAAGGCCCGCCTGGCTAGAAGATGGCGCTTGCCATCAAGGTCACATGGCCACTTTAGGGGACTAAAATACTAGCTGAGAACAATAGGAACGGCCAAGGGGCGAGATTCTCAGAAACCTCAATTCCAGATGATTAAAAAAAAAAAGACTGAGTACATTTGTATTTGTCAGAACTCGTGTCCTAAACACAGGTCTTCACAACCATGTGAAGGGGTGGAGTTTCTCGCGCGGCTCAATCTCTGGAAACCTGAAAGGGGTGGAGAAAGCCAAGGGCCGAGACGATGGCTGAAACAGGAGACAGGCATCCATCCTGTTCCTGGCAGGCTTCTGAGAACAGCTAGAGAGTGGGTTCTTCAGCTGCGTGGTATAACGTCAGACCCCACCTGCCCAGAAAGGTGACTGTGGCTAAAAGGATCAGCGTGGTTAGGTGCCCCTCTTAATATACTATCACATAGGTTTCTTTATTGTCTCTTTTCTCTTTCCCCTCCTCTATCCTGCCTCTCTCCTCCCTCCCTCTCTTTTCTCTTTTCCCTTCGCTCTCTCCCTCTCATCTCCCCGCCCCCCTCCCCCATACTGGGGCTTGAACTGAAAGCCTGAGCATTGTCCCTGAGATTTTTTTCCTACAAGGCTACTGCTGTACCACTTCTAGCATTTGGGTAATTAATTGGAGATGACAGTCTCACGGACTTTCCTGCCTAGGCTAGCTTCGAACCAGATCTCAGCCTCCTGAGTAGCTAGGATCACAGGCACTAGCTACTGGTGAGGGCGTCACCTAAGTTTAAGTTGAAACTGGTTGATTCCACGTAAGAAATATGAACTTCTGGAACTCATCGTTTATATGTCCCTTTGTTACTAACATATTACTTTTACAGTTTCAACCTTGTCTTAGCAAAATGATTTTTTTCAAAGTTCACTTCTTGGCTAGTTTAGTCCTCCACTCATGCCCTCTTGTAACTGGGGAAATAGGGAAGAGTTGAAAAATATAAAAGTAGGAATCCAGTTGGTCGCTGGTGGCTTACGCCTGCAATCCTAACTATTCAGGATGTTGAGATCTCAGGATCACTGTTCAAAGCCAGTCCAGGCAGGAAACCTCTGGAGACACTCTTATCTCCAATAAACTACTCAGAAAAAGCCAGAAGTGGCGCTGTGGCTCAAATGGTAGAGTGCTAGCCTTGAGCACAGAGAGGCTCAGGGCAGAGCCCAGTGAAAGCATTATGCACACCTTTGCTCCTCAGCTCCACCCAGACTTAAGCTCCTCCCTGCCCCGGAGGTCTCACAGTACATCTGGCCCCTCCCTCTCTCTGCCCAGACCCACCTGAACTCCCATCTACCTTACTTCCTACCCCACAGACTGCTGCTACCTAGATAGCAGAGGTTGTCATGTGCTCTCTCTCCAGGAGAAATATGGCTCTAATAAACCTTGTAATAATCTCTCTCCTGTCCCTGCCTGCCTCTGCGTAGTCCCCTGGGATGGATGTGATAGATCTTTTTTTTAATTTTTTTAAAATTTTTTTGGGTCCGGTCGTGGGCCTGAACTCTGGGCCTGAGCGCTGTCCCTCAGCTCTTCAGCTCAAGGCTAGTGCCCTACCACTTGAGCCACAGCGCACTTCCGGCTTTTTTCTTTTTGCTTATGTGGTGCTGGGGAATCGAACCCATGGCCTCAGGCATGCAAGGCAAGCGCTCTACCACTGAGCCACCTTCCCAGCCCCTGTGATAGATCTTTTCACCCAGGCCCTGAGTTTGTCCCAGCCAAAAAAAAAAAAAGTAGAGATACAAGAATGGACACAGTCTCGTGATTCCTTTCTTGTGTACATCAATCATTTTCATGTTCCTCCCCCACTGTCATTCTCCAAACTGAACTATTGTAGGATTCACAAGCAAACAGAGGAGCCTGAGATCTCAGGATCATGGTTCAAAGCTAGCTTGGGTAGGTAAAGTTCTGGAGACTTTTGTCTCCATTTAACCAGTAAAAAGCAGAAATGGAGCTGTGTCTCAAGTGGTAGAGTGCCAGTTTTGAGTGAAAAAGCTAAGGGACAATGTCCAGGCCCTGAGCTCAAGCTCCAGGGCAAATGCCAAAACAAACACATCAGAAGAGCCTGAAAAGGCTGTGCCTGAGAGGTTACAACAGAAATACACAATTTGGGGCTGGGAAGGTGGCTCAGTGGTAGAGCGCTTGCCTTGTATGCATGAGGCCCTGGGTTCAATTCCTCAGCACCACGTAAGCAAAAAGAAAAAAATCGGAAGTGGTGCTGTGGCTCAAGTGGTAGAGCACTAACCTTGAGCTGAAGAACTGAGGGACAGCGCCCAGGCCCAGCGTTCAGGCCCCACGAGCGGACCCCCCTCCCCCCAAAAAATGCACAATTAAAGGGTACCTAGAAATTCAGACAATGGTAGAGAATTAACCTTTTCACTTAGTTCAGTCTTATTTTACTCATCATTGTCATTCCAGCTCAAGCCATAGCCCTTCTACCCTTTACCAGCATGTTATGAAGCATCACTCAGATTACTGCATGGTTAGATTTTTTTTTTTGTAGGTTGTGGGACTTGAACTCTGGGCCTGGGCTCTGTCTCTCAGCTCTTCAGCTCAAGGCTAGCACTCTACCACTTGAGCCACAGCGGCACTTCTGGTTTATTGGAGATAAGAGTCTCACGGACTTTCCTGCCCAGGCTCACTTTGAACTGTGATCCTCAGATCTCAGCCTCCTGTGTAGCTAGGATTACAGGCATGAGCCACCGGCACCCGGCTTAGGTTTGTTTTTTTGATGGTACAGAAGTTTGAACTCAGATTCTATAGCTTGCTAGGCAGGAGCCCTTAACACTTGAGCCTGTACCTTTGAGATAGGGTTTCACTGTCAAGACTGGTCTTTAACACATGATCCTCCTGCCTCAACCTCCTATGTAGTTGGGATTGTAGGGTACCCTAGCCTAAATTTAGCTTTTTTGTGTGTGGTATTGGGGTTTGAACTGAGAACCATTGTGCTTGCCACTGGAGCCATATCTGAAGCCCTCCAAGCTTAGGTGTTTGTTTGGTTGTTTGGTGGGTTTTTTTTTTCTGATCCTGGAGCTTAAACTCAGGGCCTGAGCACTGCCCCTGAATCCTTTTGTTCAACGCTAGTACTCTACCACTTTGAGCCACAGCGCCACTTCTCATTTTCTGGTGGTTAATTGGAGATAAGAGTTTCACGGACTTTCCTGCCCGAGCTGGCTTCAAACCCTTATCCTCAGATCTCAGCCTCCTGAGTAGCTAGAATTACAGGCATGAGCCAACAGTGCCTGCCTTCCAGGCTTAGTTTTATTGTTTACTTTGAATCTACTTGGGATAAGCTTTGAGAGGAAATGCAGGCACTGCCAATCTGCTCAATTCCCTAAGGTGCTGCTTTTGCCTCCTCAAGAGAATAGATTTTATTTATTTATATTTTATGGAGGAGTCATCCTAGCCCAGTCATTCTAGAACAGTCTACCTTATTTAGGAGGAAAGAATATGTAAGCCTTAGCTTGTGGACGAGGCAGACCGCTAGCTCCCTTGGCCACACTTAAGAGGTTCATGATAATGTTAACTTTTTTTTTTTTTTGGGTCCGGTCCTGGGGCCTGAACTCTGGGCCTGGGCACTGTCCCTCAGTCTTCAGCTCAAGGCTAGCACTCTACCATTTGAGCCACAGCGCCACTTCCGGCTTTTTTCTTTTTTTGCTTATGTGGTGCTGAGGAATGGAACCCAGGGCCTCATGCATTCAAGGCAAGTGCTCTACCACTGAGCCACCTTCCCAACCCTCATAACTTTAATAGTTAACTCTGAGAGGAAGATTTTGTATTTTCTTTTTTTTTTTTTTTTTTTTTTTTGATCTGTTGGGCTTGAACTCTGGGCCTGGGTGCTGTCCCTCAGCTCTTCAGCTCAAGGCAAGCACTCTACCAGTTGAGCCACAGCACCACTTGCAATTTTCTGGTGGTTTATTGAGATGAAAATCTCACAGACTTAACTGCCCGGGCTTACTTTGAACCGTAATCCTCAGATCTCAGCTTCTTGTGTAGCCAGGAGTACAGGCATAAGCCACCAGTGCCCAGCTGTATTTTCTTTTTGTGCAGATACTGGGCCTTGAACCCAGATTTGGGTGCTAACTCTATTATTGAGCTATACATAGCTCTATGCCCAGATTTTTCTTTGTGCCAGTCTTAGGGCTTGAACTTACGGCCTGGACACTGTCACTCAGCTTCTTTTGCTCAAGGATAGCATTTTACTACTTGAGCTGTAATTCTACTTCTGGCTTTATGGTAATTTATTGGAAATTAGTTTCTGGCCTGGCTGGATTTGAATTGTGATCCTCAGATTGCAGCCTCCCGAGTAGCTAGGATTAGAGGCATGAGCCAGCAGTGCCCAATTTTGGCTTTCTGTTTTGTTGGTTAATTGGAGATGAGAGTTTCACAGACCTTCCTTCACAATCTAGCTTTGTACCATGATCCTCATCTCTCAGTTTCTGAGTAGCTAGAATTACAGGTGAGGGCTACTGATACCTGTCTCTTGTATCATTTATTACAGATGCTCAAGTGTGAAGGGAGTGCTGGCGGAGGAATGGGGGATGTAGCAAATTCAATTCTGTAGTGTTCTAGAAAATATACATTCCTAGCAGAACCCTGGGGGGGGGGAATAGAAAATTTGGTAACAGGAATAGACATCCATGAGTCTTGGAACAGTACTTTTCCTTTATCCCACTTCTTTTTCATTCCACAGACCCCAGTAGATGTCTAAAGGGCTGGTTCTACCCTTTTGGAAGGAATCTGGTCCAGTGTCTAGGTGCTGCGTGGCAGTATAAAGCTCCAATTTTAAGAGGGGAAATGAGACTGCTATAGTTATTTTTGGACACCAGGTGGCAGCAAATCATAACTGTAGGACCAAACAGTCTGGAAATGGACCTTGAGAGCCCTTCAACTATTTTCCTCTCCCTCCCTGTTCCCCACATGGAATTAGACTATATGGTGGATAACAATCCTTCAGTGCTAAGGCTTACATCCTTAAGCTAGAGCCACTTGTAGCTACAGATTCCTGGGACTTAAATATAGCCTTTGCCCCTGCCTTTCCTGGAGAGCTATTTCTCAACTTCAGATAAGAGAAAAGGTGATCTTCCTGGAATCTTTCTAGATGCCTTTACCCCCCAGAAGAGTTGTTTTTCTTCAGAAAGGTCAGTTGAATAACCCCTAACATGAGACCTAGGAGTTTGAGCCAATTCTAGTCTCCTGTGAAGGGCTGAATGTTCTTGTTCTGTACATTCTGAGAGTGACCTTGTCTTAAAAAGTTGTGATGTGACCTGGGTGCTGGTGGCTCAGGCCTAAAGTACAGTGCATAGGCCCTGGGTACAAGCCCCAGGACCAGCACTAAAAAAAAAAGCTGTGATGTGGCCAACTGGCCTCATTGTTGCTTCTGATCAAGTATGACTATATCCAGTGTCATGAACAAAATCCAAGCTCCCGTTCTGGGACTGTGCCACCTGGAATACTGTCCTCTCTGCCATTTCTTTCTCCTTTTTTTGGTGTCCATTGCGGGGCTTGAACTCAGGGCCTAGATGCTGTCCCTGAGCTATTTTTTGCTCAAGGCTAGCATTCTAACACTTGAGCCACAGCTCCACTTCCAGTATTTTTTTTTCTGGTTAATTGGTAATAAGGGTCTCATGGACTTTTCTGCATGGGCTAGCTTCAAACCAGAATCCTCTGATTTTAGCCTTCTGAGTAACTAGGATTACAGGCATGAGCTACTTGTGCTCAGCCTATGCTGTTTCTGTCAGATCTGTCTCATTAGTTGAAGTACAGATCTGTGTCAATGAAGCCATTGTTGCTGTTCCTCAGTCTGAGGGACCACCCTTCCTCCAAATTGTCATAAGAGGGTGTCATTTTCCCTGTTACTCCACTTTATATCATGGTTGTTTGTTTGTGAGCCCCTTTCCAAGGGGAAGGACTATATTGTATTTATCCTATTGTACATAGTTAGGGATCAATAAATCATCATAATAGTGTCTTATGTTTCCAAAGCATATTCACATACAATTTCTCATTTGACCCTCTCCACAACCCCATGAAGTAGATGCTTTCTATGCTACAGATGAACAAACAAGTTAAGCAACTTGCCCAGGGACATATAGTTAGGAAAAGGGAAAGATGGATCTGAACTTCATCTTTTTTTTCCCTATTTTCTGTGTGTGTGTGTGTGTGTGTGTGTGTGTGTGTGTGTGTGCTAGTACTGGGGCTTGAACTCAGAGAGCCTTGTGTTCTCCCTTCACTTTTGTACTCAATGCTGGTGCTCTACCACTTTGAACCACACCTTCACTCTTGCTTTTTGCTGATAAATTGGAGATGAGTCTCACAGACTTTTCTCTTGGGCTGTCTTTGAACTGTGATCCTTAGTCTCAGCCTCCTGAGCAGCTAGATACAGATATGAGCCACCAGCACTCAGCTTGACTCAACATTGCTAACTATCTAGTTCTTTCAACTTTCTGTACCTGAGATGTCTGGAAATTCTTGAAGACTGAAGTCTGCTGGAGATTGGGGAGGAGGAGGTGGGAGGTGAATAGCTAAAGGCCAACTCTCTTCCTTTCTTTTGTCTCCCTTCTCTTCCCCTATCCTGTTTTCAAAGAAGATTTCAGAATGTAGTCTTATTTTAAGAATTACTAGTGTGAGATGTGCTTGTGAATAAGAGGGAAAACAGGTAAACAGAAGACAAAAAGCTGAGTGTCAGTGGCTCATGTCTGTAATCGTAGGATTAGGAGGCTGAAGATCACAGTTTGAAGTCAGCCCAGGCAGGAAAGTTCATGAGACTTTTTGGGGGGGACGGGGGGGGGGTCCGGTCGTGGGGCCTGAACTCTGGGTCTGGGCGCTGTCCCTCAGCTCTTCAGCTTAAGGTTAGTGCTCTACCACTTGAGCCACAGTGCCACTTCCGGCTTTTTTTCTTTTTGCTTATGTGGTGCTGAGGAATCGAACCCAGGGCCTCGAGCATGCAAGGCAAGCACTCTACCACTGAGCCACCTTCCCAGCCCTCATGAGACTCTTATCTCCAATAAAAAATCAAAAAAAATCTCGAAGTAGAGCTGTGGCTCAAGTAGTAGAGCATTAGCCTTAAGTGGAAAAGTTCAGAGACAGTGCCTAGGCTCTGAGTTCAAGCCTTAGAATCAGTACACACACACACACACACACACACACACACACACACACAAATCTGTGTGAGCCTGCACTGTAGTCTCTGGCCTGTCAGTCCCTTTCTTTTGTTGGTCGTGGGGCTTGAACTCTGGGGCTGGGCGCTGTTCCTCAACTCTTCAGCTCAAGGTTAGTGCTCTACCACTTGAGCCACAGCGCCACTTCCAGTTTTCTTAGTGGCTTATTGGAGATAAGAGTCTCATGGACTTTTCTGCCGGGGCTGGCTTTGAACTGTTATCCTCAGATCTCAGCCTCCTGAGTAGCTAGGTAGGATTACAGGTGTGAACTACTGGTGCCCAGCCAATCCCCCTCCCCTTTTTTGAGATAAGGTATCACTATGTAGTCCAGGCTGGGCTAGATCCTTTTGTCACAGACTCCTGAGTACCAAGATTACAGATTTCCTGGTTCCATTTAATAATTTAATTAATGACTTAGACCAGGACATTGATGGCATACTGATCAAATTTGTAAATGGTATGAAGCTAGAAAGATCCCAAGAGCTCATAATGAACTAGGAAGATGAAAGATAAAGTTTAAGAGCTCAGTGTATCAAATCTAAGTGTGTAAATTCAAGGTAGGTGAGCTGCAAAGAGGTTTTAGGTGGGTGAGGAGTGTTAGGGAAAAGGACGGAGTCAAAAGTGGATTGGAATGAAGGCAGAGACACCGACCTCAACAGACCAGATCAACTGTAATACAAGTTGAAGAGGGATGCCATGGTGACCTGAGGAGAGTCAGGAGATGAGAGGTGTAATGGAGACAGGGGTGGAAGGACTTAAGTGGTGTCCTAGCTGGGGTCAGACAGAGTCAAAGGTAGCTGAAGAGTTGCAAGGAGTTTCAGGACTTGCCTTGAGAGTTCAAGGTAATGGCCTGAAATGGCTTGGTTCTGGGAACTGATTGTGTAGGTTACTGGCTTGCAAGGGGTGGGGATGGAGAAGTGGGCTTTCACATTAGATTAAGATTTCAGGTTGGAGGGCTGGGAAGGTGGCTCAGTGGTAGAGTGCTTGCCTAGCGTGAATGAAGCCCTGGGTTCAATTCCTCAGCACTACATACACAGAAAAAGCCGGAAGTAGTGCTGTGGCTCAAGTGGTAGAGTGAGTTTCTTGAGCAAAAGCTCAGGAACAGTGCTCAGGACCTGAGTTCAAGCCCCACAACCGAAAAAAAAAGAAGAAACAAACAAAAAAAAGATTTCTGGTTGGAGAATTTTGGGAAGGGAGCTTAGTGGTAGAGTGCTTGCCTAGCATTCATGAAGCCCAGGGTTTGATTCCTCAGTACCACATACACAGAAAAGTCCAGAAGTGGAGTTGTGGCACAAGTGGTAGAGTGCTTGCCTTGAGCACAGAGAAGCTCAGGGACAGTACCCAGGCCTTGAGTTCAATCAAGCCCCAGGACTGGCAAAAAAATAAAAAAAGGAATTTTAGGAAGGTCCCCTGCAGGGGTGGGTAGTCGGTGGGCATGCCATAGGAGCAACATTGAGTAATAAGGACCAACTAGACTTCCGTCAAGGAGACTGCAGGATCATTACTTTTGACAGATGTTAATTACTGCTCACATGCTAATGTTGTTGAATCTAGAAGAAGAGAGTTCGTGGCTCTGCTTTCTACTCTGCTCATGGACCACTGTGAGAGATTGCTTTTTAAAAATTTTTATTTTCTTGTCCATCATGGGGTTTGAACTTGGGGCCTAGGTGCTCCATGAACAATTTTTTTGCTCAAGGCTAGCACTATACCACTTTGAGCCACAGTGCCACCTCCAGTTTTCTGGTGATTAATTGAGGATAAGAGTGTCATAGACTTTCCTGCACAGGCTAGCTTTGAACCATGATCCTCAGATCTCAGCCTCCTGAGAAGCTAGGATTACAGGTGTGAGCTGCCAGTGCTCAGCTGTCCTTTATTTTTGTGTGCCAATACTGGGGCTTAAACTCAGGGCCTGGTTGATGTCCTTTAGCTTTTTTGCTCAAGGCTAGTTCTCTACCATTTGAGCCACAGGTCCACTTCCAGCTTTTTGTTGACTAACTGGAGATAGAGTGTCAGGGACTTTCCTTCCTGGGTTGGCTTCGAACCACAACTGTCAAATCTCAAACTCCTGAGTAGCTAGGATTATTAAAGGTGTGAGCCACTGACATCCAGTTTGGTTATCTTTAGCCTTGAACATGAAACACTATCAGGGATTTTAGCAATTTGGAGCAAGCACAGAAAGGAGACCTTAAATATGAAAGGATATAAAAACTATTGTGTATGAACTACTTATTGTAGCCGTTGAACATGGAGATGAACGAGGTGCTACTAGTAGCTTAGAACCCAGTTTTCAAAATATATTAGAGGAAGTAACCTTGTTTTGTCTTGGAATAGGGCATAGACAGGAGCAAAAGGTAAGGACTAGGGGAAAACCAACTTTGACTCAATCTTAAATTTAAACTTGATAGTGGTTCCAGATGATCCAGTATACAATGGTTGGTCTTCAGAGGATGATATTTTCCCCATTACAGGAGGTATTTCAACAGAGGCAAGATTACTACAAAGAAGTTGCATAAGGGAATCAATCATAAGATCATCAGATCATAAATGAGGGGAACTAGGCAACCAGTAGAGCTGCTTCTGATACTGAAATTTCGAAATTCAACTGGGGGGGGGGTGGTGGTGATGGCTGTGACAATAGAGGTAGCCCTTAGAGCAGGCACCTCTTAAACCAGTTGTTATCTCTGCTTCCAGTCTCTCCTCAGGCCCACTTTGGACCTCTGATCCAGAAATATGTGCCTGAATACTTTATCATGAGACCTTCCAGCTCAAGTATCATAAGATCTCAGTAAGCCTACAAGTCATCCATCTCAGCCTTTATCAGCCACTTTCATTGTCTTTGCATCAGCCACATAGACTGCTGGTTGTTCTGTCATAGCTTGGCTATCTCCTGCCCTTTAGGCCATCCACTCTAATTACACAGTATTACTAAGCTTTAGAAAGTTCGTTTTATACATAGCCAAGCATTTGTGTTAGGGTGTTAAGGGTTTAGGGAATTTGTTTCTTCTCTGACTTTAAAATAAACTTTAAAGGACTTCAAGAGGCTGCAATCATGAGCTAAAACTTTTATTACAATTTTTTTCATTAGAAAAAAAAAGGAAAGGAAAAAGAGCAACTTTCTTATGTTGAACCCAAATCTACATTTTTATAACTTCTATCCATTAGGTCCCAGAATGTTCGGAGTTACATAGAACAAATCTCCAGCTTCCTCTCCCTTATAAGCCCAGAATGATTGTCCATCAGTAGACAAATTTCTTTCACTGGACTCATCACTCTTCTCTGGACATACTTTGTTAATATGTCCCTTGAATTCTGGTTCCCATAGCTGAACAGAGGGCATCAGGTGTGGTCTGATCAGTGCAGAGAAACACAATTTCCTTTATTTTGAATGTTATACCCTTATTAACATGACCCAAGATCACAACTGTTTTTGTAGCAGCCAAACTATGCTTTCAACTTATAACTGATAATAACGTTTTATTTACTCTAAAGACTCTGTATGCCACCTCCGTTGTGTGCTACCCATGTGCCATTCCATTTTGGAGTTCAAATAAGAGAGTTTACCAGCTTCATAGCATTTGTAAGTCTGACTTAGTGACATTAAAACAGAATCCTTTCATGTGTATTCACTTCAGAGTTCAGAATTCTCCTTGGTTTACCTTTACACATGTACATTTCTCTGTATTGTCCCAAAAGTCTGTGGAGAATGTTTAATTGAACTCCCAGGTACATTGTAGGCTTAGTAATCCCTCATCTATCGACCTAGCCAGTCTACTGAGCAAAAGCAATGATCTGGGTAGGGAAAGATATATTTTTTAATCCATATAGGGACTAGACAATCACTTTCTTTGATTCTTTTAATTATCTGTCCTCTATCCATATTCTTATGTATTGATGTTTAACTGCGGAATTCACCTTTTCTCAGTTGCAAAATGATGGGCCATGTTTGCCCATGTCTGGGTTGTAGCATGCAATTCTTTCATTCTCTGTAGGGTTGTCCTGCAACTAAACAGCACGGCGTCCAAGTGCTCCAGGCTGTTATTGACCCAGATCATGAGATGGAGTTCCTCAGAGCAGCTGAAAACTCTCTGGGACTAGACTGCCTTCAGCAGCTTCTCTCTAGTGCTCACCTTGTCCTCTCTACTCTGAAAGAAAGGTCTTCTCCTTGTAGAGGAGGAGTGAATGTGGAGCAGACGGAGGGTGTTTTTGTTGTTGTTGTTTCAATATAAAACCATTAGTCCAAGAGTTGGGTCATGGCCTCCATATCACTCATCCAACAAAGTTTTCTTTGGTGAAGAGCTTGACAGCCCACCTGGCCAATCTGATGTCCCCTGATAATTTTGAGCCCTCCCACCCCATCAGGCCACTCCCCTCCCCCTCCCTGCTCCTCAAGCATGCCTACATCTCACCTCTATGCTCTGCCCTTTCCCTCCATGGCCTCTTTCCTGCAATTTCTCTCATCCATAAGATGTATTGGATTAGGTATTTCATTAATTTGATCATAGTTCAGTTTTGTCTTCCTGCCAGTGTTTACTCTTCTATCCGTCATAGTATAGCTTAACTAGCCCAGGATCAGTCCTGAACTATTCTTCTATGGAGATTTCTACATTGACCAACCTCTGACCCCTCACACACAGCACAAATTCAGATCCGAAGATCTGTGTTCAGCTTCCCAAAGGACTAAAATAGAAAGCAGATCAATCTAGGGATGCGGCAGTAATGACTTGGACAATATGGAAGAAAATCCAAGTATATCCTATACTTTTCTTCAAACAAAGAATTGGGGATCGGAGGCTGGTGGTCTGCAAACAGATCAAAAATGTCAATCTACATGGGCACAAAATGAATCGCTAATTAGACTGCAATCCTACCATATCTTGCAGGTTACTTACCTCTTCCATTCAGACCTTTCCAAGTTGTGAGGACCAGTTTTGTGTGTGTGTGTGTGTGTGTGTGTGTGTGTGTGTGTGCCATCATGGCCTTGGGCATTATCCTTGAGCTTTTGTTCTTAAGCCAAGCTCCATTTCTGGGTCTTTGGTGATTAATTGGAAATAAGAGTTTCATGGACTTTCCTGCCCAGGCTGGCTTTTAGCTTTGATCCTCAGATCTCAACCTCCTGAGTAGCTACGATTACAGGTATGAGCCACCAGTACCCCTGATGAGCTTTTAATAGGTTTAAGCCTGGCTTCGTTATAGTATCTTGAGTTATGAGAGGAGAAGCAGAGTCTGATTCTCCTCCAAAAAGTTTTCTGATTGGGAGGCTTATCCACCCCCTCAAACTATATGAGAGACCCAGTTTGGAAATACCTGAAATGGTGCAATCAAAAGTTGGAAGATTAAAATATTCTGAATTGACCCAAAAAGGTGATGTAATCCAGCCCCTGGCTTTTGGGTGGGTGAAGGATAGTGGTGTTTTTCTTTTGTAGCCATTCATTTCATTCAGCAACTTCTATTGAGGACTTCCTAGGGGCCTATGAATGTCTCCTATCCACAGCAATGCCTTCCCTTGGATTTTCTTTTAATCTCATCTCCCTTCTCACATCCTCAATAGAAATGGAGCATACTTGTCACATAGTAGGTACTCAGCAACCTTGAATGTCTCCTCATCAGCCTCCTTCTTTCTAAATTAAAAGAAGAAAATCCCAACATTCAGTCCTTTGGCACAATTGGTCTTGTGCTTCACTAGACTTTCTTCACTTTTCCACCTATGTTAGAGACCTGTCAGCCTAGGATTGGCCTGTGCATGCTTTGGAAGGCATAACCAATAGTAAGTAGAGAGAAAAAAGTGGAGGAGAATGGTGGCAAATGTCATATATTACTGAGCTGTTCCTACCACTACTATAGTAGGCTTTGTGGGCCCTTTTCCCCAACTATAATTTAGGAGGGTTGGGGCTGAGCGCTAGTGGTTCATGCCTGGAATCCTAGCTACTCAGGAGGTTGAGATCTGAGGATCGTGGTTAAAAGCCAGCTTGGGCAGGAAGGTCCTGTGAGACTCTTATCTCCAATTAACCACCAGAAAACCAGAAGCGTTGCTGTGGCTCAAGTGGTAGAGCACTCACCTTGAGCAAAAAAGCTCAGGGACAGTACCCAGACCCAGAGTTCAAGCCTCACAACTAA
This sequence comes from Dipodomys ordii, assembly GCF_000151885.1. Classification (NCBI taxonomy): domain Eukaryota; kingdom Metazoa; phylum Chordata; class Mammalia; order Rodentia; family Heteromyidae; genus Dipodomys; species Dipodomys ordii. Next base: position 3,713,086 of record NW_012267358.1, on the reverse strand, counting down.
CAAAAAAATAAGAATAGAAGGTTTGGGCTAGAAGACGGTGAGGTCACTTCTAGTTCTAACACTCATGGCTCCTTGGTGCTGGTTTTTGTTACTATACCCTAGTACCCATGTGGGTTTTGGAAACAAGGGGAAGAGGCAGGGAGGGAAAGAGGGAGTACAACAGCTCTACAACTGTGAATCCATTCCTCCTGTGCAACCTCTCCTCAATTGTTGTTGTTGTTGTGTGTGTGTGTGTGTGTGTGTGTGTGTGTGTGTATGCCCATACTGTAGCTTCAATTCAGAGCCAGGGCACTGTCCCTTAGCTTTTTTGTTTAAGGCTAGTGCTCTACCACTTGAGCCACAGCTCCATTTCTTTTTGCTGGTTGGCGATGAGTCTGATTTTTCTGTCCAGGCTGGCTTTCAACTGCCATCCTCAGATCTCAGCCCTTGAGTAGTTAGGATTATGATTGTGAGCCATTAGCCCCAGTTCTTCTTTTAACTATACATCTGTCATCAACTAGTATGTCCATTTCCAAAGCTCTGGCTTTGGGACTTTGTCCATGCTACCTTGTATTCATCCTTTGCACATATTATCCTGGTTATGATGGCTCAACTTTCTCATTTTGTCAGGGGCACTTTGCAGAATTTTATTCCTGGCTTTCAAAGTATCAGTAGCAACCCTGCCCAACTGTCACGCCCGATGAGCAGATTCCAAGTTTAGTCCTTCAGGTCACTGAGAATCCATCCCACAATGCTAACCCTGTGGATCCCCATGAAGTCCAAGCCTCAGAATTGCCAGGAAGCTACTAATCACAATCCTGAGGGAAATTGCTCCCAGGGCTCTGGTGACTTTTCCAATTGGAATTCACAAAACAGGAAAGAAGCATCCCCAGGGAAAGAGGGGTTTCTGCTCTGTCAGTCACCCAAGGCCAGGGAGTCCACGTGGCTAATGGCACAGACAGTGGATTTAGATAGGAACAGAAACAATTTCAGCACGGAAGAGATCAAGCCTCCTCCCAGCCCCAAGATGAGGGCAGGGTGGTGTTGGAGGTGGGAGTGGAAAAAGAGGAAGATGAAAAAGAAGAGGAGGAAAAAAAAGCATGAGGAGGAGGAGGAGGAGGAGGAGGAGGAGGAGATGGAGGTGGAGGAGGAGGAGGAGAAAACAGTAGGAGAAAGAGGAGAAGAAGACAACAGCAGTGGTAACAGAGGAGGAAGGAAGTATTATTTTTGCTGTTTCATTAGGAGGCTTCAGCTGCAGGAACCTGGAGTGCTGGGGGCCAGAGGGATGGAGACAGCAACCTGATAACGATCTGGAGAGACTTTCATGCAAGGGGCCCTGGGGGCCGGCAGAGCACAGCCCAGAGCACAGCCCAGACTTGTTTGAGTTCCAAGGCAACCAGGCTGCAATTGCCAGATTCCTGGCCAGTAGAGGCGCCCTGCTCTGAGGCTGTCAGGGCAAATGCCTGGTGCAAGGGAGGCAGGTTGGGAGTGCTAACTGGATTTTTTATTTTTATATCAAGACACTGTTTAAAATTTTTACAAAGGACAAACTCCATGGGTTTTCCGTTAGTGTTTTAAGAACTTTTCTTTAAAAAAAAAAAGAGCCAACAACAACAATAACGAAAGAAGGGGGAAAAAACACTGCCTTTTTTGAAAGAGAAATGACAGACACAAAAAGAGACTAAAGAAAATGGGGCAAATTCCAATAGCATTTCCCCTAGGGCAGAGGCAGAACCGAGATTATGTACCTGGGGTCCCAAGAATAACACAGCCTCCACAGTACCTTATTCACCAGGTTTAGGGTCCCCTGGCCTAGCCAGGCCAAGGCTGCTAGCCTTTAGAAGAAGCAAGTCATGCTAACAGCTCTGCAGCCCTCTTCGGGGACACATGAAAGGCAGGAGAACTCTCCCCAAGAGAGCTCTCCCAGATGGTCTTGCTTAAATCAGTTTCCTTTTTGGGAGGAGGGGGTTGGGTGGGGGCTCCTTTTCCTTGGTCTGATGTGTGAACATAGGGATTCCAGAACCAGACAGACCTGGACCTGGAGCCTCCTTTCTGGAGCCTCTTCACAGTCATGGATTGGAAAAAGCATTTGTTTCCAGTTTTCTTTAAAAAACAAAACAAAACAACAACAACAACAAAAAAAACAAGACCCAGAAAAACGACCAAGTCTGGGGGAGGAAGAGCTATTCTGCTCTTTAAAGCTCCCAAGTCTGGAGTTGGTTGATGGTGCAGTTCCAAGAGGCCGAAGGCGAGCACCAAGGGGGTGTTCAGCGGTTGCTTTCAGGGCCCCCCAGGAGTGTCTGTGGTCAGGCTCAGGGAGCTGGTTTCAGCTGCTGTGGGTCCTCAGTTTATCGAGGACTCCTTTGTGCCCCCCATTGGAAGGGTTTGCTCAGATTGACTTCTGTCTTGGTGGTTTTATACATGCGGGTGCATGTCCACATCTGTGTCTGTGCAGATGGGTCTGCTGTAGGGTGCAGGTGCGTGCGTATACATATGTGTTGTGTATGGATGCATGTGTGTGTCAGTGTGTGTACGCACATGGTTTTGTGTGTGTGTGTGTGTGTGTGTGTGTATCTGGGAGGGAAGGAGCCAGGAGATGAGCTGTGCTCTGGATTGGAGCTATACCCGGGTAGTGGAATGTGAGTGGGGCAGCCCGGTACTGTTGAACCCTGCGGCAAAGGTGTTATAGGGGTGCAATGTCTGCAGCCCAACTAGGGAGTTGGGAATCATCGTGATAGTGTTGGGGGTCATGAGTGGAATGTCATCAGGGGAGCGCCGCAGGGTCAGGGTGTAGTCGGGCAATGCTGTGAGGCGCAGGGCGTCATGGGGGGGACCGGCCTCACACTCATGGTGAGTGGGACCCAGCTGGAGTGCTGCTAGCTCCTCCTCAGGAGCGGCTCCCAATTCAGGGGCCCCAGCTCCCCTTTGAGGGCTAGGCTGCCTTAGGGGCTCCTGACGCCGTTTGTCCTTCCTGTAGTAGAGGGCAGCAAAGGCCAGAACATTGAGGAACAGGAGCGAGGCTCCCACAGCAATGGTGACACTTAATTCGGTGGAGTAGTCTCGAGGGTTCTCCACCAGGAGTGGCCCTGCATCCTGTTCCCCATTCCAGGACCCTTGGGCATTCTCATTGCTGTAGGCAGGGGAGATGGCTGGCCGCTTGGTGCTCCAGGTCTTACCATTGGGCCTTCGCGTGATGTGGGAGCTGTGGGTGGTATCCGGAGGCGGCACTTTGGTGGTTGTGGATGTATAGTGGAACATGTCATGGAGGTTGTACAGGTGGGGCACCAGGTGTTTCCAAAAGGCCACCTTAGTGGCTCGGTAGTGATCACGGACCCTGGGTTTGAGCCCAATGTGAAGGTAGAGCTGGTCCCGGGGGTTGTATTTGGACCAGGCCACTTCTTCAAAACGATTGGCCTTGGTGTGAATGAACTTGGTGTCTTGGGGGACGGGCTTGTTGGGATCTCTGAAATATCACATGGAAATTCTGGGTTACTCTACTTGGTTAAGGAAAGGACCACCTGGCCACTTTCCTCTCACACCCTCCTATAAAACTCTCTTCCCCAGTCCAAATTTTCCCACTATTCCCATTTTTTCTCAGAGTCTGGCCCTCTGTACACACCCCGAGGCCATACCCTGAAGAAAGGAATGGATTGATCTGATTGATCTCCTACTCTCCTTGGTGGGCACACGCATCACCAGAACAGTGCTCATCCCCTGAGCTTGGCCTATGCAGATGCTATGTCTTTTCACATACTACTGGGCATCTAGTAAACTTTTCAGCTGCTTACTTTTGCTAAGAACATTCTAAAGATTTTTTTCTGGGGGCTGGGAAGGTGGCTCAGTGGTAGAGCGCTTGCCTTGCATGCCTGAGGCCCTGGGTTCGATTCCTCAGTACCACATAAGAAAAAGAAAAAAAAGCCGGAAGTGTTGCTGTGGCTCAAGTGGTAGAGCGCTAGCGTTGAGCTGAAGAGCTGAGGGACAGTGCCCAGACCCAGAGTTCAGGCCCCACAACCGGACCAAAAAACAAAACAAAAAAAAAAAGATTTTTTTCTGGACTTCATTCGTATCTCACATGGTCTCTGATTTTTGTACCAGTGCTGGGCTTGAACTCCACGCCTGGGCACTGTCCCCGAGTTTTCTTGTTCAAGGCTAGCACTCTACCACTTTGGCCATAGCTCCAATTCCAGCGTTTTGGTGGTTAATTGGAGACAAGAGTTTCATGGCATTTCCTGCTCGTGCTGACTTCAAACTTTGATCCTCAGATCTCAACTTCCTGAGTAGGATTACAACTGTGAGATACCAGCACCCATCACCTGCTCACGCTTGATGCTAGTTTGGATCCTCAACACAACCTTACTTTTCTTTTTTTTTTCCTTTATGGTACTAGGCAACAAGGCCTTGGGCACATGAACAGGTGCTCTAGCACTGAGGTACACTCTTAGCTCCTTCAAGAAGAATTTGAAGGAAGGAAAATGACAGGAAATCTCCAAAAGGGATGGCAGGGAGTGGGGGGGGGTGGTTAAGAAACAAGCTTTGGAGGATATCATAGGATGGGATATGATGGAAAAGGTTAGACAGAGGAAAAAGGAGGTCATGCTGGGGTTCCAAAGAAGAAAGCACCCATTTTCTCCTTACCCAGTCTTGGCAAAGTTGGTCCAGTAGGTCATGACGACAGCACTAAGCATCACATCATTCTTGGAGAAGTTGCAGGGGAAGAGGTCAGTAGGGCCTACCATAGGGACACCAAAAACGTAGGGTACTTCATCCCCATGAGCTGCATCTGACCAAGCTGGCTTCATGAGGCTCTGGCAGTGATGGTAGAAGGCGTAGAAGTAGGTAGGTGAGCCATAGCGGGCATGCAGATCAGCTGTTACCACAGAGGGCTCCACCCACTGGTGATCAGTAAAGAGTGCCACCAGTGTTTTACGACGAGTCTCAGGGTTGTCACGGTCTGCCCAGTCTGTGTACATGAACTTGATGGTCTCCCTCAGTGTATCCTTACCCTCAGGATAGCCATATAGATTGTCCACGAAGTTGGAGACAGAATAGTCAAAGTCAGTGCCAGAGACACCATCCTCAGGGTCAACCACCCCTTCCACAAACTTGAGACCCTCACCCTGGTTGACACCAAGCATGATATCATAGTTGAGGAACTCTCCCTGTTCCATCAGAATCTCAGGATCATCAGGAATGACATCACCATCAATCACAGGGCCAAAGGCCACATGGTAGCGAGCTGGCTGGATGTCTTGCTCTACCAGCTCCTTGGCACTCTTTTGCCGAAGACAGTCCACCATATCCACGGTGTCCAGCACATTACAGCCCACTTTGTCTGCCAGCAGGCTGGTGTACTTCACTGGCTGGTAGTTCACAGCCCAGCTGGACAGAGCAGAACCACTTTGGATGATGGCCCTCTGAAAAAGCCCTATAGAAGGTAAGTGACAGTGGGTCAGGTCTGTTCTGTCACACGTGGCCATAAAACATCTTATTCCTTTGTCACTAAGGCTGCCCTATGTCATGAACAGGCTAGGAAAGAAAATAAGTCTTTAGCAGGGGGGATGACTGGCTAGGACCACAACTGCCAGGCCCCTTTCTTGACTTCTCTCCACCTTCATTCCTCTACTGCTTCCCTATTCTGGTGCAATGATCAGTAACGCGGGGGTTAAGGAAATGACAGTGAGAAGTAACCCTTTGGGTCCCAGACATGAGCCTCCTTATGCTCCCTCTCTTTATCATCCCTTGTCTTTCCCTCTTGCTTCCTGCCCAGCTGGGCCCAGCTCTGTGCCAGCACACCACCAGGGAGCTGGCGCTGACACCACAAAGGGGTCTTTTTCATGAGAGATGAGAAATGCAGGCAGGAGACAGCCCCATATTCTGGGAGTTTTGGGGAAGGATCTCCAGGGCAAAGGCCTTAAGGTCTGAAAGTCTCCCAGGCACATGTTCTCCCCGAGACTGCCAAAACTTCCCTTTTGCAGAAGCCATTAACAACACATCTAAATTTCTCCCAAGCAGAAAGGATTCCTATCCTCTAAGCTAAAAACGAAGCAGCTTCTTCCCCTTCTTAAAGAAGTCTACCATTCTCCATCGCCTTAATATTCAAGGGAGTTCTGTGTACATGAACTTGAATATCAGAAAACTGATATTCCAAAGATAATTTGGCCCTTAGGAACACAATGACACTGCTCCAGCAGAAAGCCAGTTTATGTGAACAGAAGGGAAGGGACGGAAATGCAGATTACTACTTAAGAGAACCTAATTTTTCTAGATTATTCTCCATGAGACAATTATAGAAAGGCACAGAAAACGAATTTTTTTGCAGTGCTGGGGATGGAACTTGGGGCCTCACACATGCTAGGCAAGTGTTCTGCTATTAAGCCTACCCCTAGCCCAAGAAAACAACTCGTTAAACAAGACAGTCCTTCAGAGACACAAGTACCATTCCAGGTAAGGTCATTTCCTCTTACAAGAGTCCCCAACGAGAAGAGGCCCCTAGTCTGTCTTCAGACACAAGGACCCTCACAGTCAGTTATTGTGCCCTACTTTGGGGAAAAAAGAGAGAGATCTATACTCCCACTACTGCCAACTAGAAATACATTCTCTGTTTCTTTCTGCTGGAGATGGAACTCAGGGCCTTAGGTAGGGATGCTAGGCAAGCACTACCACTGAACTATACCCTAGCCCCCCCCCATTCCCTCTCTTTAGAGGGTACAAGTCCCACCTTAATCTCCCTTCACCAGGGTAGTGTCTAGAGAGGCAGAGATAGAAGTTCTAGGCCAGAGAAGGTGATTCTCCTCTCTAAGAAAGACAGACCTTTAAAGAGAGCATGCCAGAATAACACTAACCATAGAGTCAATTTCAATTCCACTGAAATTTCAATTTAATTCAGATTTCCTTACTTCAGAAAAGGGACACCTATTTCAGGAAGATCTTTTCTTCATTAGAAACTCAGCTTTAGCTAGGTGCTTGTGGCTCATGCCTATAATCCTGGTTATTCAGGAGGCTGAATCTGAGGATCATGGTTCAAAGCCAGCCCAAGTAGGAAATTCTGTGAGACTCTTAACCACCAAGAAGCTGGAAGTGAAGCTGTGGCTCAAGTGGTAGAGCATTTGTCTTGAGCAAAAATATCTCAAGGATAGCATCCAGACCCTGGGTTCAAGTCCCAGGATAAGTGCGCACACGCACAAAGCTCAACTGTAGCCTGGCACTAGTGGTTTATGCTGTAATCCTAACTACTCAGGAGGCTGACATTTAATGATTATGGTTTGAAACCAGCCTGGGCAGGAAATCTTATGAGACTCTTATGTCCAATTAACCACTCAAAAAGCCAGAGGTGTAACTGTGGTTCAAGTGATAGAGCACTAGTCTTAAGCAAAAGAGCTCAAGTATAGCACCCAGGCCCTAAGTTCAAGCCCTAGAACCTGCACATAAGAAAAATCTTTCACCTTAGTAGTTCCCATTACTCCCTCTCTCTGTTTCTGTCTCTGTCTTTCTCTGTCTCTTTCTGTCTGTCTGTCTGTCTCTCTCTCCCCCAAACACACACTCAGCTTTGCCTATCAGAGACAGAATATTCTGTACATTCTCAAGATGGAGAGAACATTCCCTTGCCAAAGGACAAAGATTGTGTTCCACCTCCTGGAAGTGGCTCAGAGACCCACCACTGGAGAGAGGCTAAAAATAAGCCTTCCTTCTGTGGGTTGTATATCCCAGGAAGAGGTCACTCAATAACAGACCACTGTCCCTCAGAAGAAATCTATCTCCCAGGCCAGAGATTCTCACTTTGGGCCCATCTTCTGCTCAAGTTCATTTTCTCTCTTGTACAGACTTGTTCTTTGAGAGAAAGGCAGACAATGAGTGTTTCTTATACCTAGGAACTAATCTCTACCCTTAGATTTCATCTCAGAAGTAACATGTCCATCCCATACTGAAATATTTTCTCTGCCAAAAAGAACTAGTGTCTCAGGGCTGGGAAGGTGGCTCAGTGGTAGAGTGCTTGCCTTGCACTGGGTTCGATTCCTCAGCACCACATAAGCAGAAAAAGCCAGAAGTGGTGCTGTGGTTCAAGTGGTAGAGTGCTAGCCTTGAGCTGAAGAGCTGAGGGACAGCGCCCAGGCCCAGAGTTCAGGCCCCACAACTGGCAAAAAAGGAAAGAAAACAAAAAGAACTATTGTCCCTTCAGAGAGAAACATTGTACTCCCATTCTGCCAATAAAGACTCCCATGCCTGAAGGAGTACCTTACTCTTCTAGGGTGTAAATGAGATTCTCTCCTTCTCTCTCTCTCACAGTTGGAGACATACTTCTTCCCCCAAAGAAACAATTCTCTTCCATTTCTTCCTGAAGGGCTAGCTAGCTGGTGGAAGAGGACTGGTGGATTCCTTGTTCTGTTCCTGGGACATGGAAACAGGCATTCTAGAGCCTAGAAGGCCCTGGGGCTCAAGGTTTTCAGCCAGCATGGTACTAGTCTGTTTCACTCCAGGAGCTACTCACCCTCAGAATGATGTGACAGTGTGAGGAGGCTGACACAGGACGCACCGATGCCCGAGCCAAAGACAGTAATACGGCGGGGATCTCCTCCAAAGAAGGCAATATTCTCGCTCACCCACCGGAGGGCTTGGATTTGGTCAAGAAGCCCATAGTTTCCCTTGGCAGCCTGATCTCCAGTACTCAGGAAACCTAGATTAAACAAAGAGCATGAACACAGTAAAGGCAAAGGGATGGAGGATTTGGCTGAGGATGCAGGTAGGAGTTGGGGGTGGGGGGAGTTGCGACAGAGGATGAACACATGGCCATGCAATTCTTCTCATCTTGCTAACCTAAACCACTTCTTCCTGGGAGGTCTAGCCTCATTAATATAGGCAGTGTTGGCTCCCTGCCTTCCATCCCTGATCCAGTTTGGAAGGAGGCCAAACAGAACATTGGAAGTGGCTGCTTCCTTTAGGTGGGAGAGTTAAACTCCAGAACCAGCAAGAGGTCAGAACTCTGAATCTTCTGCCCAGACATGCTTTCAAGGGACATGATACTAAACATCTGGCAAGGTACAGTGGAAAAAGCAAAAGACACTGGAGTCAGATGGTCCTTGATTTGGATCCAAGTCACATGGCCTTGGAAAACTTATTTAAAATCTCTGGGCCACAGTTTTTGCTCCTGTACAATTATATTAAAAATATAGAGTTGTAAGAAGGATAAAATGGGTACAAACCCAATATAGTTACTCCTTTCCCCTTCCTTCTCTGTAAAGGAAGATTTCTTTTTTTTTTCCCCCGAACTTGAACTCTGGGCCTGAGCGCTGTCCCTTAGCATTTCAGCTCAAGGCTAGCACTCTACCACTTGAGCTACAGCGCCACTTCCAGTTTTCTGGTGGTTTATTGGAGATAAGAGTCTCACGGACTTTCCTGCCGGGCTGGCTTTGAACCTCGATCCTCAGATCTCAACTTCCGGGCGTGACCATTGGCGCCCGGCTTCTTTTTACCTTTTTCTTTTTGTGCCAGTCATGGGGCTTGAACTCAGGGCCTAGGGGATGTCTCTGAAATTTTTTTTTTGCTTAAGGCTAGCACTCTATCAACTTGAGCCACAGATCCATTTGCAGCTTTTACATGGTAAACTGAAGATAAGGGTCTCATGAACTTTCCTGTCCAGGCTGGCTTCGAACTACAATCACCAGATGTTAGCCTCCTAAGTCACTAGGATTACAGGTGTGAGCCACCAGCACCCAGCAGGAAGTGAAAGTTCTAAAAGGTAATATTATCTAACCTCTCCTAGTCCTTCCCATACAAATTATCCCCATATTTTTGCAGGACCTTGGATGGCCTCCTTCCCTTCATCCTCAGGGTAGGTCCTCATTTCCCTTCCTCCAACACCTAATTAATCAGAAACTCTGAGGGTGGGTTCCAGCAATCTATGATTTTAACAAGCTCTCCAGGTGATGCTGATGCCTGCTAAAGTTGAGAAGCCACTGGGTTAGACCATCTTTTTCATCTGGTGGAGAAATGAAGAAGTCAGTGCAGTGCGTTACCACAGAAACAGGTCTTCCCGCCCACCCACTGGGATTTGCTGCTGAGGAGACATGTCACCATGGAGACTACCTTCCCACCCACCTGCTGGGATTTGCTGCTACAGAGACTTGTTACCATGGAGACTACCTTCCCGCCCACCTGCTGGCTATCCCACAGAGATGTCCTATATTCCCCATCACCACCTGCTTCCATTTTAGACTTATCCGGCTGCCTTGTTTCATCTCTTTTCCCTGATCCTTAGAAGACTGTGTTCTTCTGTACTAGGTTTTTGGAAGGGTCCTTTTCAGGTGGGTAATTGCAGTGCTCCAGCACACTGAAAACTCACATGTGAATTAGTATCCTTTGAGTCCACCATTAAAAGCTCATTCACAGCACCTGGAATCAACTTAGTGCAAAACCATGTTGGAGAAGGTGCTCACAGTTCAGAGAGCTCTCTTGCAGTCCTGGCGGTCCTTGGGCAGAGGCTGAATTCAAATAGACTCAAGCAGGCCCAAGACCTGATCACTGCCTTTTGAATCTTTCTGTATCCTCTTGGCCTCTTCAAGTATGTTATTAATTTACCTTTGGTACAATTAAGTATGTAAAGTACTTAGTTATTCCTCCCAGGACCTCATCAAAAGTCCTCTTTAGCCCCAGATTCCAGATGAGGAAAGGAAAAGAGATTAGATCAAGGATGAGTGGAAAAATTCAACTCAAAATTGCCATGTTCCTTAAGAAAACTAAAGCCATTCCTATAAGTCTTTAAAAAAAATTATGGAGCTCAAGACCCAATTCGGTTGCCTACTACCCCTTGAAACCCTGTGGCAAAAATCACTATGTCTTTCTCTTAACCTTCCTTCCCTTCTGTCTCCTTCCCTCATACTCTCTTTTCCTTTTCTCTTACTTAGGCAATAGCAGACTTGGCTTCAGCCTTCACCAGTTTCATTTCACATTCAGTGAAATATGTCAAAGATGTCGGTCCTAATCAGCAGCAAAGCCTGCAGTTGGATGTGGTAGATTTCTCCAACATGAACCAATTTCCTGGGTTAGGGAACAAAGGACTGAAAACTGGGTGGATGGTTTGACCTTCCAGAAAGGGAGCACTGAAGCATGTGGATGGTGCCCTGTCAGTGATCCCTATTACAAGAAGAATTCTGCTTCCAGAACTATTATCCTGGGGCTGGGAAGGTGGGTAGAGTGCTTGCCTTGCATGCATGAGGCCCTGGGTTCAATTCCTCAGTACCACATAAGCAGAAAAAGCTGGAAGTGGCGCTGTGGCTCAAGTGGTAGAGCACAAGCCTTGAACTGAAGAGCTGAGGGGTGCCCAAGCCCAGAGTTCAGTCCCCATGACCGACAAAAAAACAAACAATTATCCAGCTGGGCACTAGTGGCTCATGCCTCTAATCCTAGCTACTCAGGAGATCGAAATCTAATTATCATGGTTCAAAACCAGCCCAGGCAGAAAAGTCCATGAGATTCTTATCTCCAATTAACCAGTAAAAAAAAAAAAAGCTTTAAGTGGGGCTATAGCTCAAATGGTAGAGCAGCAGCCTTAAAAAAAAATGCTAAGGGAAAGTTCCTTGGCCCTAAGTTCAAGCCTTAATACCAGCATACACAAAAAAGAACTACATCCAAATGGGGTCAAGAAGACTTGGTGAGGGTGATCCATCAGGAGCACACACAATCTGGTGGTTTGTGATATCAGCCACTTATTTTTGTTTCCAAGTATCCTGGCCACCCCTAAAAACCACAAGACAAGAGAGGCTAAAATACACAATGCTAGGCATAAACTGTCTAACTAAATCTAAGCCAGCTTCCCTGGGCCCAAGTTGATGCTGTGGTACCTAGTAAGCTGCTTATCAAAAAGAAGAAGGGATGATTTGACAGATGGTACTTAAATCACTCAAGGCTTGATATTGATCAGGTTTTTGGTTTACCTGGAGGGTACCCAATCAGGGATATAGTATTGTTAATTTTGGAACTTAGAATAAAAGGAGGCAAGTCCCTAGCTCCTTAGCCCAGGAATATCCTATATCCTGCTGTAGTCTTTTTCTTTTGTTGGCCTCAAGTCCAGTGGTGGGTTTCTGAAATAATAGCTACCCCTCTTCCCTGGACAAGACTGCGATGTTCTCCATATACATGAATCAACCAAGATGTCTAGAAAAGCTCCTTTTTTTCTTCCTTTGTTTTTTGCCAGTCCTGGGGCTTGAAATCAAGGCCTGGGCACTGTCCCTGAGCTTATTTTGCTCAAAGCTATCTCTACCACTTGAGCCACAGCACCACTTCTGGATTTTTCTGTGTGTGTGGTACTGAGGAATTGAACCCAGGGCTTCATGCATGCTAGGCAAGCACTCTACCACTAAGACACATTGTTTCAGTACTCAGGAGAAGCTGATGGGAGTGAGGGTACATGCATGCCATTTTGGTCCAAAATTGGCCACCTGTTCTGTGATGTTTTGGAAAACAAAATGACTGAGCCTCTGCCACACAGCAAAATCCTCAAGCATCATGGACAAACCCATGTTCTATGTCTGATGCCAAGAGACAAAAAAATATATTTTACATGTACCCAGATGCAATCAATGGCTTACTGATTATATTTCTGTGCCAGAACAGGAACTGAAAGGTACGCAGGAAGTAGTGGAGAACTTCAGACCAAATCTTAGTTTATAACTCCTTCTAGGGGCTGGGAAGTTGGCTCAGTGGCAGAGCACTTGCCTTGCATGCATGAGGCCCTGGGTTCGATTCCTCAGCACCACATAAGCAAAAAGAAAAAAGCCGGAAGTGGCGCTGTGGCTCAAGTGGTAGAGCGCTAGCCTTGAGCTGAAGAGCTGAGGGACAGCGCCCAGGCCCAGAGTTCAGGCCCTACAACCGGACCAAAAAAACAATTAAAAAATATAACTCCTTCTAAGCATGGGATAATGATATTTGAATCATCAAAGAATGCCTAAGCCTCAAGAATAATATTCTGGTCACACCCCTTCTTCCCTAAGGCTCTGTTCTGATTACCCAAATGAGAGGAGATTGTAAATGAATTTTCTTAGTACGAGCTCCATGGATGAACTTCAAGGGTATCGTGAAATTCTTTTTTAATTTTTCTGTGTCCTGGGGCTTAAACTCAGGGCCTAGGTACTGTCCCTGAGCTTTTCTGATCTAGGTTAGTGCTCTACCCCTTGAGCCACAGCTCCAGTCCTGGCTTTTGCTTGTTGTTGTTGTTTTATCTGAGACTAGGACTCAAACTCAATGCCTAACACTTTTGCTTATTATCTAGCACTCTACCAACTGAACCATGCCTCTAACCTCAGGATTTTCTGGTAGTTAATTGGAGATCAGGGTCTCATGGTCTCTTCTGCCCAAGCTGGCTTCAAACTGTGATCCTCATATCTCAGCCTCCTGAATAGCTAGGATTACAGGCGTGAGCCACCAGTACCTGGCTTGAAATTTTGCTTTTGAGTGTGTGTGAGCCAGTATGGAGGCTTGAACTCAGCCTTGAAGCTCCTGCTTGGCTTTTTCACTCAAGGCTGGCACTCTGCCACACCTCCATTTCCATGAAGTTTTCTTTTGTATGTGTGTGGTGCTAGGGCTAGAACCCTGGGCCTTGCTCATGCTAGACAAGTGCTCTACCACTAAGCTACATTCCCATCCCTGTGAAGTACTTTCTATATGTGGTGTGTGTGTGTGTGTGTGTGTGTGATTCTGTGGGACAGTTCATAACTTTCATTGGAATCTCACAAGAGTCCCCAGAATGTTAAGAACTATTAATATAGAAACTTAAGAATCAGCTGGGAAGGTGGCTCAGTGGTAGAGCTCTTGTCTTGCATGCCTGAGGCCCTGGGTTCGATTCCTCAGCACCACATAAGCAAAAAGAAAAAAGCCGGAAGTGGCGCTGTGGCTCAAGTGGTAGAGC
>NW_012267358.1:3685915-3699160 GCF_000151885.1 Dipodomys ordii | reverse complement strand
TCAGCACCACATAAGCAAAAAGAAAAAAGCCGGAAGTGGCGCTGTGGCTCAAGTGGTAGAGCACTAGCCTTGAGCTGAAGAGCTGAGGGACAGTGCCCAGCCCAGAGTTCAGGCCCTATGACTGGACCAAAAAAAAATGAAACTTAAGAATCAGAGCAGGGGCTGGGAAGGTGGCTCAGTGGTAGAGTACTTGTCTTGCATGCATGAGGCCCTGGGTTCGATTCCTCAGCACCACATAAGCAGAAAAAGCCTGAAGTGGCACTGTGGCTCAAGTGGTAGGGTGCTAGCCTTGAACTGAAGAGCTGAGGGACAGCGCCCAGGCCCAGAGTTCAGGCCCCATGACCGACAAAAGAAGAAGGAGAAGAGGAGGAGGAGCTGAAGAGTTGTGAAGTAACTAGCAAAGGAAGATATCATTTACTGTGATCCTGTGCAACAACCTTCTGTATTGCCTACAACTCTCAAAAGACACTGGAGTCCTCACAACCTACTGAAATTCCAACTCTTTCCTTCTGTCTCCTCACTGACTCATTTCCCCAATAGTACCTTAGCATTTTTGCTCTCCCAGGTCTGTTTCTTTCTTTCTTTTTTTCCTTTGGTTGGTCATAAGGCTTGAATTTAGGCCCTAGGTGCTGTCCTTGAGCACTTTCACTGAAGGCTAGCACTCTAATACTTTGAGCCACAGCTCTATTTCTGGTTTTCTGATGGTTAATTGGGGATAAGGGTCTCAGGGACTTTCTTGCCCTGTCTGGCTTTGAACCATGATCTTCAGAGCTCATTCTCCTGAGTAGCTAGGATTACAGGCATGAGCCACCAGTACTTGCCCCTTTTCTTCTCTTCCTTACTTTCCCTTGTTTTTTCTCTGTTCTATGCTTTCACTTCATTCCTAGCTGGCCTGACAATATGGAACTGGTACATATTAGAATTCTCTGTACATTCTAGTAAACCTTATAGATAGAACTTTGTGTTGATAATTTACAAAAGCAGCTAAGTTGAATATTTTCTATTACTCTAAGAAATTAGCAGATGTACTTGTAACCATCCATCAAGTAATGTGCATAGTGGCTGGATATCTGCATCGGATCATGTCTATGCATAATCATTGCTGTTTAGGAATTGTGTGGCCTTAGTGTGTGGACTTACAGTCACCTTCATGGTACCTTGACCTCCAGATCCCCTTTCTTAACAAGACAAAGGAGCTTACAAGAGCTTTGATATGGTGTCTGAGGCGTGTAATAAGAAAGAAGGAGGACAGAAATGTAAAATCCACTAGCCTGTGGAGGGATCAAGGTCACGACCAGCAAACTCTGTGTGTCCGGGGAGAGACTGAAGGGGATGCAGGCTGACTCAGCTTTTCTCAGAAGAATATCATATCTCCAGTTTGAACTCACAATAAGTTTTTTCCTATCCTACATAATATTAAGGTAAGTCAAGAGGGGATTGCCACCTGGAAGTGAAATGTAGTGCCAGGACCTCTGGGATTGGAACTGGCAAAGCAATATACTCCAGAGCAAATTAAAAATAAAGTTCTGTCCTTCAACTAGTCAGGGAGTAAGCAAGATATAACTGCGGGTTCAGCCTTCAGGCCCACAGACCTGACAAACACCTTAGACTCCCGCTGGAATTCTGAGGACACAAACCCTCCAGCAAACAAGTTAGCTTCTTCAGGTCTCTACAGAGGTGTGGAGCCTGGGTGAGCTGTCTGGAAGGGAGCAAGGCCCTATGTGCTTTGTCACCTTCCCTGAGGCACTTGTTTTCCAGGAGACCTTGGTCATAGATAGGCCCTGGAATTCACTAAGAAAGGTACAGGGCAGAGAGAGGGAGCCTAATCACTCAAATGAGCATGTGTATTGCAGGGAGAAGTGCTTGGTGTGTGTGTGTGTATGTGTGTGTGTGTGTGTGTGTGTGTGTGTGTGTGTACATGCACGCGTGCAGAGGCAATGGGGAAATAAATGTGTGAATAAGAGTATCACTGGGTATGAATGGAGATGTATGTATGGAGAGAGTAGAATGTGTACATGTATATGTACTTGGGGGATGCAAGGATAGGGAGAAGGAAGGGTATTCTCAGGATAGGGAGATGTGTGTGTGTGTGTGTGTGTGTGTGTGTGTATATACAGATGCAGCTCTAGATCCATGGATGAGTAGAGATTTGTGGAGTGATGGAAAGAAGCACATGTGTATGAGTGGGATGTATATATTCAGAGCATGTGTGGGAAGCATGTATGTGTGTTTATGGATACATGTATATGCATATAGATGGGAGCCTATAGGTGTGTGTGTAGATGTGCAGAGTGGATGGATATTTGTAGATGAGGAGGCACGGATAGGTGTGGGGGTTTAGTATTGGTTCACATGTCAGATGGATGAGTAGGGCGTTTTGCATCAAGGGAGGGAGCATATTGGTTTGTGCTTATGTGAGGAAAGCAAGGGGCAGATGTGTGCATGTATGCAGTTATGTGGGTGTGTGGAGTGGCAGCAGAAGTGGAGAAGGCGTGAAGAAGGATAGGAGTGTGTATGTGTGGGGTGGGTGGAAGGATATTTATGTACATGTAAACGATGTGGAGTTTGAGTGTAGCCATGGCTGTCCAGGGTGTAGGTCTTTGTGGGAGATGTCAGTATGGGGACAGAGGAAAAGTGTGATGTACACTCTGTGTACATGGGTATAGATGTGAGTACAGAGCTGTGGGGAGTATATGAGAATGTGTGTACATATTATATATATGCATATATATGGAAGATGGAAAATGGGGTGTGGATGTGAGGAGGGTTATATGTGTCTATGAACTGGCAGAAGAATGTGTTCATGTGTGAGGGGTCTGTAGTGTGGACCTGGAGTGACACACATTTGCTCCATGAGGGTGAGTGAGAAAGAACTGTATGCATGGAGAGTGGATGTATGTGGGCTTAAGGGTGAGTGGTCATGGGTAGATCAGTAGGCATAGTGTATAGGTATGGAGTGTTTAGGCATGTGAGGTTGGGGATAGGGGTAAGAATAAAGACACCAGAAATAAAAATTAATGAAGCCTACAAAACTCAGTCAAGACAAAGTGTGGGAGGAGAGACTTGGCTTGGGACTTAAACAAATATGTGCAATTTAAACTGAATTTTCAGTGGCATGTACTTGGGTCCAAAGAAAGGGCCTAGGAATATGAGGAATCCCTCATCAGCTGGGTAGGGGTGGTGAGATACAAGCTATGGCTATGGTCATTAACAATAGCTAGAGAATCGAAGTAACTTGCTTTGAATTCTCCAGCATTTTTTCCTCCCAACTTGAGAAGCCAGGCCTTCTTCTAGGCACCTGGCAGGGAATCGTACCTAGCACCCCAACTCGATAGTTGAGGGTGATGACGATGACGTTGCCATAGCTGGCGAGGACACTGCCATCAATCATGTTGCCTGTCCCTTCCATGTAAGAGCCTCCGTGGATGTAAACCATGACAGGCTTAGCACCGCTGTCCCGGATGTCTGTAAGGAGAAGGGGTGAGACACAGGCTGGATAGAATGCCCTTCCTCCCCCACCCCCGCCAGCCCTGGGGGGGGGGTTGCAAGCAGTAAAGCTATCCCAGGTGCCAGGACACCACTGCCATCTGAGGGAAGGACTCATGGGGTTGTTTAGCCCAGAGCTCAAGCTTTGGCCAGAGTCAGTTGAATTCCAATGATATAGAAAATTTTTAATATAAATGTATTGTTATGATTAAAAGGGATATTTGGAGGGGTTACCATGGCATAAGGCAGGTAATGAGAACAATGTTTTTGGACAATGGTACCCCTTCCTTTGTTTTCCCTCCTCTCATCCCTGCCCATAAGTTGCAAAGTTATTTTTTACATAGTGTATATTGAATACCATGACTGCATTTGTTCACCCTTTCAATGATATTTTTAAAGACTCAGGTTTTGATTGCCTCCCAACTGAAAGTAACCAGGTGGGCCTAATATAATTAGGTCTAGGTGGTCCACAGCTGGGCTCTGGGAGGGGGCAGCAAGAAGAGCATGAACTGGTGGTTTCTCAATGGTATCAGGTGAGTCCCTGCCCTGGGCACCCAGGAGTCCTGGGACCTGACATGGCTTTTGAGAGCAGGGTCTGGGGAGCCCTGAAACCTCCAAGACTAGACCAGTTACATGGAAAAAATGGCCATTGGCAGGAGCTGCCTCCCCCCTGCCCCCCAGTGCAGACAGAGACAAGAGGGGTGGGAATAAGGAATGGCACAGGGAGAGAACGAGGAAGGAGGCGGGAAAAGGGAAGTGAATGGCAGAGGTGGGGTAGGGGAGCCTTACTGATGTAGTGTCTCAGCCATGTGTGCCCATTTGCCCCATTCTCCCTAGGGTGGACTTAAGCAGAAACACTGGGGATGTCCCCCCTCATTAAAAAAACAACACAGCTTGCTCCCAGTCAGCATTAAGAGAAGATGGATCCTCCCCAGGGGCCATTCAAGGAGGGCCCATCAAGTGACTGCTCCCACACTCAGGCAGCCTAGTGTCTGGTGTCAGGCCTGGGGCAGTCCAGAACAGGCTCTCAGCCTGATCTACAGGCTCTGCCTGTAATCTGTCAGTCTGTGAGCTGGACTGTCACACCAACATACTTCTCCCCATCACCAATGGGCCCCCTGAGTTGGCTGGCCCCTCCAGGGTGAAGGGGTAGGACCAGAGTGTGCAGGTAGAAGGGGGTGTGCTCTCTGTGGAACAAACGAACCTGGTACTCCAAGGAAGAAGGCTGGTCCAACCATCACCCGAGCTTAGGCCATCTACTGATGGCCTCAGCCTGGCACATTAGCCCACAGCCTTTCTGGTCTTGTCCTAAATCTAATGCAGTCCCTGACCTTGGGACCATCTCTCTTTCTGGGAGATGGCTGGGGAGG
Organism: Dipodomys ordii; assembly: GCF_000151885.1. NCBI lineage: Eukaryota > Metazoa > Chordata > Mammalia > Rodentia > Heteromyidae > Dipodomys > Dipodomys ordii. The sequence goes on along the minus strand of NW_012267358.1, from coordinate 3,694,304 downwards.
TTCTAGCCTCTGTCACTGTCTTGTTCCTCCATGCGCCGTTCAGCTGGGCCTCTCCAAGAGACACAGGGGTCTCCTTAACGAAACACCGTCCAGTTTCCTTTGTACTTCTCCAGGCCCTCCCCTGCCCTGTTTCCTCTCCACACTCCCTGCTGCTCAGCACAGGCAGGTGCCCATGAACCGTAGAAGACGGGGGAGGGAGGGGGCTCGGGGCAAGGGAGATGCCCTCCCCATAGCTCTGCTTGTGATCCCTGCTCCTGCCAGCCGTTTCCATCACCCTGGAACTCCCAGTGGCCAACGGACCAAAGACGGAGGAACAGCCCAACGGCCTTGTACAGGAACAGAAACACACCAACGGACGGACGGACAGACAGACAGACGGGGCTTCTCCCCATCGAGAAAGGGGAGGGGCTCTGTGCCATGCACCAGCCGCCGCGCCCTGCAGCCCCCAAATACCTTCATCTTCATCCCCGTCATTATCCGCTAAGTCCTCGCCCTGTTTCTTAGCGCCGGATCCTGGGGACCAGACACGGGGAGACACAACAGCACAGAACAGAGAACAAAACAGAGAGAGAATTCAAAAACAGCATGACTGCAGTGTGGCCCAGCAAGCCAGCTCTGGGCCTGGGCCCAGGACAGGCAGGAGGGATGGCAAGAACTGAGGGAATGGGTGGGCTGAGGCTCAGACCTTCATCAGGATGATGGTGTTGCAGGCCTCTGCTGTGCTGGCCTCCCTGCACCTCCCTGCACTGCCTCAAGCCTCCCTGCACCTCCCTGCCCCAACCTCCATGTCCCCAGCAGCCCCTCTCAATCAACTCCCTTCCCAGGTAGGAAGGAAGTAGCAGCAGGTGGGCTAGGGCACAGGGCCAGAGACCCACTCAGCAAGGATTCATTCTGGGCAGTGGGGGGGGGGGTGGGGTGGGGAGGGACTGCGCAGGTGGACACAGGCAAGTTGAGCTGGAGAGCAGGGGCAGATTCTGAAGATGAGAAGTGACATTGCCAGCACATGTGGATATAAATATGAGATAACTTAGAGCAGAGACACGTACCAGGGGCCCCAGGCCTGAGCTACTGGGACCCAATGCACAGACTTGAGCTAGGCCTCAGCTGACCCTGATTCCCACAGGAGAAAATGGGAGATGAAGTTTACTCTCTGGCCTTCATTGGGGACCCCTGCTCTGATTAATGGCAAATGGGGTTCCTGCCCATAGGAACCAGTCTTGAGAGCAGCAAGCATTGCTCTGAGATGTAGAGAGCCAGGGGGAAGGGAGGGAAGGAAGAAAGGGGAGACAGGGAGGAGGGAAGAGAGAGAGAGAAAGAGAGAGAGAGAGACAGACACAGAGACACAGAGAGAGACAGAGAAGAGACAGAGAGGAGAGAAAGAGATAGGGATAATGGCAATAGTTCCTACCATATACTAAATATTTACCATGTGCCAGGTATTCTACTTCTGCCCAAATTGTTTGATCCTTACACCCCAGGGAGGTAGGTATTATCTTTATTCCTGTTTCACTGATGGGGAAACTGAGGTTCAGAGAGGTCAAGTGACTTGCTCAAGATCACATAGCTAGGAAGTGCTAAAGGTAAGAAGCAAACCCAGGTCTGCTTGACTTCAAAGTCTATGGTCTTTCCACTGTACCATGCCACCTTTTGGGAAGGGGGAAAAGGAAGGGGAGAGAACAAGTCAATGAGAGAAGAAGGAGTGTGGATGTGGGGGAGGAGTAGAGAGGAAAGCAGAGGGGAGGAGAGTAGAGAGATTAGAAACGAGAGATTAGAAAGAAGAGAGACATTCAAGACCTGGGGTAGGCTGGCATCAATTCTTCCTGTTCTGAGGAGACTAGAAGTATTTAGAACGTCTGTGGAGAGAGAGGGCCTACTGCCTGGATGCTGGATCAGATCATGTGTGGTAATGGAGGTAATTCTGCTGGCATCCCAAGCATTACCCTCTGGCATCCAGGACACCAGATACCCCCAGCCTGTAGGAAGCAAATAGCCCTGTGTCTCAGTTGTCTTAAGCTCTGATGATTAGATATCCTTCTAGCTCTTAATCAAAACAGGAACTACTTTCCTACTACAAAATGGCTTTTCATCTAAAGCAAGAGCTCAGCTTCGCAGTAGAAACGCCTCCAGCTTCCTGAACTTGCAGTGGCACTCACCGTCTTAACAGGTTAGTTCAACACCTGCCAGTGGTACCTTCAGAACCCTGATGGGACCCAGACATCATCACCTACATAGTGGACAGCCCACTGAACTGAAAAGAATTACTTGTCCCTACACACTGATTTCTTCCACCTTGATGAGGGTGGGGGTGGAGCAGATCTTCCCCCAGGAAAGTTTTTGCTTCCTGTCCTTCCTTCATGGCTGCACTGGCCCAACCTTCCTTGCACAGATGCCTTTAGCATGGCCCTGTTGAACAATTCCTTGCTGATCTGGGCCTCACCAGGCACCATGGGCAGACACTATGCAAAGCTGCCAAGGGCCATCTCTCCAGACCTATGCATACAAAAGCCATAATGACCTCTGGGTATGGGTCTCCCCAAAAGAGATTAAGATTTGTAACTGTTCCAAATGGCCAACAGGCCCAGAAGAGGGAACTCAATTGAATAGCTAAATGACCAAATGCCTTCTTCCAATCCTGTCCCCATTTCCCACACTAGCCTGGTGGGGCTTAGGGAAACTAGCTGCCGCTGGTGTTTGTTTGATAGTTTTGCAGTGCTGTAGATAGAAACCAGGGTTTTGCACTCTCTAAGCAAGTGCTCTACTGCTAGAGCCACACTCCTACTCCTTTTGTTTTTTAGGGTTTTTGTTTGTTTTTTTTATTTTTGCGGGGCTTGAACTTTGGGCCTGGACGCTGTCCCTGAGCTCTTCAGCTCCAGGAGAGCGCTCTACCACTTGAGCCACAGCGCCATTTCCAGTTTTCTGATGATTAATTGGAGGTAAGAGTCTCATGGACTTTCCTGCCCAGGCTGGCTTTGAACCTCAGATCTCAGCCTTCTGAGTAGCTACGATTACAGGCCTGAGCCACTGGTGCCGAGCTATTTTTTTTTTCTGGGTAGAGTCTCAAATTAACTTTGCCTGAGTGAACCTCAGATTGTGATCCTCCTACCTTTGCATCTGGTGTAGCTGATTATAGGCACAGGCCACCATACCTGACTCCACATGAAGTTTTTTTTGTTTGTTTTGCTTTGTGCTAGAACTAGGGCTTAAACTCTGGGCCTCCTCCCTCACTCCCAGGCTGGTGCTCTACCACTTGACCCACAGCTTCAATTCCAGGTTTTTGCTGGACAATTGGCGGTCTCACAAACTTTCCTACCCAGGCTGGCTTTGAACTGGGATCTTCAGATCTCAGCCACCTGAGTCAGCTAGGATTATAGGCATGAGCCGCTGGAGCTTGGCTCCCACATGAGTTTTAATAGACTTGGAGCTTCTCCAATACTGGAATTCGCTGTAATTTCTAAATTCTTCCTCTGCCTCACGTCCCTCCACATCCCAACAGCACCTAGCCCATGACTTCAGTCATTATTCACAATTGTGACTGGTAAACACTCATACTGAGAGGCAGCTTCCAGTCAGCTCTCTGGCTGGAGTATCAGGGCTGCTCTAGACTCTTACTGGAGCCCTGGGATGTTGTTAATGGTAATGGCATCTACTCTCTTCACCCCAAGACATCACAAAACTCATGGGAGCACATTTAAGAGATACTGTTCTTGAATATATTTATAGGCTAATGGAATTTTCAGACCACAGTTGCCTCCTTCTACCTTCTGATGTGGAAACAGAAGTTCTTAAAAGAAAAGACTGGCCTCATGTCCTACTGTGATTTGGAAGCTGAGTTAGGACTCCATCAAGCTTCATGCTCCCAGACCTGCACTCTTCTGGAAGCACCACAGCACCTTGCATTGGAGTGAAAGTCATGCATGGGCTGTCTACTGTGTTTGAGGGTGGGACTGGGTTGGAGAGGACAAAACATTGTCCTTAGGGCATCATGTATCAGTCCATGCTCTAATGTGCAGCAAAAGTTCTCAAGGCATGTGTTTAACACATAGATTCCCTATTCTGCCCCCAGAGATTATTCCGCCTCCCACCCTGTCCTGATACTGGGGCTTGAACTCAGGTTCTTGTGCTCTTAGCTTGGCTTTCCCCCACACACACTCAAGGCTGATGCTCTACCACTTGAGCCGCAGCTTCACTCCTGCCTTTTTACTGGTCCACTGGAGATAAAGAGTCCCATGGATTTTTCTGCCCAGGCTAGCTTTGAACCCCAATCCTCAGGTTCTCAGTCTCCTAAGTAGTTAGAATTACAGGTGTGAGCCCCTGGCGCCTGGCAAGATTAGTAGGGAGCATTCTGTCCCAGGAATGTTGATGTCCCCACTCTGACAACATCAAAGGAAAACAAACTCCAAGCTTGCCAAAGGGTTGTAGGGATCAGGTTGTGATTGTCCACCTGTTCCGTAAGCTATTAATGGTTTCAAGTCGGCCCACTCCAGCCCCATGTCACCATTTTTCTTCCACAGCTGGGAGGTGGGAATGGCCATATGGGAATTGCCTGCATGAGCTACAGTGGAAAGAACATGCCCTGAGGGTCAAGGGGCCCAGGTTTTGGCCCCAGACCTGCTACACAGTAGCAATAGGGCCTTGAGCAGCAACAAGTAACTCCCCTAGGCCCATTTCCTTATTTGTAAATTTGGGATACTGATCCCTGCCTTATTTGCTTCTAAAGGTATGGGACAGATTTGGAGATAGATGAAAGAATGTGTTGCAGGAAAAAAAAAAGATATTCAGGCAGGCACTAATCAGAGGAACAAATTCCTCTTGGCAAGAGGATACATTTAAAATTTGCCACCAGAGATCCATGAATTCTGCCACCAGAGCAGCTAGGATCTGGCCAGAGGCAGGGACTGGGTGTACATGTGGAAGGAAAAACAGACTCTGTACATGTGTTTGTTCTAAGGTTCCTGGGACAGTTGAGTCTAGACTGTCAACCTAGGACAGGGCAGTGTCTTGTGGTATTGCTCCCTGCGGGAGAGAACAGAGCCTCTGACTCTGCTTTGGTTGCCTAAAGTTTTTCCTCAGGTGTCATCAGGAGAGCCACTGGCTCTGATTTTGGCCCACACATTAGGATGGAATTTGGAGCTGGTAAGATTGGAGGCAATAGAGTTGCTGCTTCTGCTCTGAAACTGACTTAGGCCACTGAAACTTCCCTATAAAGCAGCCAAGGCCCTCTGATGAGGTGAACTTTATGCTTGCTCACCGCCCCCTGAACCTGGGCTTCTTGAAGGAAGGCTGGGTCTTCAGGGGTAAGGGCAGGTGGGCAGGCAGCCCTCCCTCTCTCTCTCTCTCCCTCCCCGCCAGCTCGCTACCTACCTCCTTTCCTACAAATTTTCTTGTTGGGCTTTCGGGCGCATTCCTTGGAAATCCGCTTTACTGTAAAATGAATAAAAAACTAAAAAATAACAGGAGGCCTCTGCCCAGGGGCATGCACCCCACCCCCACCCCCAGGCCCCAAGAGCTGAGCTGCTCTGCAGGCGGCACATGGCAGAGAGCCTGTCCCACCATCTCCTTTGTTTGTCACTTACCTTAATGTGACCCCCGCCCCCGCGGGAGGAGGCATCAGCTAGTGAAGAGGAGGTACCTAAGCTTTGCCCACTTGTCTTGCCCCCCCAAGTCCCCCACCACACGCACCCAGCTTGCTCAGCCACACACACCTACCACCTTTTGAAGCAGGTGGCGTGGCAATGGGGTGGGGGGGTGGGGCCTGGTGGAGCCAGCATCCTCCCGCGGGGCAGCTGCCAGCAGAGACCCATACTCCCCAGGGCACCCCCATCCAGCACTGGACCTAGACCTGTCAAAGCTCCCAGGCCTGGCCAGTCCCCTCCTGGCAACAGTGTCACTCACACATGGGAGCTCAGACAATGCTGGGAGAGGGAAGAACAGGGAGGGGAGAGGGGAGGCCGAGCAGAGTGATGGTTAGAAGCAGTTTCACAGACAGACAGACTCATGCTGCAGGGCACACAACCACATGCAAGCCACAAACATAGCAGGGCAGGCGGGAGGCAGGGAGGGTACAATGCCTGGCCATAGCACTCACCATCCTCCGTGGGCACATAGACATTCAGGTAGAGGCAGTCTTCATTAGGCTCCTGGATGTAAGTGGCGACGATATCCAGGTTGGCAGTGAACCACACTGGCAGCATGACTTCGGGCACAGCTGTGTGGATGTTCTGGGGGCACACTGGGGGAAAGTGTGTGGCGTTCCGAATGCCTGACCACGATGGGGGTGGTTCAGGGGGCAGGAAACGTTTCTCGCCGATTGGGGGAGCTGCGTAGGGCACCCCCAAGTATTGATCCACAGGCCCCAGGATCTCACTGGGCAATGGCACCCGGGCACCCCTTAGCTTCCCAAAGTGAGTATTGACCGTGGGTGCTGGGGTCTGGGTACTGGCCCTCAGCACTAAACTGAGAAACCACAGACTGAGGCACAGGCTCCGGCCAACTGTGGGCGTGGGGCTCAGGGACAGCGAGGGCGGGCCAAGCCGCAGCCACATGTTCCGGGCAGGGGGACTGGCAGGAGAGGCAGACTCCAGGGTCAGTCACAGCATCAGCCCAATAGGCAGCCCCTTCATGGCCACACTGACTTGAACCTCAAAACTGAGCTCTCGGGGGACACCTACAGGTGCCCAGCAACGTAGAGAGCAGGTCGTCCAAGCACCACCGCTTCCAAAGGGGACTCCCTCAGGGCCAGACAGGCCTGTGGAAAGAGGGAGGCATGTGTCATCCGAGAGTGTCTGAGGGCTGCAGAGTGGGTCTTGGGTGGGTGGGTGGGCAGGTGGGGGCAGCTCTACTGAGCTTGGCCTATGCTCCTATAGTTGAAGAGGTATCATGAACCATGTTCCAGGGGACTCCCAGGTGATCCACAGCCTGTCAGAACCATTCTATATGCATGGCATAGGTAGAAATTCTAAGGAGATGAACAGAGTGACAGTTGTCACTACTCCAAGTTCACAGTCAGGTTCAACTCCACAGCCAATGGAGTTTGCCAGGGACTGCTGGAGCTATAGTAGCAAGGCATGGTGGTGTTGGAGAGAGCTGGAAATGGAACTCAGGTCCCTGGACATGCTGTGTGAACACTGAACTGTCTAGCCCCTGAGACCTGGTAACCCCACACAGGGATCTCCACATCAGAAGATGGGAAGATGGTCAACTCATTCTAGGACATGAACTCATAAGGAGAGGCAGCAGATAAGTGGTAGATGCCACTGAGACCCCCTCATCCTCAGGCAAGAACAGGGGCATGACAGCCATCCACTAGAATACCCAGACCCTCCCATATCCTTTATGGACATTGCTCCTAAGTCTTCATTACATCCAAACCCTTAAGCCCTGGTCCTTTCTGCTGCCTCTCTCTTCATTCATACCCAATGCCAGAACCCATTCTGTGGAGCATGCTAGGCATTTTGGATGCTAGTCCAGTGTAAAATAAACAACGGACTGTGGGCATACACACTCAAAGACTCATAGTGGGGGAAAACTCACAAAGACTCAAAAAGGCAGTGAGAAAGACCAAGCCAGCATCATGGACACTACCATATTCACGCACAGAGACACCCATTCCAAACCCACAGAGATCCCTTGATATAGTCCCACATTCTGAGAGAGCACCCCACACAGCCAAAGCTTCACAGAGTGAAATATTCAGACACACATACAGAGACTTACTCAAAAAAAAATCACACATACCCGCATAGGTAAATATCCAGACACATGCAGCATAATGGTGACACATAGGTGGAGACAGAAACAGAAATAGCAACACAGACACACAGGCCTTCTGACACAGTTAAACAGTCAACACATACACACAGGCACACACAGACAGTCCTGCATGGACATCCACACATGCACATGTGCACACACACACACACACACACACACACATTTCCTTTTCACCCCATTTCTCCCACCTTCTGAGATTGCAGGCCTGCTCCTTTAAGAAGTAGCTGAAGGGGTGGGGGAGGGAGATGGGAACGCCCGGCAATCGGCCACCACAAGAGGGGAATGAGAATATGTGTATGTGTGTGTGCATGTGTGTATGTGTGTGACTGCGTGTGTATGAGTGAGAATGGAAGAAGAGGAGGAGGAGGAGGAAGAAAAAGGGGAGAGAGAGACAGAGAGAAAGAAGGAGGAGGAGGAAGAGGAAGAGGAAGGAGGAGGAGGAAGAGGAAGAGGAAGGGGAAGAAGAAGAAGAAAAGAAGAAGAGGAGGAGGAGGAGAAGGAGGAGAAGGAGAATGAAGAGGAGGAGGAGGAAGAAGAAGAAGAAGAAGAAGAAGAAGAAGAAGAAGAAGAAGAAGAAGAAGAAGAAGAAGAAGAAGAAGAAGAAGAAGAAGAAGAGGAA
>NW_012267358.1:3660017-3685865 GCF_000151885.1 Dipodomys ordii | reverse complement strand
AGAAGAAGAAGAAGAAGAAGAAGAAGAAGAAGAAGAAGAAGAAGAAGAAGAAGAAGAAGAGGAAGAAGAAGAAGGAGAAGGAGAAGGAGAAGAAGCAGCAGCAGCAGCGGTGGCGGCAGCAGTGGTGGCGACAGAGGAGGAGGAAGAAGAAAGAGAGAAGAGGAGGGTGGACAAAGTGACTAAAAGGGTGGGAGATCAGAGGAAATGGGGAGCTAAGCATGGGGGGGAAGATCCCAGACACTGCCCAGAATGCATCCTGCTGGAGGGGAGGAGGGGAAGGGGAGGGAAGGGGAAGGAAGGGGTAGGAGTAGGGAGGTGGGGCAGGAGGGAGTGGGTGGGTGTGTATATGGGGGGGGGATAGTCCGCAGCTGAGTTCACACAATCCCCCCATTCACCATCTCCATGGCAACCCTGGGGCACAGACCGCTCATTCACACGGCTTCCCTGCCAGCAACCCCCCCCCCCAATTAACCCCCTCGATGCTGCTCCCACCTCACAAATTCCATTAACCCTTTCAAGATGCGTCCCTCTCCAGTAACCCTTCGGCGCCAAATGCCAAATTCCCCTTTGAGTCAATTTCCTGCAGCCCTTCCCCCATAAATACCTAGACAAGCGGACCGACCCCCAAATGCCCTCTGTACCCTAAAACCCACTGTAGGATCCCAAGGCCAAGATCTCCGTTCCAGTCCAACTAGCATTTGTGAGAAGACAACGGGAAATAGCACTGCTGGGATGAAAATGACATCTGGGGGGCACTTTGGGGGGGGCAGGAGCTGGGATTGGGAGCACCAGGCAAGGGGCATTGTGTAGGAATGGAGTACTATTGAAAACTGCAGTGTTGGGGACTATGAGGAATCGGAACAGTATTGGGGGATGGAGTTGCACTGGAATGGGGAGGATAGAATAAAGGCCTCCATTGGGTGGGGGGGCTGCAGAGTGTGGGGGAAGGAACCTGGCTAGGAGATGCTATGAGGGAAGGGGGATGGGGCTGCACTGCAGGGGAGGGGGGACTGGCAACATGCAATACAGGAATGGGGCCAGGGGCCCTGGATAAGGGTATTTTGGTGAGCATGCAGGCTGGGCTGTAGAAACAGAGGGACCATGGATGGGAGGATAATAGAGATGCGGGATTTAGGGAGGAGGTAGAAGAGGAAAACGAAGCAAAGAGACATTGGAGGGTCAGGGGTGCCTATGAAGAACGCAGTGTTGAAAGGAATGGGAGCTACTGGTTGGAGGATGGTGGAGTCCGGGATTGGGAGGGGACAGGATGGGGGGCAAGGGATGGGCAGCTAGAAGATGAGACTGGGGGTTGGGGCAGGCGGCCTCACCTGTTCCCTGGGCTGCTGTGAGCGACTGAACCGCGCCACGGACCACCCATATCGCCTCCAGGCCAAGGGCTCCGCACCCGAATCCCGAGATCAGCTCTCCGGCAGCCTGGCTGCTGTGCCCGCGCACTGAGGGGGCGCGCTGCGCGTGCCCGGACACAGGGGGGGCGCGGTCCCTGCCATTAACTCCTTTTGTGCCAAAGATGGCTCAAGTCCTGGGGCATGGCCCAATTCCCACCCACCCACCCACCCCCACCTCATGCTCAGGCAGGCTCTGCTTACTCTTCCTCTCCCTTATAAGTGAACACACCTCAAATTGCAAGCTATCAGACAGGTGTTCTTCCAGGGCAGCTAATCTAAATGTTTCTCACAAAGCAGGAGACCTTGACACAAAGGAAGAAACTGAGGCACTGCATGCAGAATCCCCCAGTCACACGCAATAGATGTCTCCAGCTCATCCAGCATCCCTCACCTCTCTTCAGCTGCAGCACTACCCAGGCAGTAACCAACCACCAATGGGGCCACTGTCCCCTGATCCTGTCAATCTCCCAAAGGTCAATGTTGTTTCTTTCTCTTGCCTTGTCTGTTGGGGCAGGTCAGATTCAGACTTCAGCATGATGCCAAGCTATCTGCCCATTTTAGCCTCTACCTGTCCTGCACTCAAACCTGGTGTCATTGTCTGCTTCCATATGTAGTGTACCTATCTGGTTAGCATAGTACCTTCCAACCTCCTCCAAATACCCTTTATCCCAATCAAGCTTTTACCCCCACGATCCACTGAGTATGTCAGGCCACAGTCAAGTGAGAAAATATTTGAGTTGTGTTGGCATTTGCCATGTCAGGGAGCTCTTCCTCATATTGCAACTCAGGAACTTGGTAAATCCCAGACACACAGGAGGGTTTTATCGATGGACCTTGAAGGATTTTTATTTTTATAACTTGGGTATTGATTGATTGGTACTCCTAGTTTTATCAGCACATGTAGTACTTCATGATAAGAGTGCAACTATTGTTTGGACAATGTCTTTAAGTTGTCAAATCTTCCTGTACCATCCAGCCATTGGGCTGGAACTGGGCTTCTTCCAGCCCCAGCTAGGCAGACCAGGAGACTCCACTGCTTTATGAGTAGTTGGCTCTTCTTCATAATCTTGGATCTAGGGCCCAAGGCAGAATGCAAAGGAGGATGAGAATGGCCTAGCCCCAGGTCCAAATATGACTCTGGAGGAAGTTTGGAAGTTTCTCTACTGTAAAATGGGAGTGAGCAACAGTCACCCTGGGTAACTGCCAAGGTGGGTCATGTGAAAGGAAACAGTTCCAGCAGCAGGGCAAAGAGGAAACAGGTGCTGCTTCTTACTAGGGCTCTCTTCCTCCTACAGCCACCTATTCTATGATGGCAAGTACCAATGGAGTGTAATTTCTCAACCCAGAAATGAGACTCTCTGGAAGTCCTCTAGCTTATGAAACGATACCACTCATTGCCTTACTAGGATCACATGAGATAGCAAACAAATGGTAGGCTGGATGTCAGTCATTTCCCCACCCCAGCCTGTTCCAGGTCCATCTTCTGGGCTGTTGTAGAAGAGAATGGGATTCCATTGATTCCTCCCCCTTCCCCAGGCTTAATGGCCCATCCCCAATCCCATCAGTAAGTCTCCCATGGAGAAGACAAAAAGGAGCTGAACAGTTTAGCTGGGAGGTAAGCTGTCCCCCTAAGAGATGTTGCCTGGGAGCAGGGAAGAGAGCATAGCAATCCAATCAGACCTAAGATATGTAGGGGAGCCTAGTGCTGGTGGCTCACACTTATAATCCTTGCTACTCAGGAGGCTAAGATCTGAGGACAGTGGTTGATACCTTCCCAAGCAGACAACTCTTGAGAGATTTATCTCCAATCAGAAAAATGCCAGAAGCAGAGGTGTGGTTCAAACAGTATACGGCCATCCGTGAGCAGATGTGAGCCAAGTGAGAGTGTGAGGCCCTGAGTTCAAGCCTCAGTAGTAGCATTAAAAAATAAATAACTGTAGGGGGTAGAAGATAAGTAGGGAAGATGATTTGGAAGCATGAAGGCTCTGACTTGTTGGTACAGCTCCCAGTATCTCCCAAGAGACGACCCTTCCCCAACACGCAGACTCACACACTCCCTTTGCAAAGCTCTGTGTATTGGGTGCAACAGCTCTGGGGTCTCTATAAATAATATACAAAAACCCAACAGCTCAATATTTCACATTAACAAAAATACTAAAAATTCATTAAAAATGGAGCCTGAGGGAAGAGCCCCAACCACTACTGGTGCTAGCCCACGAAAAGGACTGGGAATTAAGAGGAAAAGGGTATTTAGGGCTACATCCAGTGCACAAGTAGTTCCTCCACGTGGCTCAGTAGCGTCCAAATATGTTGGTACTGGGTTGTGGCTGGGTATCTGTGGAAAATCAGAGATCATCAGGGGTGGCAGATCAAATATGTTTATGGCTATGCAAGAGAAAAGCTAGTTAGGTGGGAAGGGAAGCGGAGGGAAGGGAAGGAGAAGGGGAAAGGGAAAAAGAGGAAGGGAAACATCTTCTCTTACAACCTAGGCCTGAAGCCAGCACCTCTGCTACATTTGTTACCCCATGCTCCACTTATTCCCCTAGGTTTTCCTTGGAAAGGAAGACAAGGCTTACTGGAGAGCTGTTGTTGGAGTTGCCGGACCAAAGCTGCTGTCTGTTGCTGCTGTTGAGTCTGTTGAAGCCCCTGGCGCTGGAACTGAGGCAGAGAAATGTAGATGATGGAACTCTTACCCTTTCATCTCCTTCCTGATCCTTACCTCCCAATCCTTTGTAAACTACCATGCGTAGCATTCCACTATTATTCCATCGCACACTATCCCCAACCTAGCTCATTGGCTGTATGCCCAGTCTGGGCAAGCTGTCCCTGAGTCTGGAGCTGTAATCCAGCAGCTACCTGGGGCTGTGACTGGGGCTGAGGTTGAGGAGGTGCCGCCTGTTGCTGCTGCTGCTGGTGTGGTTGTTGTGGTGGTGGTGGTTGTTGCTGCTGCTGCTGTTGTTGCTGCTGTTGTTGCTGCTGCTGCTGTTGTTGCTGCTATGAGGATACAAGATACTTCTAATGAGAGTAAGGGAGCTATGACTCCCTTGGAAGGATGAGGGCAGGAAGGGAGAGTAAGCTGGGCCCAAGAGGACAAGGAGGAAACTCTGGATCCCCATCTACCTTTGTCAGATTACTACAGAGGAAGAAAGTAAACCTACTATATACCCAGCAGTGTCCATTCGCACACTCTGTTCCTCAGGAAACAACAACAAAAACAGCCAACCACTTGGCTGGGTGCTCAGCATACTACCTCATTTAATCTTGGTGATAATGGAGAAAGAATTTGTCCTTCCCTCCCTCCTTGGGCTCCTAAGTTCTGGATGCAATGCCAAGGCCTTACCCTCAGGATCTGTTGCTGCTGCTGTCGGATGTGGTACTGTTGCTGCTGCTGCTGCTGTTGCTGTTGCTGCTGTTGCTGCTGCTGCTGCTGCTGTTGCTGCTGTTGCTGCTGCTGCTGCTGCTGCTGTTGTTGCTGCTCAGGCAGTATGGAAGCTGAACGGACGCCTGCCTGGACCCCCTGGGCATTCAGTGGAGCCATGGTACCTATCATGGATGTCTGCTGCAATGTCTGGTGTGAAAACCTCCAAAGAGAAGAAGTCCAAAGGTCAAGGCACAGGGCAGGGAAAGGGGGCGGTACGAACTCTGGGTCCCTGACCTGAGAGAAACTAACAAGTCATTGCATTCATTCCTCTTGGCACTAACCAGGAGTTCTTCTGGAGTCGAACAGACTTGTAGGTCAGGGAATAAGGCACAAAGACAATACTCCGTTTCAGTGTCTCATAACCTTAATAGTTAGGAATTTTTCAATTCCGTTTTAGCTATTTCTCTCCTATGAAAAACAGTCTCGACACAGGACAGTCATTCAGTAAACACTCATCGAAAGTTTTTTGTTGCCGGGTGCCAGTGACTCACGACTGTAATCCTAGCTACTCAGGAGGTTGAGATCTGAGGAGCACGGTTCAAAGCCAGCCCAGGCAGGAAAGTCCATGACACTCTTATCTCCAATTAACGAACAGAAAACCAGAAATGGTGCTGTGGCTCAAGTGCTATAGTGTTAGCCTTGGGCTGAAGAGCTGAGTGATAGCACCCAGGCCCAGAGTTCAAACCCCACAACCAAAAAAAAGTTTTTTGTTGTCTCCCCAGTAACATTTCAAATTTTTTCTCCTATTCCTTATGCCATCTCTACTGGAATCTACATACTCCTGGGACAGCTGGCTCCCTATTGCTTCTGGTTTTTTTTTGTTTGTTTTTTGGGTTTTTTGGTCAGTTGTGGGGCTTGAACTCTGGGCCTGGGCGCTATCCCTCAGCTCTTCTGCTCAAGGAAGCGCTCTAACACTTGAGCTACAGCGCCACTTCTGGTTTTCTGGTCATTTATTGGCGATAGGAGTCTCACGGTCTTTCCTGCCCAGGCTGGCTTGAACCTCGATCCTCAGATCTCAGCCTCCTGAGTAGCTAGGATTACAGGAGTGAGCCACCAGCGCCGGCAAAGATAATCTTTTTTTTTTTTGTCGGTCATGGGGCTTGAACTCTGGGCCTGGACGCTGTCCCTCAGCTCTTCAGCCCAAGGCTAGTGCTCTACCATTTGAGCCACGGCGCCACTTCCAGCTTTTTCTGCTTATGTGGTGCTGAGGAATCCAACCCAGGGCCTCATGCATGCAAGACAAGTGCTCTACCACTGAGCCACCTTCCCAGCCCCTCCCCTATTGCTTCTTCTTGCCCTTCTTTCTCCTCTTAACAATATTCATCATAACTATCCATAAAAGGCCAAATCAAGCCTTACTTCCTTCATGAACCTTTCTCAGGTGACTCAGGTCCACACTGACAGTATAACAGTATTCCAGTTTGTGTGTGTGTGTCTGCGTGTCTGCGTGTGTGTGTGCACACACACACACGCACACATACGTGCCAGTACTGGGGTTTGAACTCAGGGCCTGGATTTAGCTTTTCTCCTCAAGGCTAATGCTCTATCACTTGAGCCACTGCTCTATTTCCAGCTTTTTGCTGATTAATTGGAGATAAGACTCTCACACTTTCCTACTCTGGCTGGCTTTGAACTGCTCAGCCTTCTGAGTAGCTATGATTACAGGTGTGAGTTACCAGTGCCCATATAGATTTATTTTATTTACACTCACTGTATTGTATAAATAGTCCTCTGTGTAATAGTTTTACTTGTGAACTCTAGTAAAAATTCTTTGTGGTAAGGGACTCTGGTTTTTCTTTGCTATTTCTCTTCACCTTGGTGCTAGCATGTTGGCAGTGAATTTGAGGCTGCAGAGCCTCATGACAGTTACCAAGTCATAACTAAGGTTTGGCTAACATTAACTACCCTGGAGTTGAACTGCTTAATAACATTTTGATGACTCTTTATCATGTATTCTATCTATAAATCCCAGATCTTTTCTTATCAGAGTTGAATAAATTATTTCTTCTCTCTGAGCCTCAAAGAAATGTTAGGATAGTAAACGTGAGGCTATCAGTCTCCAGGGTCCTTTCCAATGTCAGCCTTTTGTGGTTTCAGGTTACGTGACCAGGCAAGTGTTCCTGATGTCTCTGAAAGTCTAGACCAGTCCGATCACCTTCAGGCACAGATTTTCCTAAATCAGATACTCTCTCATACCTTAGTGTTCCTTCCCAGGCCTTCACTACTTTGAGTACCTTTGAGTGGAGGTCAGTCCATGTCCATAGGTTGGGGCTTGCTGGTGCACATAGCCACTGGGCCGCTGTTGCAGATGGCGGGTAGGATCTACAAGAGTAGGATTGGTAGAAGGGTGGGTGCTCTGATAAGGCTGGCTGGAGTAGCTGGGGGGCACCATGGTACCTGCAGGGCCTGTGTGTTGCTGTAGTCCCACATGAGAAACATAAGAAGTATAGCCCTGGAGGGAAGGAAGGGAGGAGTCAGGGTTATGAGTGTGTGCAGCTGCCTGTTTCCTTATCCCTGAGGATCACAGTTCCAGGCTCTTACCTGGGAGGTCTGCAAACCATAGGAAGAGCTGGGAGTCATCTGATGGACAGATGACTGACCCAACATCCCCTGACTCTGCTAAAGGAAGAAAAGGAGAGAAAACTCAAACTCAGGAAATACTTTCTTCTCTTGTATCTCCCACCCTGGGTGTTCTTGTGAAAAATCCCAAGTGTCTCCTCAGTCCTGGGTCCCACCAAAGCCCCTCTCCCTGACAGCCCTCCCTATTGCCCCTCTCACTATCTTTGCCTGGAGCTGTTGACGAAGGCGCTGTCCCTGGGGCACTGTAGGTTGCTGCTGCCGGTACACAGAGGCCTTATAAGAGGGTTCTAGGCCCATGACGCCAGTCATAGTTGTGGGCAGCACTCCAGGGTAAGTTGGTCGTGTTGGCAGCTTCTGCATTGGTAATCGCATAGGGCGGTATGGGTCGACACGAGGCCCACCTGGAAAGGAAAGCAGATTGGCCTCTCTGGGTTCCTCATCCTTTCAGCCCTTATCAGAATCCTATTCATCCACCATTCCCCAAAGGGGGGGAGGAATGATCACGTGACTCCACCTCTGCTTGTGGCAGGTACTCACCTGCAGGTAGTGGCTGGTTCTGGGTGTACAGGCTCATGGAGCCCTGCCTGTAGCTGAGGTGGGACATGGAGCCAGGATTTGCATGGTGCAGAAGGTCTGGAGGCACTGTCACACCATAGGGGCCACTTCGACCTGAGCCCATGCTATAGTCCTACATGATTATACAGAAAGAAGTGACTGGGTTGTAGAAGAGTGGGGGTGGGTGGGGGAGAATGGGGTGAAGGAACTACAGTTATATGGTCATTTTTAAATGTTGTCCTGGGGCTTCAACTCAAGGCTTGGGGCTGCCTCTGAGTTTTATTGCTCAGGACTAGCACTCTACTACTCTAGCCAGAGTTCCATTTCTGGCTGCTTTTGGTGGTTAACTGAAGATAAAAATCTGCCTGGGCTGGCTTCCAACTGTGATCCCCAGATCTCAGCCTCCTGAGCCACTGGCACCCAACCATACGGTTAATTTTTATCCTGATTCTACTGGCACCCACTTCCCACGTGCCACCATGCCTCTAGTAAACCAGAAACCCTCCCTTTTCTACTATGTACAAAACCATCATGAGTGAGGGCTGGGGGAGAACTGTGGTGGAGGTGGCACTGGCCTCTGTCTTGATGGCTGGCTGGCTGCGTTTCTTGCCCTTGGTGGACTTCTTCTTGCGTTCCTCAGTGCTGGGTGGAGCTGTCCCTGGTTTGTCAGTTTTGGGGGGCTCAGGAGCCTTTTTCTCAGGTTCTAGCAGTGTGGGAGCTGGTGGCTCTTCATCTTCTGGAGGCAGTGGCAGTGGCTCCAGGTAATAAGCTCGAGGCCGAGGCCGCAGGTGTGTATGGTAGAGCAACAGTCTCTGCTGCTCCTCTCCCCGAGCCACTCGCCGGTCCACCCGGACAGTGCCAAACCAGCCCCAGGAAAGTGGTGCTGATGGCTTCAAGCCCTCGAATAGGTCCCAGGGAGAGATCTTTTGTTTGGTAGAAACCTGAAGACCCTGCTCCAGAAAATGAGAGACAATGAGCTATGAACACTCTGAACACAGAAGGTAGGCCAAGAGAACTTGTAGAAGGGGGCAAAATATCTGATGACCATTTTAATACAGGAAAAAGTTTTAGACAGGGGTGATAGAGAAAAGACATACTCCAGCACACTGATACACTTACCTGCAGGAAAGAGCATTATGTGGAAAGAAAGCAAGGCCAGAAAGGAGAGATATGGAAGGGAGAAATGAAGCCAGTAGAGAAAGATGGAGCAGAGGCAGAGGGGGAAGAAGCAAAGACAGAGGCACAGAACAAGGTGAGAATAGACAAAGGAAGAGAGCAGGAAAGGAGAGAACTGACATTCACATAAGACAAAAATAGGAAAGGACAGAGAGCGAAAAGAGAGAAAGGGAAAGAGAAGGCAGGGAGAGGGAGAGAAGACAGGGAAAGACTAAAGACTGGCAGAGAAAGGCAGAGTCAGAAACAGAAATAAAAAGAGGGAAAGAGAGGCAAGTGGAGAAAGATAGAAAAGCCAAAATAGAATGAGGCAGAGCCAGAGCCAGACACACATGGGAGAGGAAAGAAAGGGAGAGAATGTATATATGAAGGAAATGCACTTTGGGTTTTAAAGTCCACACCCTGTCTGTCCCCTCTCTACTGTACACAAAGAAAACAGTTAACTCAACAAATACTGCAACTGACAGATGGGGAAAAAAGAAAACTGAGCAGAGATGGGTGGGTGGAGGAGAGAGACATACACACAGAGAAAAGAGATATGGTGCAAGTGGACTGATGGATGGGATAGGAGAGGAGGCAGATGGGGGAAAAGGAAAGAAGGGGTGCAGAGTGCCGAGAGTGGTGGCATGTGAAAAGGTGGGAGGTGAAGGGAGAGACCAAGGAAAGAAGGTGGAACTCCAAAGAGAGGGAGACAAAGGAAAGCTAGGAGATTCTGAAAGCTCAGAGAGAGTTTGCAGATTTCCATGGACTGAGCCTAATGAACCCTGAATCTAGTATGTGAGCTGGAAGTTCCCTCACAAAAGAGAAAAGAAGCAGAGAACAAGGGAAGATAGCAGAACATGCCTCCTTCTTGAAGATGGAATCGAAGCCAGCAATTTTGTTGCCCTTGGTGTCAATAAGGGAACCCTGTGGCTCACAAGTGATGACATCTCGCGTCTGCTTGGGCAGTGGCAGAAGTTGGTGAACCTTTTCCAGACTGTCTGACTGGCATTCCCCCAACTCCTTCTGCAGGCACAAGAAGACAGGACAAGAGTTCAAAGATAGTGGTTGGAGGTGTGGTTCACTTAGTTGGTAGAACTCTAGTCAATGAGTGAAAGCATCAGGTACTGGGTTCAAGTTTCAGTCTCAGACAAAAAAAAAGTTCAGATAGACAAAAAGAAGGCTGGCATGTCTCAAGTAGCACAGAACCTGGCATAAAGAAGACACTCAGAGCCAGGCATGGTGGTACATGCCTGTAATCTTAGCACTTGGGAGGCTGAAACAGAAGGATGGAGAGAGGCCAACTTGAGCTATATACTGACAACCTGCCTCAAAAACCAAAAGAAAAGCCGGGTGCTGGTGGCTCATGCCTGTAATCCTAGCTACTCAGGAGGCTGAGATCTGAGGATCACGGTTCAAAGCCAGCCCTGGCAGGAGAGACGGTGAGACTCCTATCTCCAATAAACCACCAGAAAACCGGAAGTGGCGCTGTAGCTCAAGTGGTAGAGCGCTGGCGCTGTAGCTCAAGTGGTAGAGCGCTCGCCTTGAGCTGAAGAGCTGAGGGACAGCGCTCAGGCCCAGAGTTCAAGCCCCACGGCCGACCAAAAAAAAAAACCCAAAAAACAAAAAGGAGAAGCCAGGCCCTGGTGGTTCACGCCTGTAACCCTAGCTACTCAAGAGGCTGAGATCTGAGGATGGCGGTTCAAAGCCAACCTGGGCAGGAAAGTCCATGAGACTCTTATCTCCAATTCACCACCAGAAAACCAGAAGTGGCTCAAGTGGTACAGCACTAGCCTTGAGCTGAAGAGCTCCAGAACTGTGTCCAGGCCTAGAGTTCAAGTCCCATGACCAACAAAAAGAAGAAAAAGAGAAAAAAGAAAACCAAAGGAGGACTGGGAATGTGACTTAGTGGTGGAGTGCTTGCCTAGCATGCATGAATCCCTGGGTTCAATTCCTCAGCACTACATAAACAGAAAAAGCTGGAAGTGGTGTTGTGGCTCAAGTGGTAGAGTGCTAGCCTTTAGCAAAAGCAACTCAGGGACAGTGCCCAGGCCCTTAGTTCAAGCCCCAGGATTGGTTAAAAAAAAAAAAAAGGAAGCTGGGCACTGGTAGCTTGTGCCTATAATCCTAGCTATTTAGGATGCTGAGATCTGAGGATCATGGTTTGAAGCCAGCCTGGACAGGAATGCTAGCGAAACCCTTGTTTCCAGGCTGGGAAGGTGGCTCAGTGGTAGAGCACTTGCCTTGCATGCCAGAGGCCCTGGGTTTGATTCCTCAGCACCACATAAGCAAAAAGAAAAAAGCCAGAAGTGGCGCTGTAGCTCAAGTGGTAGAGCGCTAGCCTTGAGCTGAAGAGCTGAGGGACAGCGCCCAGGCCCAGAGTTCAGGCCCCACGACTGGACCCCCCAAAAAAACAACAAACCAAAAGAAACCCTTGTTTCCAATTAACCACCAAAAAAATCTAGAAATGAGAAACCAAAAGCTAGAAGTGGAACTGAGACTCAAATGGTAGAGTGGTAGCCTTGATCAGCTCAGGGACAAGACCCAGGCTCTGAACTCAAGCCCAGGACCAACACACACACGCGCGCACACACACACACACACACGCACGCACGCACGTACGCACACACGCACGCACGCACACACGTACCTGCTAACCAAGAGCAGACACACAAAAAGGGAAGAGTAGAAGGCTTATAACAGAATAAGTCCATGAGGCTGGCTAGCAAATGCAAAGCCAGGGCAGCAGGAGCTGCCCTGCTCAAGTACCCCAAAACCATGCCCTTGTGTCTACTGCTCACCTGCAGCTTCTTCACCAGGTTCATGTATGCACGTTTGTTTTCTTCCATGCTGCCTTGTGAGATGCTAGACATGTCTGCAGCCAATGTCCCATTGATGAGCACACTCAGCATGTCCAGCACAGTAGTAAAGAGTTCACTGTGTGAGTGGAAAGCCAGGAAGAGAACCAGAGAAGTCAAAAGAAAAAAGGGATTGGGGAAGGTCATAAGCAGGTAGGGGAGAGGTGCTTGCTATGTTACCCCAAGGACACCAAGACCCTGGGGGAATCTAGAGACATAGAGCCACCCTGATTTCAGTGGCTTATGCAGCTGGCATGGGTGTAGGGGCTTCTCCAGAGTCCAGTACTGCAGGGCAGAGCAGGGCAGAGCAGGGCAGGGCAGGGCAGGGCAAGGCAGGGTGCGTACTTGTTGGACTGCATGTCTACAGTGCCACTGATGATGATCTCCAGGAGGAGCACGGCCCACTCTGTGGTCTGCTGGGTGCTGCGCTGCACTGTGTCAAACATACCCCCCACCTGCCAGGGCCACAAGTCAGTCAGATGGCTCACAGGCAAACAGCCAGTGCTTAAGGAAAGTTAAGTTAGAATCTGAATGGGTGGGAGTTGGAACCCAAGGCTATGTCCTATCATTTGTGCCTATGATTTGCAACATAATTCTTAGGCCAGCAGCTGAATTCGATACCTCTGAGCCACTATTTCCTTATAAAGAGATAGGAGTTGAGCTAAATGATTTCCAACATTCCCCTTGACATCCCATAACCGATTTCTAGTATTTCTAGGGCCCCGTTAGAATATCAGATACTGAGCCAGGCATTGGTGGTTCAAGTCTGTGATCCTAGCTCCTCAAGATATTGAGATCTGAGGATCACAGTTCAAAGCCAGCCTGGGCAAGAAAGCCTATGATTCTTATCTCCAACTAAACTACCAAAAAAGCAGAAGTGGAGCTGTGGCTCAAGTGGTTGAGTGCTAGCCTTGAGCAATAAGGCTCAGGGACAGTGCCCAGGCCCCAAGTACAAGCCCCAGGACTGACAAAAAAAATCTCCACTATTGAGGCAGAATCTCTGCAAGGATCCATTGTATGCAACCAATTGGATCCAGACCACAGGGATTTGGTCCCTTCAACCACTTTTAGTCTTTACATCCTTTAGGAGAACAGAGTTAATATTCAAAGACCCCCCTCCAAAATCTGGGACCTCCATCCTCAACCCTCCCCTCCCCAGCCTGGGCTTCTCTACTGACTACCAGCCCTACCCCTTGTTTCTCCCCAGCTCCTCCTCACCAGATTGAGCCGCAGTTTGAGTGCCTCATGCATTAGCTGTTTTGGTTTGCAATCATCTAAGTACTGGTTCTCTCGCCAATTAGTCACAATCTAGAATTGAAGCAAGGGGTTGGAGGCATGGTTCAGGTGGTAAAATGACAGCCAATGAGTGAAAGTGTAAGATACTGAGTATGAATTCCAGTCTTAAACAAAAAAATAGAATTGAAACGTTTATCATGCATCTCAGGGGTCTTCTCATTTCTATTCCAAAGCACTCAGTGTGTGTTGATCAGAAAGTAATGAGAGTTTCAAGTATACAGTGGCTTCTTAGGTGTGTCCTTCCTCATTATGCTGCTACCTCCATGACCCACAGATCCATACCTGGTGCACCTGGCTATGAAGGGAGGCAAGGAGTCCTTCACGTTGTTCATCCTGTCCTTTCAGACATGTCAGCACCAGGGATAAAAAGGGCTGCTGGCTTAATAGGGACATGCTAAAAGGAAAAGAAAAATAGAAAATGGGAGGGGGAGGAGGAGGAGAGGAGACACTGGGTCAAGCAATTTCTGACCTCATTTCTCCATGTCCTAGAGTCTATGTTTATTTCTTTCAGTATTCATATTTGAACTTAGGGCTTTGCACTTGTTAGACAGGTACTCCATGACTGACTTAAGCCATACCACTAAGCCCTCTTTGCTCTAGTTATTTGTGAGATAGGATCTCACTTTTTGCCTAGGCTGGTCTGGATTGTAATCCCCTAATTTATGCTTTCTACCATAACTGAGATGACAGGCATGTTCCATGAACATTGCTTGCCCAGGATGACCTAGAACCATGATCCTCTTGATTTCTCCCACTAGGATAATAAGCTTGTGCCATAGCACCCAGCTATTGTCTGAGATGGGGTCTTGTGAGCTTTTTGCCCGGGTGGTCTTAAATTGCTCTGCTCCCAAACTCCATCCCCTGAGTAGGTAGGAGCGCAGGAGTGAACCATCAGCAGACTATTCTCTTAAGATGTGACCTATTATTCTCATCTATGCCACTCTTATCCTCTGATTTTTCCACTTCTCTGGAATGTCTACTCTCAGTCCTCAACCGTAAATTTTATTCTTCCCTAGTCCAGCCTTGTTTCCTTCGTACTCCTCAATCCTAGGCTCCTAAGCCCCTTTACCTCTTCTGCTTTTGTCGATCACGTTCTTTGCGGGAAGAGGAACCTAGATGCTGACCCTTCTCCAATTCCTCCCCGGCAGCCTTTAATACATGCCCCTGGACTGAAGTAGGCAGTTTGGCAATGAGGGGGGCCACCAGCCATACACCAGAGCGTTCTAGAGAGCTGGAAGACAGAAGATATGGGGTTAGAGAGGAGTTTGAACAATTCATTCTCTCATTTCATCCCCCAGCATCTTCTCTACACAGAGACATCAGTCATACTAGCATTCTAAAAGGATGAATCTGGACATGTTTCTGCCCAACCTGAGCACAGGTTTGGTTTTGCTGTTGCTGGGCATGTTGTTTGCAGTGCTTCCAGAAGATGACCCTGTCTCAGCTGACTGTTGGAAAACTTCAATCGTGGCCTTGGCAATGTTCTCTAAGAGGGAGTTCATCTCCTGGAAAGAATAAAAGTCATGGAGGTGATAAAAAAAATAAGTAGCTGGGGGAAAAGGAAAATAGATGGTAGGAGAGATGGGAGATTAGGAAAAAGGAAAGCAATCTAGGGAGGTTGACAAGAAGGTAGGGAACACACTGTGGGAAGTTATATCCTCCAGCACCTCCATATTTTCCCACTGCCTTCCCTTCTGCACACCTCTTTATGTCTATGACCATAGAAACAGTTTCTTCCACCACCACAACCAAGCTGCCCCATAGCTCATAACTCTAACACTCCCAACCATTTTTCTAATCATCCATTGCACATGTCTGCCATTTCCCAGCCCTTGTTATTTCACTTAGTCAAGACTGCAAGTGTAGGACCTAGATTCTTATATGCTAGCTACCCACATTAACACACGGAGCTGGAAGTGGGCAGGGGAAAATGAAGGCCTTGGCAGGCACTACTCACATTGTTAGGTGTCTGCTTGATCATCAGCTGCAGCTCCAACGAAGATTGGCGCATGGTCCACTGGTCCAAGTTCTGTGGTAGAATCCCCCACCGCCCATCCTCAGGTCAGTCATCTCTGTATCACTTCCAGTTACAAACATCCTGTGGCCAATTCCCTATCTCCCATGACCTTGAATCACAAGTTCCCAGAGGCCTAAAAGGGACCTCTATACTCCTCTCTTTAGGAAAGACCACATTGAAATAATTCAGAATTCTTTAAAACTTGGCCTATTTTAAATATGATTCAAGAAAGATTTCTCTTGATTTTTCTCTTTGATTCCTAAAGTTCTACTTAATGCTTAACCTTTAAATCCTTGATGTTAAAGGTTGAAGCCTGCCTCTGTTGTTTTAGATCAGCTGCTCAAAGTCCCTTACAGGAAAATCTTTCAAAGTCCTATAAAGCTACTGTTAGCCAATCTGCCTTCAGCACTATGTCCTCTGGGCTAATGAGACCTCATTCCTTTAGTTTTTCCTCCATTGCCTTAGTTTTTCACCCGAAAAACACTGAGCCAGCAGTGTGATTAAGTTTAAAAGGGGGGAGGGTACAGCCATGTGTCAGCAGCTCATGCTTATAATTCTAGCTACTCAAGAGGCTGAAAGCTGACAATAGTAGTTCAAAGCCAGCCTGGGCAGGAAAATCTGTGAGACTCATCTCCAATTACCTACCAAAAAGTCTAGAAATGGAGCTATAGAGTTCAAGTAGTAGAGTGCTAGCCCTGAGCAAAAGAAGCTCAAGGATGTGCCCAGGCCCTGAGTTCAAGCCCCAGGACCATACACACACCCTCCCCCCCCATCCCCCCCCACACGGTGGTACAGGCATACTGAGGTTCACAGATTGAATCTAAATTTACTAGCTATGTGACCTTGAACAAGCTAATTAACCTCTTCAAACCTATTTCCTCATTGGTCAAACAGAGATACTCAGAGCCACCTTCTAGGTTTGTAAAGACCAAATGGTAAAATGTATGCACTGTGCAGCATCTGTGCTCAAAGTATATCCTCAATAAGTAATCACTATTACTACTCCATTTCTCAATCACAACCAAAGTGTCAAACATATAAAGCCAAAAAGTAGGCCTCCTATTTGCTATGCCTCCCACTGCTGAGCTGCACTCCCTCCTGATAGCTGTATGTTACCTAACCATTAGTTTCAAGGATAGGCTATATTGGATTTATTAGAAACAATACTGCAGCTGTTTCTCCTCTTCCCTTTCTCCATCTTTGTTGTTCTTCCTGACTCTTCTCTCTTCTTCTCATTTCCTAGTGTTTCTCCCCAAATGGGAACCCATTGCCTCCTTCAGGACCCCTATCACTTTGGCCTACCTGAAGAATACGCTTAATGCGCTGTCGCTGGGGATTTTCACCATCCTCATTGTCCAGCAGTCGATGTGGATAGCAGATGAGCTGCATGAGACGCTGGGCCTGGGCGCTACTCAACACTGGATCTTGCAGGTCATTGCTGTCTTCACATAATGACTTAAGGCAACGTTCTCCTACCCATTCCTGAGGAAGATGATAAATCAGGGAGACTGGGGGAAAACAGTGTGTAGGCAGGAAAAAAGGGATGTGCTGAGGGGTGAATAAGGGATCTGATGTATAGTAGAGAGGTGGTGTGATCATGGGCTGGGAAACAAGACTATATTATACAGAGGCATTTAGGAGGTGGGGGGGAAGGAAGGTGAGACTGACCTGTTGGCAGATGCTGCGCAGCACGTACTTGGCATAGACATCCAGACTGGCTGTCTCCACAGAGATGTTGCGGCCACCCTGCCTCCGACCACCACTGCCACCCCCTCCCTCCTCTTCTGGAAGTTCTTCTGTTCCTCCTGTCACAGTGAAGCCTGAACCCTTCAGTTCCGCATCCCCTGTGATTCACGGGTGGGAGATAGGGAGAGCAGAATGAGATCGGAACACTGTGTGGAGAATCCACCCTGGCCCACAGAGGCAGAAACTCCCCCAAATGATGCTCTATGGGACAGAAATACTTCTCTCTCCCCCGAAGGTCAAAGAGACCACCTTCGGGAGGGAAAAAGACTGCCCCTTGTAGTTTAGCTGGCACTCCACCCTATACACACTTCTGGCACCACTCCCTTCCTACCCCCTTACCAAGTACAAACACAGCCTTGAGAACAGCAAACACAGCTCCATCCACAATGCGGTTCTGGGAGGCAGCCAGCAGGTGGCGGTCACAGGAGGAACGGATTCCGACTGCAGGCTTGTCTGGAGAGGGAGCTGAAGTTAGGGGAAGCAAGAATAGAAACAGTGGGACAGAAAAGCCTCACTTTCTACTGCTTCCTAGCTCCAATCAGGGTCACTTACTTCCATCAGACTGGCAAGGATTGAGCTGTGGTGTCTTGAAAAGGTGGAGGAGGATGCGGCACGTAAGCCGAGCTCCTGGCTCAGAGTCCTGTTCACTACAAGCTAAAAGGAAGAAAAAAAAGCAGATCAAGCCAGGTGCTGGTGACCCACGCCTATAATCCTAGCTACTCAGGAGGATGAGATCTAAGAGTCCTGGTTTGAAGCCATCAGGGCAGGAAGATCTACAATACTCTTATCTCCAACTAACCACCAAAAGCTAAATAGAGGTATGGCTCAAGTGGTAGAGTGCCAGCTTTGGGGGAAAAAGCTTAGGGAGAGTGCATGGACCTGTGTTGAAGCACCAGCAATGGAAAAAGCAGTCCTGTAAAGAGGAAAGGAGGAACTAAATTAATGAAGTGTGTGTGTGTGTGTGTGTGTGTGTGTGTGTATGTGTGCTGAAAACGAGCATAAAGGAGGAATACCAGTAAGATGAAAAGAGAAAAGGCAATATAATACTGAGAGGTAGAGCAAAGAATTGTCATGTAGTTGAAAGGTCAAAAAATGGAATGGCCATTGGGACTGGGGCATTGGCTCAGTGGCAAGCGTAAGTTCAATCTCCAGCACTGTACAAACATGCACATGCACACAAATGTAAAGCTCAGGGCTACAAAAGTAGTGTTAGAAAATAGGCCCCTTGCTGGGTGTGGGTGGTTCACCCCTGTAATCCTAGCTACTCATGAGGCTGAGATCTGAGGATCATGGTTCAAAGCCAGCCAGGGCAGGAAAGTCTGTGAGATTCTTTTTTTGTTTGTCCTTTTTTTGGTCATGGGTCTTGAACTCTGGGCCTGGGCTCTTCAGCTCAAGGCAAGCACTCTACCACTTGAGCCAACTCTACCGCTTGAGCCACAGCACCACTTCTAGTTTTCTAATGAGCCACCAGCACCAGGCATCTGTGAGATTCTTTTTTTTTTTTTTTTTGGTCCGGTCGTGGGCCTGAACTCTGGGCCTGGGTGCTGTCCTTCAGCTCTTCAGCTCAAAGCTAGCACTCTACCACTTGAGCCACAGTGCCACTTCTGGCTTTTTTTTCTGCTTATGTGGTGCTGAGGAATCGAACCCAGGGCCTCATGTATGCAAGGCAAGTGCTGTACCAATGAGCCACCTTCCCAGCCCCATCTGTGAGATTCTTATGTGCAATAAACCACCAGAAAACTGGAAGTGGTATTGTGGTTCAAGTGGTAGAGCGCTTGCCTTGATCTGAAGAGCTGAAGGACAGGGCCCAGGCCCAGAGTTCAAGCCCAGGACTAGCAAAAAAAAAAAAAATATATATATATATAGTAAGCCAGGCATTGGTGGCTCACGCCTTTAATCCTAGCTACTCAGGAGGCTGAGATCTGAGGATCTTGGTTCAAAGCCAGCCCGGGCAGGAAAGTCCAGGAAAAGTTTGTGAGATTCTTACCTCCAATAAACCACTAGAAAACTAGAACTGGAAGTGGTGCTGTGGCTCAAGTGGTAGAGTGCTAGCCTTGAGCTGAAGAGCTGAGGGACAGCTCCCAGGCTCAGGGCTCAAACCCCATGACTGACAAAGCAAGCAAGCAAGCAAGCAAGGAAAGAAAGAAAATAGGCCCCTTCCTGCCTGAGAGGTACCAAAGTACTGACTTTCTGGTGATGGTCAGAGACTCAGCAGGATATTCCACAAAAGGGATGGCCATGAGGTACGTATTGAAATGTGGGGTCCTAACATTCTAGAGATTGCAGATTGGTAGTTTACCGGCATTGAGGAGTGAAGGGATGGCAGCACAGCGAATCAGATCTTCTAGGAGCAAACACTGGCGAGCAATGAGGATGGCAACAAAAGTAGCCAGAGAATCATGAAAAGACAGGTCACTGACCTAGAAGGAAGAGTAAGATACTATGGCTGGGTGTGGAGAATGGGCCCCCACTCAATGTACCCTGTCACCACTCTACTCAACTTTGACCCTCCACAATGATTTTGATGATCATTGCCAGACCTCTGCCCATTAACTACTCCACTCCCCAGAAAAACCCCACCCCAAGACTCACATCTACATTGCACAGGAGATCGTTGAAACCACAAGTGCCATTGTTCGAGGAACAGCACAAGGCCTTTAGTACTCCTAGCCACTCTGCACTCAGTGACTTGCAGTAGCCAGTCAGCTCTGCACACAAGATTGCGATGTCATTCACCCTAGAGAAAAGTACAAATGCTCTTAGGAAAAGCCTTTCTCCATGAAACCTTAGAGTCATTCATTTTTCAGCTCTGCCTAAGTAATAATCAAGGGTATAATACCTCCCAGGTATGTTATCCCTCCCAATATCTGACAGGAGCATGATGTCTATTCCTCACTAAGAACATTCCATACCTGTCAGGGTCATGGTGCCCCACACAGACATGCATAAGAGCATTGCAGACAAAGCTGTAGCGATTAGCAGGGTTCTCACTAAGACTCTTGCCCAGCCCTGTGTAGGTGAAGGTGTGAGCTGACGGGTTCTCTAAGGTATCAATCATAAACTCAGGTGCCCAACGCATATTGGATTCTGATGGCTCCACATTGCAGTAGATGGTGTTCTTCACCTTTGAGCAAAAGTCACTGCAGGGGTTGGGGAAATAACAGTGATAAAGAAATTCTGGTGAGGTAAGGGATGGCCAAAAAGGGGGAAAAAGAAAAAAAAAAGAGTGAAGGATGTAGGGATGTTGGGACTGGGACAAGAAAAGGGCACTGGGCCACAGCAGACTGGGCAGGAAAGGAACCATGTGAGAATAAGAGAGAGGGGCCTTTGAAGGCAAGGAAGAAGGCCCACTCTTAGTTAGGCAGCCACATGGAGGACACAGTCCATAAGTGCCCTGCACAGATGGCAGGTCCTGGGCTGTGTTCTGCTCCTGAGGTGGGTGGTAATGGGAAGGAGATGGGAGGAGGTCCCATTCTCTATCCCTTACCTCCTACCTCTCTTACCTGAAGAGTTCCCCAAATTTGCTCTTTAAATGGCTACAGGAGGTGTACAGATCATAGAGATAAGCAAGGATACAGCGTTCTGCAGACGAGCCATCCGATCGGTTCATCCCATGCTTCACTACGCCACATAGCCTATCATGAGAGGGCAGGGTTGGGGGGTTGGTGGTGTGGCTCAGTTGGTAGAGCACTAGCCAATGAGCAAAAGTGTCAGGTACTGAGTTCGAGTCCCGGTCTTAGACAACAAAAAACAGAGACGGGGGGGGTAGGGTTGGATCAACTGGTGGCACATAGGGACCAGGACACAAAGGCCCTTGATAACCTTCCCCACCTCAGTAGCAAGCAGGCCAATCAGCATTTGTCAGAACCCTGTGTTGCAGTTACTTTGAAGCTCTGGCTTACCCCTCAAAGACTTGGGCCATCTGGTCCTGGTTGAGAATGAGGCAGGCGTGGTAGTGCCGCAGGACAGCCACAATGCACAGGCACAGGCTGGTAGTGTAGCTGCCCACCAGATCGGAGGATTTGAGGAGCAGCTCAGCCTCAACTACACTCAGCTCATTCAGCAGCTAGCAGGGTGGATGGAAGCAAGACATGAGAAGAGGATCCTTACATTATCCACAACTTTGCCTTTCTGTGAGAAACCTGGCAAAGGGCAGGCCTGAATCCCTTCCTGCTAGAGCCCACTCAGGACATAAGGGCCTTGTTACCATGTGCCACTGTCCTTGACTCAAACCAATCTCCAGGACAGAGTTTTATGAACTAACTCCACAGGGGAGAGGACAGTTTGTGCCCAAGTTTCCAATCTGTCTCTTGGGTCTCCCCAGGGAACACTTAGGTCTCTTATCCTTGCACTCTTAAAACTGATATTCCATTTCACCTGTGCTCCGTCTTTTAGCCCTTCCAAATAGCCAGGAAAAACGGCTGGAAGTTCTATTCCTGCCCTTGTGAATTCCTTTCTCCACCCTTATCTCCTCTAACATTCCCACCTGAATGGCAAAGTCGATGAGGCCACTGATGCTGAGTGAATATTCCATGAGGTCGAAGATGAACTGCACATGCTGCACCAGAGGCAAGTGGTATGACATACCAAGGGCAAAGCTCGTGATCTGCTCCAGAACATTCCGGGAGACCTGATAAGGGGCAGTGGGAATGAACGGCAGTGAGAATGAGACGAGAATGGAAGGAGGGAAGAACCCAAGAAGCAGGAAAGGATGATGGTAGGAGGGGATAAGACCAATAGGCTTTAGTCTGCCCAGGGGACTAAAAAAAAAAAGAGAGAAAGGAAAACAGGACAGAAGACCAGAATGTGGGAATGGGGGCTAACTTAGGCCCACACCTGAGCTGTGACCTGGTGTTGGTCATAATGTGAAAGGTGCTGGAATTTAGCAAAGATGTCTTCAGCAGTGGGGAAGGCTTCAGGCCGGTTGCGTCGGCGTTTCTGCCCATCTTCCCCACCTAAGGGGACAGTTGAAAGAGTTGAGTCAAAACAAAAAAGACAACTAGTTGACTGGGGACTGGGGAGGGGGTGGATATGGACAGGAGGTTATAGGAGGGGGGAGAGGGGGAGGGAGAGGGAAGGATGGAGGAAAGGAAGAAGGGAAAAGGGAAGGGAGGTTGGGGAAGGGCTGGGGGATGAAGGGAAGGGACAATGAAACAAAGGATTAGAGGACCACAGACTCTGTGGACCTTAGAGGATTATATACAGGGATGGAAGGGAGGGGAGGAGAGGGCTCAGGGAGGGAGGGAGGGCAAGAGGGCAATATGGGGCTTACTGTGAGGTACCTAAGAATGTCAGGTCTCCAGGATTCAGAGGCACAATAGGAGCAAGCTGGTCTGCAGAGGGGGGGAATGAGGGGGGAAGTTTCAAAAGGACTAGAGCTCTCAGGAGACTCCAAGAGACAGGATATTGGGACACGACTGAGGAGTTCCCTACACTGGGCATGGGAAGACTGACTAGGGCAATTCTCTGGGGGATAACTGTTCAAAGAGTCTCAAACCCACCAGTTTCTGCTGTCCCCTTGCGATTCAGAACCTTCAAGATATCCTTGGTAATTTTCTTGATGGCATGGCGGGCATCATCTCGCTGCTTTCCCACCCCAAACAATACGACCAACCGCTGGTTGCACTCATGGCTGCATGACTCCTCCTGTGTCCCAGTGGCACTTGTCAGACTCTAGTACAGGTCTATTTGCCCTCCTAACAGCATGTTTCATATCCCGCAGCATCACCGTGCTCAAGCCCCTTCCCAACACACCCTGCAGCACCCTCAGGAATTGTTTCCAGTTCCTCAGCAAATTCCTTAGATAGCTATCTGGGTTCAAAAGAGATGGTCAGAAAGCTATTAGGGAACAATACCTGGGGGATTGGAAAATGTGTGGCATACTGCACGTGTCGTGGCTGGTCATAAAGAACTCCAAGGGTCCCTTCTATCTTCTCCTTGGGTGGAGGTTTCACCTCCTTTTCAACATCAGGTTTCTCAGGGGATGGGCTGCCTTTCCCCTCACATGGCATAGTAGGAGAGAAAAGCTAAGAGATTTGAAAAAGCAGAACATTTAGAAAAAAAACAACAGGGGATGAGGGAGCATAAAGAGATTCCAAAAAGAGGTGTAATAGGGGCTGGGAATGTATGTGGCTTAGTGGTAGATTGTTCACCTAACATGCATGAGGCCCCTGGGTTTAATTCCTCTGTACCACATAAACAAAAAATAATATAAGCCGGGCACCGGTGGCTCATGGCTGGAATCCTAGCTACTCAGGAGGTTGAGATCTGAGGATATCGGTTCAAAGCCAGCCCAGGCAGGAAAGTCCGTGAGACTCATCTCCAATAAACCACTAGAAAACTGGAAATGTCGATGTGGCTCAAGCACAGGGACAGCACCCAAGCCCAGAATTCAAGCCCCAGGACCGACCAAAAAAATAATAATATAATGTAAAATAGACAGAATGGAAGGGTCTAGGAGTTGAATTCTTCTATGCTCGGGATCTAACTTACTGAGAAATCAGGCTTTTCCATGTCTTCAAAGAGCACACTGGAACTAGGGTCAATGTCCATAGATTCGGAGAGCCCGGGGTCCTGAGGGCAAAAAAACATAAGCAAAGTTGTTTTAGTCTGAGGTATCTGCTCTTCACAATCTACAAACTACTGGAAAGAGGAGACTACAGAAGGCCTGGATGCTGGATTTAAGCTTTGTTCAGTCACTTGCAAGATAAGAGTATTTCATAAGGCTGATAGGAAGACCAAGTGAAAAATCTGACATGAGAGTGATTGTGGAAAAACTGTGAAGTGCTAAGAAATATTATCCTTCTTTGGGCAAGAGACTCAAAGGCTTCTGGGGGCCATGAAGATGGGAATGTCAAAATGAACAGTGAAGTTGGGTGCTGGTGGCTCATGCCTGTAATCCTAGCTTCTCAAATGCTGAGATCTGAGAATCAAAGTTTGAAGTAGCTTTGGCAAAAAAAAAAAAGTCCAAGAGAGTCTTATCTTCAATTAACTGGTAGAACATCAGCCTTAAGCCTTAAGTTCAAAAAGATAAGAGAGCCCAACCCTTGAGCTCAAGCCCTATTATTACCAGTTTAGCTGTGTGCATTAGTATTTATGTGTGTGTACAGACACACAGACACACACACACACAGACACACAGAATAATGAAGGGAAAGGGAAAGGCCACACACCTCCAGCTTGCTACTGCTGCTGCCTTCTGCCTCCTTACGCTCTGGGTCATCTGTGGGATCATCAAAGGGAGATGGAGGCCGGGGACCAGGAGCTCCAAAGGCAAGGTCACCCCGGGAGATGAGAGTGCAAGTGTACATGTTGTGGGAGAAAACATCATGTCGAATCAGTTCACAGAACAGCAGTACCAAATTAAAGAATTCTACCCGTTCACTCTCACTTCGAGGATCGGCTGGAAAGAGGGAATGAGAAGAGATAAATTAGCAGGGCACAAAAGGGGACAGAGAAAGACACATATCTGAGGCTCAGTGTTTCCCGAGCATATATCTCTGAGAAGAACCTCCTTGAGTCAATTTTAGGAATAATCCCCCTAAATTCTAGAAACTGTTGAGGGCAACACTGTAGGGTTGCCTACCTCACCTTATGCCCCACCCCACACAACACCTCAATAAGGAACACAGCATCTCTGTTATTATACAGAGAAAACATTACAATCACATGTCCTTGTTTTTATTCTTTTCTGCTACACTGTAAAATCATCTGGAACTAGACTCAAGTCTACAAATCATTCTACATTGAGTCCAAGATAGAAAACATATTTCTATCATTTGTTATAGCAGTGGTTGTAGTAAATGAATCTAAGCAAAAGAACTAGAAGGCGGCAGGTGCTCATACTCAGCATAGGAGCCTGGGTATCCAGAAACTGCAGGAGGACATCCTGGAAAATGGGAGCACTGGGAGCAGAAAGGGAACCAGAGGCAATGGACCCCTTCTCATCTGCTGCTTCAGATTCTCCACAACGCTACAAGAGAACAAATTTATGATTGACTTTTCCCCATTTCTTCACTCCTTGAGGTGTAACCCTTGAAGTATAAATTGTGTCATCTCCAAGACACACCTTTCACATCTATTCCCCCTCTGAATGCTATTTTCTTTGTCACCTCCCAACTAGAGCCTTGGATCTCTTTTCAAGCCAGAAACTGTTCAGAACCTATCTAATTCAGGGCCTTAACATTGCCTGTAGGTTCCCTATCACTTTCTTTTATTTGTTTCTTTTTTGTAGCATACATTCCTTGTATAGTTGTAACATTTCTGCACATGTATACAATGTATCCCTTATCCATGGGAATTAATTCTCTTCCTTAAAACAATTTCAACAGGTTTAATCTATTTCCATGTATGCAAATAAATTTTGACCATACTTACCTTTGTTCACCCTCCTAGTTAGTCCTCCCCACCTTCTGTTAGTATCACCAACCCCATCACAGCCTGTTTTGCTTTCCTGTTGTTCATTTTTTTTTTGTCAGTCATGGGGCTTGAACTCTGGGCCTGAGCTCTGTCCCTCAGCTCTTCAGCTCAACACTAGTGCTCTACCACTTGAGCTATAGCCACTTCCGGTTTTCTGGTGGCTTATTGGAGATAAGACTTTCACGGACTTTCCTGACCGGGCTGGCTTTGAACTGCAATCCTCAGATCTCAGCCTCCTGAGTTGCTAGGATTGTTTTTTTTTTTTTTGGTCCGATAGTGGGGCCTGAACTCTGGGCCTGGGTGCTGTCCTTCAGCTCTTCAGCTCAAGGCTAGCGCTCTACCACTTGAGCCACAGTGCCACTTCCGGCTTTTTTCTTATGTGGTGCTGAGGAATCGAAC